>NC_042531.1:8928479-9242479 GCF_900963305.1 Echeneis naucrates
TGAACTTTGCCTTGCTTCCATGCTGACAGGTTTGCTTATGATGGACTTAAGAGGCAGAGGCTTACTGAGCCACTGGTGAAAAATGAATCTGGGCAATTGGTTCCCACGACCTGGGAAGATGCACTGACTCGAGTTGCTGGAGCAGTATGTAATTTATGATAACATTTCATTCTGTAAAGTATGGTAATTCAGAGCTTGGGGTTTTGACTGAGAGAGTGGTGCACAAAATGTGTTTTACCTGACAGATGCAAGGAGTTGAGGGAAACGATATAGCTGCTGTAGTCGGAGGCTTGGTGGATGCAGAGGCTCTTGTTTCCCTGAAAGACCTGCTGAACCGTTTGAATAGCGACAACCTGTGCACTGAGGAGGTGTTCCCTTTGGCTGGAGCTGGGTAAGATCCTACAAAGAAAAAAAAATGAAAATGCTGCAAAGGCATTTGAACTTGTGCTGATAATATGATTGTTTTTTTGTTTTTTTTTTTTTACATTGACATAGATCTGACTTGCGTTCAAACTATCTTCTAAACACTGGAATTGCTGGCATTGAAGAAGCTGACCTGCTGCTTCTGGTAGGCACCAACCCACGCTATGAAGCACCTCTTTTCAATGCTCGAATCAGAAAAAGGTAAATGGGAGGTAGTTACTGGTTTTTGATCAATCTTGAAAATATAAATCTGACTGGTGCTGAACAAAAATGCATATTGTTTTCTGAACGTGTCACTTCTGCTCTAGCTGGCTTCACAATGAGTTGCAAGTGGCTCTAGTGGGAAAGGAGGTGGACTTAAGTTATACCTATGACCATCTTGGGGAGTCTGCCAAGGTCCTTCAAGAAATTGCATCTGGAAGTCACTCATTCTCAAAGGTAACAGTTCTTGGTAATGTATTACATGCTGTGGGTTAACTGAAATGTGTTTTCAGTTTTGTGAATTTTATCTCTTATGGTAGATATTGGCCAAAGCAAAACATCCTGTTGTGGTGGTTGGAAGCAGCTGCCTGCAGAGAGAAGATGGAGCTGCAATAATGGCAGCTGTATCAACCATTTCACAGAATGCTCTTGTCAGTAGTGGAGTGGAGGAAACTTGGAAGGTCCTCAACGTTCTTCACAGGTCATTGTCCTGGAAAATTACAGTAAAAGCTTTCAGTAATTGGGCAGGGTTCAAGATGGGATTTTTTTATTTATGTTTATACTTTTTTTTGCCTGTGTCTTCAGGGTTGCCAGTCAGGTGGCTGCACTTGATCTTGGGTACAAGCCAGGAGTAAACACTATCAGAACGAATCCACCCAAAGTTCTGTTCTTTTTAGGGGCAGACGCTGGCTGTATTACTCGCCAAGACCTCCCAAAAAATTGTTTCATAATCTATCAAGGTCAGCTGAGTTCCTTAAGTTCCTTCACAGCACCTCTCATATTACATTAACTTACAAATGGCATCTGATAAAAGCAGCATAATTCTGACGCATTTTTTGCATGCACAAAAATTGAACAAAGATGACTCAGGAAATAAGCAAATGAATTCCATTCAGTGTACAAAGGTTCACTGAAAGGTTTGAGTTATTTTACAGATTCTAAAGCAAACACCCACTTTGGATGCGTTACACAGCATTCTCCACCATCATTATCACAATACCAAATGAGGACACAAACCTGTTCCGACTACTCATTATTTTCAGTGCATGTCACCATTCTGCAAATGTTGAAATTTAGCGGTTAATTTCAGTGTTGTGTGCCATAACTGCCCAGGTCACCATGGTGATTTTGGCGCTCCAATGGCTGATGTCATTCTTCCCGGAGCGGCATATACAGAGAAATGTGGCACCTATGTGAACACTGAGGGCCGGGCCCAGCAGACCAAGATTGCAGTAACTCCACCAGGGGCAGCCAGGGAGGACTGGATGATCATCAGAGCACTTTCGGAGGTGAACTGCAATACAAGATAATGTTATATTAGCAATAAGAAATAAGATTAAATGCTGTTTTCCCATTTGCATTTAAGCATGCTGGAGTGACTCTGCCCTACGACACTCTTAATGAAGTACGTGCCAGACTGGCACAGGTTTCCCCAAATCTGGTGCGCTATGATGACATTGAAGAGGCCAACTACTTTAAGCAGGCACATGAACTCGCTCAGGTTAGCTGCTATTTTTTATCATGGATGTGTTTAATTGACCATCAAATCTTTAAATGTTGCCATGTACAGCTAATTTATATTGGGTCATTTCATGGAGCTTGCTGGTGATATCTGGCTTATCTCTTTCAGACAGTGAACCAGGCTGTCCTAACTGAACCTTTAGTCCCTCAACAGCTTACTGTAAGGGACTTTTATATGACAGGTGGGTCACTGGTACTCAATTCAGTGTATTGCCTCTCACCAAAGCTAGTTTATAAATTAACATCAGAAAGTCCATAAGAAAAATTCAGTGGACAGTACCAGGGCAGCGATGAGTTATCAGTTCAGTGATTATATAATTTTTGAAAGACATTTTTGTTACCAATACCACATTTTATAATCATGTTTTTACAGCATGCCCTTGTTTTCACTGACTGTTGTTTTGTGTTCATTTTATTTTCTTTTTCTACAATTTAAGATCACAACTAAAATTCTAGCTAGTTTTGCATTTTAACTGAATAATAATTCAAGATGATCTTTTCATTCAGTTGTCAGATTCTTTTGGAAACAACCCCAAAACCAGGGGCTCTTCTTATTGAGCAAACTTAGGATAAACATTAAGCTGTTCTTACTGCTATTTACCCCTTTTTTTTTTTTTTTTTTTTAGCTTTTAATTACAAATTCATCAAAATATTTATTCATGCGTCATTTGTATGTCAATGCTAACCACTTGTATTACAGAAAACACTTGACCTCTCCTATGCTTTTAATCTTGACCCACAGATCCGATAAGTAGAGCCTCCCAGACGATGGCAAAGTGTGTGAAAGCTGTCACAGAGGGAGCACAAGCTGTGGATGAGCCAGCAATATGCTAATGCATGCAATGGATAGCAATCCAATTTTTGCAAGCAAAAAACAATCATACGCACAACTCTTATTTGCACCTTCTTAGAGACATATTTATTTGCACTTCTTTTACTATAGTAGATACCTCATTTTTACAAATTATAGGTCTAAGTCACTTTACAAACCTGCAGAAACGTGTCTATGCTTTACTTTAAGTGTACATGTAAGCTAAGGTTTAACAAATCTCCAGATGCGATCCTGACAGTATATGTTTGCACTTGTTAAGCTATTACCACAGTAGATGTGACCAAAGGTTTTATATTTTAATACTTCCAAAGTAAATCTAGGATTTGTCTTCTTGTGAAGTTGCTAATATTAAAAGTGTAATGATTATATTTTCCTAAAGACATACTGATTATGTAGTACTGAAAGTGTAGCCATTTGTGTAATATTTAATAAACCAGATTTCTGTAGCAAGCATAATGAATCTTTGCAAAGCCCCTATTTGACAAATGTTTAAGGTAATAAAATGATGTTCTGCCACGAATAGCACTTTCTTGTCTGGCATTGCACCGACTGAACTTTTCCAGTCTGCAGCCCCGGCGTCTGATTGGCACATGGTCCATCATCAGTGCAGAGCCGGCGGTGTGGCAGCAGGGCTGATAAGTGATTCATATGGAGGATGAGAGCCGAGGTCCAGGTGGACTTCACTGGACCTCTCACTCAACATGTTCAGACCCGGCAAAGTGGAAATGTGCAACACGCAGACTGCAAAGTCTAACTGCAGCGTCTCAGTCAAAGCGAATAAAATGTCACTTGCACACTGTAGGGGCTTTTAACAAAGTTGAATTTCCAATATGGTAGGAGAGGTTGTTGTTGTTGAGCGGGCTGTTGTCATGTCCCCGCAGTGCCTGTAGTGGTGCTGTGAGGAGTCTGCTGTGGATCCAACAAAAATCCTCAGCAGCCTACCTACTGCATGTAATTTGCTCTGGATATCCTATATTTACATTCATCCTTATTTCAAGACACACCGAGGTCGATGAAGATCGCTGTTACTATCCTATCTCGACCATCGACGCGCAAATAGCCTAGCTGATTCTAATAGACATTTCGGCCGTCTATCTGGAGCGAATACGTTACACAGCCCATACCAATTCAAGGTAAGCCAAATCGTATACAGCCTCGGTCTCTATTTCTGAGTGCACCGTTTCGCAGAGGCTTCGGGCGGCCTGGCGTTCTACTAGAGGCCGCTGCTCCGTCGAAGCTAAGAGGCCTCTTAATTATTAGTTATTTGTTTTATATTCTATGAACAGACCGAAATGGCGCAGTGGCTGTAGTTTTGCCGTGGCGTTACACAACACCGGCCGTTTTAAGCCTCGAAGCTGTCTGAAGTGACATGAAGTGCCTTCATTTCATATCGATTATCACCGAGGCCTTCGATGATAGGCCCGAAGCCTCGGCTGTAGACCCTTTGTTTGGCAGTATTTTTGCTTGAAATTAATTATGTCTGTGTACATTAAACCCCCTCGGCTAAGGTACACCATTTATTGTTTGAACTTAATGGTTCCGCATTCTTGTTGTAAATAAAACTAAACTGAAAATAGACCTTTATAGTGTTGCCGTTTGCTTATGTTTCCGTTTCCTGGTTAGCTACCGCCTACTAATTTGTGTTTTTAGCTTTGATAGCGATTGAGCTAACTAGCAAATTTGATATCTGACGTCTTGTCTGTGTTTATGATATTATATTTCTGCCCATAAAAGGGTAAGCCCGTGTTTTATCAATTACGGTACTTGGGTGTTTTACACGTGGGTGCGTTTATATTTCCTTATAATAAAGTTAAAACATCTGTCTCGCCTCTAAGCTAATGCTACTAAGCTATCTATCTGGATTCAAACAGCAGCTGTCCGTCCGGTTCTCCGTGTTTAGCTCAAGTTTCCAAGTCAGGTTGATCGGGCTGGAATAAATGACTCTTTAGTACAACCTGTCCTTGTGTATCCAAAAAAACACCCCAGCTGTCAGTTACATATTGTTCTATCAGGCTCGATTTGAAAACACATGAAGTTATCAGCTAAGCTATCACTGAAGCGGAGCCACCGAAGCTACAATTTCCATTTAAGAGTGAACATTAAAAGCGTCGGGCTCTTTGAATGCTCGTATAATATGACTCATTAGACTTTTAAAAACAGCCTATGTGTTGGTTGTTGAGAGGGAAAACAACCTTTTTTTTTATTGAGTTGCTGAAGTGCTCAGCCACTTCGGGAATGATGCCTACACACTAGGAAGTAGCTTAGTTTTAAACTTTTCCGGCACACCGCCGTCATACAACGTGCCGTTTTGCCACCATCATATTATTTTATACTGCCAGCTGTTAGCAGAAATGGATGGAATAATATCAAGTCATTCTCTGTCGGTTATTTTCAGTGAGATCACGCCACATCACGTGCAAGTAACTGCATCCAGAGTCAGATTATTTTTATTTTTTATTGTTTTTTTTTTTTTAAGATAGGTAATAATGTCTTCAAGCAATTATTCAAGTGTATGTACATTATTTGTTCTTCATGTGATCCCCTAAAGTAGAAGTGTAATCAACTGAATGAAACTGTTTCAAATATTGGATGCCATTTAAGTTTTAATTTGGCATTAACAACCTTTATGCAGCACATAGCTGATACCTCATTGTAATATTAACTTCCTGTTGACTGGACAATTATTTTTATTTATTTTTTTAATCAATAAACTGTACAAGCTGTGGACTGATTGAACACCTGCAGAAATTGCGACTTTCCTTCCTCTTAGCTCTGCATGTGCATGCCTGATTTGCTCTTTTGTTTGAGTTAACAGTGATGTAATTCCTGTTTTTTCTTGACTTTATCCCATCAGCTGATGTTGTCAAGGACAAGAGTCACGTGATGTATGAAGGCAAACACATACACTTCTCAGAGGTGGACAATAAGCCATTGTGCTCATACAGCCCGAAGCTCTGCAAGCAGCGCAGACTAAATGGCTATGCTTTCTGTATCCGGCACGTTCTAGAGGACAAGACAGCCCCCTTCAAGCAATGTGAATATGTGGCTAAATACAACAGCCAGCGATGTACCAACCCCATTCCTAAGTCAGAAGACCGCAGGTTTGTATGACTGTGTTCATTTGTGGCAGATTCTGTTTTGCGATACAGGAAGCATAAGTCAATAGTGTGCACGGTGTTCTGAGGATCTGTGCTTGTTTTCCAGGTACTGTAACAGTCACCTGCAGGTTCTCGGCTTTATCCCCAAGAAGGAACGGAAAAAGAAACACGATGCATTGGAGGATGGAGGAATTGGTGGAATGCGCTCACGGGCTCATCTGGAGTCAGTGGCACTCAACATAACTGTGCCCTCTTTAGCCTTGAAAGCTCCCAATGGTCTAGATGAACTTCCACCATCTCCCCCCTGTACACGCCTGTTACCCCTCCCTGATGGAGAACTCCTGGACCCTTTTGCCTTTTATGAGGATGACACAGATGGGGAGGAGATGGGTACTCCTCGGAGGGGCAACGCCATCAAGAAGAAATTACAGAGTCGGCTGGTTCTCAACCAGAAACTCTGGCATGACACGGACCTCTTCCAGCCACCTCCTGAGCACTTTAATCCTTCTCCTATCTCCCGTGTCCACCCCTCCTCACCACTCAACACTCATCTCCCACGACAACAGCCAGGTCTTCTACAACCACCACAGCACTCCAGCATGACTTCATTCATCTTCCCAGGACAGCAGCAGGGTTTATTATGCAATCCACCACCACCTCAGACGGTCAACTTTCTGCCTCCAGGGATGCCCGCTAATGCAGCACCCAGCCCTGTCCAACCCTCTGGGCCATCACTCAGCAGGAAAATGCCTTTCACTGCTACTCACTTGCCTGTCAGTTGCAAGGACAGTGGCAGTAACAATCAGCGGCATGTGGTTGTCATGCGTCCCACTGCCTTCTCACCTTCTGCCACTTGTTTGGTCAGATTGCAACATCTTGTGCAGCTTTGTGCCAAGAGACACCGGGAACATGGAGACCTCTTTCCACATCTAGGTGCTCCATTTGAATGCATTTACCTCTAGTTTTGAATTCATTCAAAGAGAATTAACTCACCGAAATGGATTAGCTGATCTAACAGGTTCTCTTTCAGGATTGGACTGGTCAGAAGATAGCGCTGATGAGGATAATGATGAAGAGGAGGCAGAGAGATTTGTTCCTTTTCAGACTTCTTGGAAACCACAGAATGGGTTAGTATCCTAGAAGTTTACTTTACTGCATGAAATTTGGCCTGATATTTTCCATCATGACCACTTTCAGCTGTTTCCTGAATAGGTTGGAAGATGACTGCGGTTCCTCACGGAGAACACGGCTCCTTAGACTTTGCTCATACCTCCGGGAGAAATACAAGCACATGTGCAGGCAAGAGAGGGCGAGTATCCGCCAAAAGAGATACCGTTATGCCTTCCGCAAAGCCTTGTTGCACGCTGCCATTAACAACCCTGACTGTGCTGGCCAGCTGATTCAGGACTTTGGAGGTGCCGCTCAAAGCTCTTCAAGGTATTCCAGAAAATGTGATTTTAGTCTGTTTTTAATGCGTTACTGGAGTTAAATGTGTGCAGTGAGATATAAGCCATTTATCAGTAGATACAACTTTAGACAAGTCAGTCACAAAAAAAAGAAATTGTAAATTCGCAGATTTTGGTTTTACCACCAGGATTTGATTTTGATCGTTTTCCACTCTTGTATTTTTGATTTCTTGTGGAATGGCTTTTCTGTCTGTTCTGTTTGCTCAGTCCTGCGGCTTTGTGTCTTTTCAGTGTGGCTCCGGCAAAGCAACAGAACATGGATATAGGGACCTGCACCGGCAGCACCAAGGGCCAGGCCTGCAACAACAGAGCTTTGCCCTTCACACAACACTGCTTTCAGCGTATCCTTTTCACAGATTCACTAATTGTACAGCTGGTTACAAGAAGTGCAATCCTGCCATCTAATTTGGGATCAGTTATCCAATCTTATCCAATCAAATCTAGTAGTGCAAGTTTTTTTTTTGAAAATTCATACCATCTTGTACAATTTGCAGACGTGTCCGTGTTGTTTCCTGAATTGTACCTCTGTAGACATTCTGTTGAATCGTTCTCAGCAGCTCTTTGCTAGTTGCACAGCCAAATTTGCAGATGGTCAGCAGTGCTCCATCCCTGTGTTTGATATCACGCACCAGACACCCCTCTGCGAAGAGCATGCCAAAAAGATGGTGAGGTTCAGCGTTGTTAACAAGTTGAGGATGTTGGGAAATAAAACTTTCAAGTTTAAAGTACAGCTATTCATTCAAATCTAATTTATTATTTTCCATGCTTCTCCTGAATTGTTGCACAGTAGGGAAATAATTAAATAGCAGAACAACAGGCACTAATATGCATAACTGATCAATTATACATAACAGAATAGTAAAATGGATAAATTGATCGGTCATAAATAGACAGTTACAATTCACATTCTTAATGAACAGTCTTTGCAGTCTTGGGATAGAAAAACATTTTTGGCAACCAGTCCACTTTGTGGCCACTTACCTGATGGAAGGAGGGCAAACAAGTTGTGTGTTTGGTAGCAGGTGTCCCCCATGATGCTTTGGGCTTTCCCTCTGCGGTGATTGGCAGATTTTCATGCCATTTTCACTTTCACTTTTCTTATCAGCTGCTTGTGGGCCCCACTCAGTGTGGTTACATGACAGGAAATAAAGTCACAGTATTAAGAAACCAAGAGAGGGAGTCAGTAATCCGGATGGCTTAAAAGAAAAAATGAAATCAATGTTCATATTTACATGAGTGTTTTCAGTGTTAGCCAGTGGTTCAGAATTTTATGTGAATCACTTACCTCAGTAACAGCATGCATTTGCTTTCTAACTGAGAAATAGTTTGGATGATTAATATTCTCAGGTAGTTTAGCTTAATTTAGCATTAAGGCTGTCCAAAGGTAACAAATTCAGTCCACCAGCACCCATGGAGTGCCCTCATTATTAACTAGTCATTATGTTTTCAAATCATTTCATCATATTCTCCTTTTTGTTTGTCGCAGCTATATCTCATGTGGGTTTATGTTGTGATGATCAATGATCCTTTTCCAAACAGGATAACTTCCTGCGCGGGGATGGAAACCGACGAGTGCAGCACCAGCAGCAACAGCGAAAGCCACGTAAAAAGACCAAACCTCCGGCACTCACCAAAAAACACAAGAAGAAGCGGAGGAGAGGGCCGCGGAGGCCTCAGAAACCTATCCCTCCAGCTTTGCCACAGGGGAACCTGGGAATGCCTTCTACAAGTCTAACAATGCCTTCACAGGCCAGCATCAGGTAAGCTACACCTGCTGTCTGCGAAGTTAAAAATTTAATGTGAAGGGACCCAGAATGAAGAACGACACGCTCACTCACAGTCTAATGTTACACAAGTGTGAACAGCTCCTGCACTATGGCCTGTTTTTCATTTCTCTTTTTCAGGAGCCCATCAACACCAGATCTAAGTACAGATGAGCTTCCTGATGATATCACCAATGAAATGGCAGACATTCCAAATGACCTTGAGCTGAACCAGGAGGATTTCTCGGACGTGCTACCCAGACTACCTGATGACCTGCAGGACTTTGACCTGTTTGAAGGTTCTCTTACAGTTCATTGTCATGCTCCACTATGCCTTATAGGTAAAGAGTAACGGCTCTGTGATTTGTAATGAATGAAAAATGTTGTGTTTATGAAGGTAAGAATGGAGAGCTCCTGCCCACCACGGAGGAGGCTGAGGAACTGGTGCGTGCGCTGCAGGCTATGGGGTCTTACCCTGAGTCCTTGGTTTGCCTGACCTCCATGGGAGACCTGGCCCCATCTGAAGGAGTGGACCACAGAGCCATGGCCGTGTTCCCTGGTCCAGTCCAGCCGGGGGCCATGGGGGATCTGCTCAACAGCCGCATCCCCACTGAGAACTTCACCAGCCTCGAGCTGGAGGACAATATACTGCAATCTGGGGGGCACTTTCCCCCCTCACCACCATCTCAGCCCGCTAACCAGCCCCCAACATCGTGCTCCAACCTGACCTCATCTTCTTCTACAGTAGCCTCTTCCACCACCTCCCTGCTCACTCAGACCTCCATGACAGAGCGAACGTTTTCCCGGACACACACATCTCATGTCTTGGCCAAGTCAGATGCGCCCGCGTCGTCTCCCCAAGGCAGCCACTATAGCAGTGAGCATGTGCCATCCCCGTATAGTGACAACATATCCTCCCCCCATGCCGGTTCCTTTCAGACTGACACCCCTCTACTACTGGAAGGCCCTCTCAGCGGAGTACCAGGACCCCCGCGCTCGTCATGGAATAATCTCCCCCTCCCCATCGCCGACCCCATGCAGTTTGGCAATCTCATAGGATCAGAAAGTCATCTCATATCCACTTCCCTGTCCACCCCCCCAGCCACCACCCACTCTGTGACGCTGCAGCCCATGGCGGCGCTCTCAGCGATGCCTCAGAGTGGTTTGACAGGCTTAACGACTTCCCCCGCCCCCTCGTCCACCCTCCCGTCCTCACACGATCTTCTCACCTCCACTCAGCCCAAGCAACAGCTCCCTCAGTTCAGCGCGGCCTTTGGCCATCAATTGGCCTCCCACAGCGGCATACCGAAAGACGTTCAGCCCAGCCACAGCTCCACAGCACCCCCAGCTGGCTTCTCCATAGTTAGTGCCACTGCTGCTAGTGCCAACAGCGCCACACCACCCTTCACTCAAAGTTAAGGAGAGCAAGCGGCCTGCAGTGGCTGCATGATGGTCTGTGGACTCACACTCACGTACAGTCCGGCCGACTGGCTTCTGATTGACCGCCCCTCTTCATCTGCTACATCTGTGCAATGTGGTAATAGTGCACTATTTGATAATGAATTTGCACAACCTCAGATTTCCCTCACTATTTTCGTTGTTGTACCTTGTAGCCAGACGGTTCCTTGGATTCTAAGTCAGTGTGAGTTCAGGCGTTCGATGCCTTGTGGTATTGTCAACAGGGGTCACAGTCAAACATTTTCGATTTTTCCAAGAAATTAATCGGTGAAAGTTGGCAGGACGTTAGCAGAGATTATCTGTGTTGCAGTGCTCAGAATCATAGAATACATAGAAGCCTCAATCGGTGGTCAGTTTTGTTTTGCTTTGCCAGTTAAAGTCCTGTCTCAAAATAATCAACTGTACCCTGCCTTGCTCAGATGGCCATTGCATTCTTTTTAAAAAAGATTATTCCACCTTTTTCATACACTGCTTCTGTCATGCCCTGAAAAACAAGAGTACAAGTTGTGGTATTTGTGACTCATTATGTTTCAAGCTATTTAAATATTATCATGATATAGAATCTTACTGAGACAGATTTCACAGTCATACGAACTTACCAAAATACTTTTAAACAGCTGTTTTATATTGTGTATACTATATATGTGCTCATTTATTTGTTTGCTCAGACGTCAAAATCTCTGACCTCACCATTGGTTGTGGGACTCTGAGTGGCCTAGTAGACACTTGAAGGTAAATATAGTTCCTTAAAGCAATAAACACATTAATATAACTCTAGCATTTAATATATTTTATTGGTCTCATTACATGTAGCTTCATTTGCCGAATCAATGCTGGATCAGGAATATACTTTGGCCTCTACCGTTGTAAGCTCTGTATTTAAACAACAGTATCACTCAACACTAGAGCGTACAAAACCTGGCAATCAGATCAAGCTGACATTTTGTCTGGCGCTATAACGAGTGGGGCTGATCAAGGAGTTTCAGTGTTATAGCAATGGTGACGACAGAGTAATCCAGGACTTTAAGTGTCTACTCTAAATGGTGCTCTCTGGTCCACATGTACAATGGTCTTTAGTGACTTTGCATGGAAACCCACGATAAGATGTTAAGGCCGCACTACCCTGAAAAGATTTAGGATGCGAATTGGCACTGGAAATGAATATTTCACTCATTAACTAAGTGTAATGTGATGGTCTAAACTGGCATTTTGAGCACATCTGAGGGAAAGCACTGTCTGTTTTACTCAGTTTTAAAGTGATTTTAATCGAAATGATGCAAACCTGGGGCCTGGATTTAATTTTTAGAAGTTAATGACTCACACAGCAGTAAAACCACAGCTTTTGATAGGTATATTAGATATTTGACAGCTCTGTCAGACATTGTTGAGTATTAGGTATATAGAGTAGCAGTCTCTATCTTGGGGTTTGTTGGTGAATTGTTGAGTAGCAATGGATTGAAATTGTTCTTTGCGATGTATTCAGTGGAACCTGTGTCTTGTAGAATGAGTCGTTTTTAATGGCTATCAAAATGGTTGTAAGTTCCGTTTGAAGTCGGAGGGATCAATGTTTGTCTGCTGTGTATGGGTTTTTTTTTTTTTGTTTTTTTTTAAACGAGAATTTTTTTGATAGCTATTAAACAACAGGAGGAAGTCTGGGATCACATGGGTCAGTGACCTTTTGTGTAAGAGCACAATAAAAAAACAACAACAATAGATTATGGTCATTGATTCGATTCTCAGTGGTATGAAACATTGGAATATATGCATCGCTATTTAATTTCATTTTGTGGAGAAAAACCGATAAACTCAGATTATGTTGCTTTTTCAACACATATTTGCACAGGAGTGGATGAGGTTGAGGGCGTTTCCCATGTTCCATGTCTGACTTTTTATTTTTTTTTTTTTTTCCTACTCTTATCTTGCTTGGACGGTCATGAAATAAACAGCTGCCATCATTACCAGCTCTGATTATGCTCCAGACCCCCCCCCACCCCGTTTCCAGCTACGAGAACGCCCAGTTCTGTCTCTCCCTTCCAAAGAGAAAACACGTTATGAAGTGTAAACCTGTAGCTTCACCAGAGACGACTGGGCCTCTCAATGACTGCAGTGTTTGTCATAGTCAGGTTGGAGGAAAATGTTTGCAAGGCAATACTGCTGTATCCACATAGCATGAGATTAGTTGCAGCACCAGTTTACTCTCTCAAAAACCACGTAGAACAAAATCAACAGGGCTCGTAGGTGTATGTAACTGCTTGAATTCAGAGATGGTTGACAAATTCCTATACTCATTGAATGTACTGTATTACTGTTTTTAAAGATAGGATGAGCTAATCTAGTCACCTTTTGTTATTGGTCCTTGTTTAATTTGTCTAAGGTATTTTTTGTATACAAAGGTTTACATTTTTATGTATATTTTTCTTGTGTACAAATTATGTAATATGTGTACAAACACTGTATGTAATATCTGTATATAGTGTGAGAAATTTGATCTTTTGTTTTTGGATGTATAAATAAAACTTGCTGTGAGGTATTTGCTGACACAGTTTGATGTGTGTTTTTTGTGTGATGAAATAATGAACAATTTTGGGATTAATGTGTGATTTCATGGATTCCACTACTTCAAATTTAAAGCGGATCCAAGAACAAAAGCCGTTTTTAAAAAGGGTCATAATTTTCCTGCTCTGTCTGCTTTTATCTGCTTTATTCTCCTTTTTGAAGTTTTATCATTAACTCAGAAGTTTAAGTTGAGAAAAGCTCAACTTAAAATGTATGCAAGCACTCCACTTCTCCTGAATGTTACTGGGGTAAGCTAGAACCCAATATGTAGTAAATTTTACATTTCAAAATGAAAACATCTACATTTAAAATATAATATTATTTTGGGTTACCTGTGTAGAACCTAGCCTAAATTCAAAGTGTAACACACTAGTGCAGGAAGGGGGGGGGGGGTTCCTCGAGGCAATGCAGGTTGACGTACGCACATGTTCTGAAATTGAAGAGAAACTCTGTCAGAGAAAAGCACATTTAAAGGCATAAATAACAGCAAAACATTTGATCAAATCTGTACTGGATTTTTATTCTCTCCTTAATCATCTGACAACTTCCAATAAGCCCAACAGCACTGGCTTGAATTAGCAGACATGAATACTGGACTATGAACTGTCAGCAAAGTCACACAAAATGAAATGAACAATTTAAGTGATTGCTATTCATGTTTACTGAAACTCCAACACATCACAGAACTAAACTTTGCTCCCTCTATTACATCTTTTGGGTTATAAAAATAGTTTCATTGAATATATGCCTACTTGTGCTAAGAAATGACTCCTAGCAATCTCAATGCTTTATTACGGAACAACACACAAAGGGAAAAAAATGTAAAATAAAACTGGTGCCATCGCAACGTAATACTGTGACCTTGTTCAGTACCATTTTTTTAAACCAAAAGAACTCTACAAAGTGCAACGCATAAAAAGATGAAAGAGTCATATTAGGCCGTGTACAAGGTGCAAATTGTATGAATTATGTTCTAATTTGGGGTGAAGGGCTTGCATGGCACATTTACAGATGAATCTGAACTAAGCAAACGAAGGTGAAATTAAAGAAAATATGGGATGAGCATGGAAAAGAGTGAGTCTGGTACCTTTTCTATATTTGGTTCCTGCTTAATTGACTTTTACTCATTCAGCTGTATTTCAGCAAAATCAGCAAGCAGGAAAGAAAAAGTTATTTTATAGCTTGAAATTGAAAAACATTCCATTTAAATTATCAAACGAAGGAGAAAAAAAAGAACATATTGACGGTTTGGTAACGTTTTTTTTTTTTTTAGGTCAGATGAGATGAGAAAATTGACATCCCTCTTTCTTCATTATAAACATGAAGCTACAGCCGAGGAAACAGCTAATCTGGCTCTGTCCAACAGTAACAAACTCCACCGAACAGCATCTGCTCAAGAACAAGCACAAACTCAGAATCGTTTTTACACTCCTGTTTAAGTACCTATTTAACAAACAAGCTCAAATATGATAAAGAGCCTTAGAGATGCTGGTAGATTGATTTTGTTGCTTGTACACAGAGCAAAGCTGTTTCTGTTCTATATTAACAATATTAATCCTCTCAGATAAACTAATGCCATGCACTGCCCCGAGGCAAAAACAAATGAAATGAGTCAATTTGTTCTTGCACCTACTATTTTGGAAGGAATGATGGAAATGTTTTTGATCTTTTTTCATCTGTCTTTTGGAGTACGGCTGTAGATGTTTTTTTCTTTCCAATGGCAGAGGGATTAAAGAGAATTATAAAGGAAATCATAACAAAAACATTTGATGCAACATTTTAAAGCTGACACTGTTCATCACAAATACCTCTAGTTCAGTAATCAACATTCCTCCAGTCCTGGAGACGTATGCTACAACGCATACTGCTCAGGCCTACCAATAGCCTTTATGCTGTTGTGTACGTTTATACCATCATGCACATTCCTTAAATCTACAGTCAGAAGCAGCAGCAGCGCCACTGGTCTGAATACTTCCTGGCTTCGTGTTAATATGAACATCTACTGTGTGAGAAGTCTATGTTTATAAGGATTTACTGTACAACTGGAAAACCTCTCACAAGTCCAAATGGAAAGAAACAGCCAGGCAAATCTTACACATGACCAACTCCAGAGTCCAAGCTATGGGACTTCAGGTGGACTTTTTTTGTCCTAGATAGTATGGTGCATACCTGCAAAATACTGTAAGTCCCGTGCTACTGTTTTATGGCTACTTTGTTTATAGTAAAAGGCATTTATTCTCAAGTGCAATTAAAGCTGTAGATAAGCTGAGGAGATATAGTACCTCTGCAGTTCTTAGGAAGACTAACAGAGTCTGCCAATATAAACTATATGATGGCACTGCCCTGTTAATGGAATTTATGGACGAAACCTCAATTTATGTCATCATTCAAACACTCACTAAAAAAAAAAAAACAAACAAACAAAAAAAAAAAAAACATGGGATGAGGCCAAGTCCAGAAATCTAACAGAACTCATCAGGGTTGCAAACAGAGCATCCAGTGTTTAAAACTGGTCAGGGCTTCAATGTCCAGCCACCTTTTTTTTTTTTTTTTTTTTTTTTTTTTTTAAAACAGTCTCCAACATATTACAGACATAGCAGAGAGGGTAGAACCAAAGCAGAAGAAAGAAATGTATAATAAATCAATCGTAAAACACGATAGAGGGCAGCCATTTCCATTCACTGGATGAGTACTTAAGAGTCTTACAACTAGAGAAATCAAAGACCGATACAGAAAAGAACAAGTACAAAGGCAAGGCAATCTCATTTATGGCCATTTTAGTCTCGCAAAATATTTACCTCACAACCATTATCTACAGTTTGTATTTGGCCATTTGTACACAGTGGTTCCATTACAAACGCTCTATTATTTTTTCATGAATCTGTAGAATTAGCCTATTTACAAGTCTGCACAACCACCCTATAGAGCTCTTTCCATCTCCCAGAGGACCCAATCCACTTAAAGCAGGATACCTGAGTTTTCAATAGATTCTTCAACCTACTTGTCGCTCCTCACCGCACATTTCACAGGATACCTCGCACAGCCGCACACACACACACACACAATTAATTAAGCAAGGAACTTTCTCCAAAAGGATGCTGAGAGTAAACCTTTTTGAAGAAACCACAAACTCACCAAAACCAAAAGCTCAAGAGTCCTTGCAGAAAAGATAACTCACACCACCATTGCAATCAAACCAATGTGAAGGAGGTATTGAGAAGGGACATCTTAAAGCAGGCGGCAGTCATTGCGGCTCACTGACTGTCCTGAATAGGAGCCTCTGGTGGTGTGCTAGCGTACAAGCAGACATTAAGTAGGCCAGGATTTGCTTCAAGAAAATGAGCGATGGAGACCTTCTTGGGAGACTTCATCCTGGCTGTGGAGGTCAGAGAGAAGAATCTGACTGCTGCCACCAGGGTGGAAAATTAGAGCGGAAATGGATGTAGCTCCACTCACTGAGCAGCAGCTGTCTGTGGCACAGAAAACCTGACAAACAGGGAAAAAAAAAGGGAAATTTTACCCACTGAAAAGACAATGGCAATCCTCCTATCACTGCTGTTACCCGTCCTGAGAAAGGTTGAACTTCTGTGCGAGACTTTGTCAAACACAGCTCTACATGATCAGACCTGAATAAAACTGGATCAAGTCTGAGCTTTAGTTGGTCAACCTTAGGTATACTTTCAACTTAAAGCCAAAATTGGCATGCTTATATGCTTATGGTTAATACTCTTGGTTTTGAGGTAGAACTGAGCATAAACTGTACCGCCTATACCAACACAATCATCACAACTGTACAACGCAATTTAAAGTTTTTCCCTCCAAAGTCCACTGGTTTACATCCTCTCTAGTGTCTGAACAGGCTGTTTAAACAGAAATAATTTTTTGTTATTTTTCAATTATACAATTTCATGTGATTTGCCTATGAAAAAAAATGGATGTAAATATACAAACTTCAATTACCTCTGAAGTCTCTGCACTAGTTCAGCCACCAAGGAGTCACAGATGCCTGGATGTGTTTCTTCTGCCAGGAAAATGGCCTCCCGTAGCTCTTCTGCGACCTCTGGCTTGCCATTACTTGTCCCTCCCTTTTCTTTCAGCTGCAACCGTGAGAGATTTTAGATAACACTGTAACATAATTATCTGTCCAAAAACTATATTTGCAGAATAGTTTCCGATGATCTAATTCGGGCTGAGCAGTAATGGGCTTTTACATTTACTTCAATACCTTTGTTATGAATTATCAATGCCATGATTAGGATTTTTAAACATTTTGGGAAGATTAGTGAAACGGTTACCTCGGTAAACAATGGAGAAAAGATTGATGATAAGCTTTGTGACAAAGGCCTCTTTGGACTCTCCAGCACCTGGAAAAGAGATTTTAAGGTAAAGACCTCTGACACAGAAAGACTAGGCCTTGCCATTAAGAGATGCTTAAATAGTCATCTAAATATTTTCCCTCTACATCTGGTGGATGCTCTGACCTGTTTCCTTTCAAGCTCAGCAGGCTGTGCTGCTCCATTCTGAACCTTTTTAAGGTCCTTCTCCCTGATGGTATTGAAAATCCAGTCATCATTACCAGCGTCATTGCTGCCAGAAGCTTGGTCATCTTGCTCCCTATAGTGACAGTGAATTTTAAGAATTTCAGCAATTACACAGAGCTGCTTTTCTTCCAGGGTGCAAATTTGCACATAACTGGATGTTGATGCTGCAGACAACTTACTCGTCAGATTCATCAGAACTGGATTCATCCCGAGACTGCTCCGATTTCCACCTCTTATATCTGTCGATTAGCTCTGTCAGGTAGGACGTCTTTTTGGAATGCCTTACAATGTACTTATGTTTTAACAGCTCTTTGGCAGTTGGCCTCTGAGGAAAACACAAAACAAATAGAAAACATGCACTCTTCTTCTTTTATGTTCATGGACTTTTATTCCATATAATAGAACAAGAGTCCTTTAAACTTACAAAACTGGGCTCCTTATTTAAACAGGCTTCAACAAATTCTTTAAGTGGTTTACTGTAGTTTCCTTCCAGTGTTGGGGGATTGTTTTTTGGGATAAGGAATAAAACCTTCATAGGATGAAGCTCAGAGTGGGGCGGCTCTCCTTTCGCCAGTTCAATCGCTGTTATTCCTAATGACCAGATGTCTGCCTACAAAACAAAAGAAACACCAGGAAATAAGTTGAAAATTTCAAACAAACAATATTGAAATATACTTTTATTAAAGCCGCAGAATCTCACACACTTCTTTAAATGAATGAACACAAATGTGTGTTCTGACACAGTGCTCTGGGAAATGTCATTAAAACTGGGTGACATCTACTGCATGGGTGTAACAGAGGAAGCTCAAACTGAAGACAGAAACTCATTGGTTGTTTTAACAAACCACACTGACTCATTTTGTGGTTCTTCCAAATACATGAGCTTGTATGTAATTTCTAATCTAGACAGCCTATCTTCTTGTGACAAAAACAAGCACACAGCAGTCAACAGAGCACTGAAACAAAGAATCCACTATGCTGGAGATCACAACTAATTTCACACAAAACTTTTCTCTTCAGCACCAAAGCCAAACAAAAGAATGGGATTGTAATGAAATCAAGTTTCAAGTTAACACTTTGTTTTTGTATTTTGATCAGAATCACGTCAAATTCATTTTTGCATATTAGCATTCTCAAATTTCCATCCCTAGTAGAGAGCTGGTTTAACACCTGAATAAGATACAATATTGACACTGCATGGTCAACATTTTCTGAATTATATTTTCTCTCTCTGTGTGGGCTGTTTGTACTGTTGCTTTATTATTTGATGGGACAATGAATGGTGACAGAAAATTGGGCACAGACAAGAGGAAACAGTGGAAGTAAAAGTAGTTTCTTTTTGATTTGGGCCTATTCAGAGACAGAGGCACACCCACCACAACAGTGTTTGCCAGCTGATGTCATGAACTGACATTAAGCTTTGCAAACCGAGATGACCACAAAAAAAGTGATGCAGCGGTCAGTCCCATAGATGCTTTACAGCTGCATGTGCAATAGCTTGCAGTGCGTGACCAGATCAAGTTTCCTAACCTCACTTTTACAAAATGACTGACAGATGACCATATACATTTTAAACTTGCATTTGCCTTTGTCACATAGCACAAAAATTCTTTTCCAGTACTAAACTTGACTGTGATAACAGGACATGCAAAAATAATTCTAACCTTTGAATCATAGGCAGATTGCTTAATAACTTCAGGTGCCATCCAGAAAGGTGTTCCAACAAATGTGTTCCTTTTTATCTGCGTGTCTGTCAACTGGCCAGCCACTCCAAAGTCTGCCAGCTTCACATCACCTTGTTCTGACAGCAACACATTGGCAGCTGTGCAACAGATAGACATAATGCAACAAGCTTCATACGCTGCTTTTGAAACCATTAAGATTATAAATGAACATTTAGAATTTCGTAGAGATAAAGAAATTGCCATTGTCTTAGCCATACTTAAAATAAGGCGATGACATGTGCCACTGTTACCTTTGATATCTCTGTGGATTTTCTTTTCAGAGTGCAGATACTCAAGTCCTTTAAGGATCTCTCTCAGGATTGTAGCTATCTGAGTTTCATCCAGCGCACCTGGTTCCAGCTGGAATGAAGGATAAATAAGAGAATAACAAGTGACTTGAACAGGTGACACATATTTTTACACTGTATTTTCACAATAATAACAAAAATGGAAAGTTCAAATCATCTTAAAATTTATTTCCTGACTTACCAAATCAAGGGCTGATCCTCCACCCAAATATTCCATAATAATCCATAACTTTGTACCCTGAGAAGTAGATCAGCTAGTCAGTCTGGATCATGGTCACAGTTTGAGCAGATATTTCTACTGATTAATTAACAGCTTTTATTTGTAAAAACATATACCAAAATAAGTCTCTGGCTCTTTTGTAGGTAACAACTCTTATTTTTAAATTGTAGTTGTTTTATTAAATACAAGAGGCACGATTAATGCACAGGTGTTGCATCTGTGTTGCATCTGCAAACATGTCCTTGTTACTTTATGTAAAAAATCATTAGGGAAAAAGATGTAAAATAACAGCACATCTCCCTTTTCCAGATTAATGACTGAATCACATTTTTATCTGAAACCAGCTGAGAAGCTTTGAGTAACACTTGTTTCCTGCAGTTTGACTTCTCAATTTGTGTGTTTTTATGCATGGGGGAAAAAAAACCCAAACATTTTAATGCAATTTGCCTCCTGTACTATTTTTATTATTATTATTATTATCATCATTTGTTTGTTTATTATTGATGCTTGTTTGTTTAAACCTTGTTTTCATTTTCATCTGCGGAAATTCTCACTGACAATAAATAAATTGTGGCTACCAAAAAACAATAACAAACAAAATTAATATTAAATTTACAGAGCAAATGACTACCAGTGTGTATTTTTTACAAAAACATGTAAATACATACATACATTCAGCATAATTAAGCCTTAATTCTCTCTTTAAGCCAGCAACAAACTTGAACTAATGGACCAGCATGTCTCTCCTTACAGCTGCTAAGTACCACAGTAAATGCTGTGAGAGGCACTCTAAGCACCATCACATGTAGGGTGAAAATCTATTGAAGTTACAAAATATGTTTTGCGGCTGAGTTGTGCTGTGGACACACCTCTCACAATGGACCAAAACAAATGAAGCATTTTGCTCGAGCTTTTTGTCCTGCTCTGGCTTGGGTTATTCACAGGGCTGTAAAGGTTTCAGAGAAGTACATTCATGGCAGATGAATATCATATAATGCTGCACTTTTTATAAAAGGGACTATAATTCCTGCCCTATTTACCATAGACATATGTATATACACTGATATTAAAGCTCAGTGTCAGCACATGGACCTTAAAGTCAATGTGTAATTTAAAATCCAATAAGCTGTAGCAAAGCTCTAAAGGAGCAAAAAAATTGGCATTGTGCAAATACTCCGGTTGTTCTCCAGCGATGTGTCATTTTACTTCGACAATACTTGGTCCATTGTTCATATGCATTATTTATTGACCTACATTGCAGTCAATGCAAGAGACTTGCAGGAACATGCTACTTACAAATGTACTTAAGCATAGACTATTCAAAAGTTCACTAAATTGTGTTGTTTTCTGATGTTTAAACTTACCTTGAGATATGATCCAAAATACTTGGTGATAAACGGACTGTCACACTGGCTGAGAACAGTGATTTCCTGTTGAATGTCCTCAATTTCATCCTCCGCCTCCTCCAGATCGATGATTTTAATCGCCACAACTTTCTGAGTCCGATTGTCAATACCTTTAAAAACTTCACCAAAGGAGCCTTTTCCTATCCTTTCCAGCTTGGTAAAAAGTTCCTCTGGGTCAGCTCTGAAATTCTTTGTGACATAGAGAGAACAGAGTGCATTTTAAATAATAATGAACCACATCAAAATGCCAGTTGTACAAATACAAAACCAAATGTGTAATGCAAAAGTACAGCAGAAACTAAAACGATAGTCACGCAGTCATTACAGAGGCACATACTTCTACATACAAGCACAAAGTAAAATTAACTAAAATTATAATATTCAAAAGAAGGAAAGATTTTTTTTAAGCATAAGGCATCATATATTATACAACACATACAAACATCTGGACAAAGAGTAGATCTCAAGAGAGAGGGCAGTTGGTGAGCAGTAGCCTCTTAACATCTTATACATTGTGATGAAATACTGTCTTATTGTGAGTTGCTTGAGTTTCAGCTGGGTTGCAGCCAGGAGGATAGGTATGAGTGAAAGGGGAGCGGAGGCTGATGAACGTGATGAAGACCACCAGAAACTGAAGAGATTATTATTACTTTTTTAAAAGGGTTATATAACCTCAATTGTGTGGAATTTTATTGGTTATTTAAAAAAGTACAGAGTAGGAGATTAAGCAGGTCTGCACAATATGTTAGCAGTTTGTGCCAACCAAAATGGGAAACACAACAAATCTTTTCCATCCCACCAAGCACACAGAGTCTGACAATGTAGTGCTAACATTGGTCAATTCTTTGGCAATTAGCGTTGCTGGTTGACTCCAGGTAAGATGAAAAATGATGATAATAAACTCTACTCTTTCAGTTTGTAATTTTTCTGTTGTGTGTAAAATCAAAGACCAGGATGAGATTAAAGGCTGTGACATCCCCCTCCTCAGCCAAGACAAACTATATATAACTGTTTTCATGGGCTGAGTGGTACAAATCATGATGTGAAAACCCAGTAGGAACTCATTCCTGTTGAATCCACCTTGTGCTTCCCCCTCTCACAATTGTGTGTGTTTGGAGTTGTTTAATTAAGCACCTCGAATAACTAGTGCTCAGTGGAGAATGAGTAAAAATGTCCTTTCCAGTCTCATAATAAGCCCAATGCTTTGCTCATTCAGTGCGTTTTCTGCAGCAGGTAATTCTGTATACCACTTTAGATCCTTCATTCATGAATGGTTAGTTGTTCACCAATGCTGCTTTGTTCATGCAGACGATATTCAGCAAGTTCTCCCTCAAAAACATCCGATGCCTTATTGACATGCTTGAGGTGTAATGCTTCTAAGTGCCCCCTTAATTAGTTTCGTCTCATAGTGCCAGCGGCCCAAGTTTTCAGACATAAAATACACAACAGTCCTTATCCTCTACTGCATTCACTATTATCACAGGAGCAGGGGTAAGCATTTTAAAATCTAGATTTTTGAGAGATTACTGTCTGCTGTACACGGTGTCCAGTTTGTCTTGAAAGCATCAGTTAAATATCTGTTCATTTTATGAACCTACAGACTTCTCTGTATTAATAGCTACTGTGAAAGCATTTACTATGTTTACTATTCTGTCATGACAAAGATTCCCATGTCTAAACATTCACATTTCCCCAATCTGGTGGTGCACCCAATTTGTTATGCCTCAACATTTATCATTTGTTGAAGAACCTGCCTTTACATATTTTACACTCTGTGCTTTACATCTTGAACCAGACCAACTTTTTTTTTTTTAAACCCTCTCAGTCTTAACTGTGTGGCTTTCAGTGACATTTTAATCATGATGCGCTGCAACATAGAAGTAACTAAGGCTTAATGATCTCTCCATTAAAGGCTAAACAGAAACTCTGGGACTACAAACTGGCTGACTGGACTAAATGGCTTATTTCCACAGCAGCAAGGAGATGTAATAGTATTCAAGTGGGCCACTTAAATTTCCATTCAAGCATAGCATTTATTTGTGTAATCTGACTGAGCAGGGTTTGCTATGTTATAATTTTCGTGAGTAGAAGTTGCACAAAAACAAGTCTAAGCTATTTTATTGACACTGTGTATTTTAAATCAATTAAAAAATATAAATGCAACAAATTTTAAACTTGGTTTAAAAGTAAAGAACGAAACAATTCTGACTGATGCTTAATTTACCAGGTAACCCTGGCCTAAAAGGATGATCTGTTGGCTCAGATAACATATTGCTTTAGAGCCCCTCAAGAGAATAGTTTCCTGTAAAAGGGCTAATGCATGGTGGTCAAACCAATATGGAAGGGGAGATGAGCAGTTGCACTCTGCAAAACTGAAGGGGAGGGTGGGGGTGCTGCATTTGACAGCAAAGGGACTTTACATCAAAGACAAAGTGGCAGGGCAGTGAGGAATAAAGTAAAGTAGAAACAACACAACCAAAATACTATAATAACACTGGTGTGGTCAGTCATCCAGGTGAAAATTATAGTGTCATGGTTGACCTGTATGAAAACAAAGGAAAAACAACAAGGGCACTGTGACCACAGACTACACATGATGGGAATGTACTTGACATACACACAGTCAGCAGGTTTACTGCGACAGCTAAAGCTCCCTGACCCTCACACTAAAAGCATGTGTTTGATTGTCTCCCATCTGCACCATTCAACTGTGTAGTCAATTTAATCCATTAACCAAACCTGTACCAGTTGTACACATGACTATAAATTTTTATATACCAAGAAAATCAGCCATGTCGTCTGCTCTTGATGGAATAATGGTTGTCTTGTGAGGAGCCTGGCGTGGCCTGCTTAACATAATCTCATAAAATAAAGGTACATGCTGACTGTCAACTAGTGCCCCTTCATACCCTTTTATAGAAGGCTATCTAGAAAAGTAAAATAAGTCATTGAGCCAATATTTCATTAGCTGCCGATAAAAATCCAAGAACACGGCATTAACCATTTGACTAAATGTCAAAAATATGGGTGAAAACTGAACGGCAACGAGTCAATTAATTGATTAGTCAACCAAAAGAATATGAAAGAGCAACTGATTTCTTAGACTAAATTACTGAATATACTAATGATACACAAGTGCTGATACTGATGACATAAGAGGTTAGTGTTGAAACAATTAGCTGATTTATTGATTAGTGGCTCCATAACAAAACAACTGTGTTATAATGGTCCTCACTTTTGAATGTTCGAAGTGACTGCATTTCTTTGTTTTATAACCTGTTACATGAAATATATCCACTCAGAACACACGGCCTTGAAAATGAGTGGTTATTATTTTCTCACCCATAGAGCTGCCAGATTAATCGGACATCACTGTTGTAGGACACCTGCCCCCCCACCCTATATAGCTGTAAATCCCAATCTTTAGAAAATACAGAGCATCAAAGCTTTAAATTCCATCACTTGGTTTCCATTATTTCCCAACTTTCTGCACCAAATATTAACAACAGTATTCAACTCAAATGAATATTGACTAAAAGCATCGGTTTTGACAGCAACCCAAATCAAAAGGTAATAAGTATACTGTGGCACAGATCGTTATGACATGAAGGAGGTGAGCACATAGTGGACTGCATGTTGAGCATCAGTTCAGGTCTCAGATAAGACAAGACCTGATACGACTCATCAAAGAAAAATCTATCAAATTGTAATTTTTATAAAAGCCAAATTGGCTTTGCATTGGTATGTTTCCGTGCTCTATTAGATTTGGACCCTGATTTTAAATGTCAAACTATTACGTTTTGCATGTCTCATGCAAAACAGCAAAAGTGGCTGAAGTCAACTTGCGGGCTAGAAATTGCGATGGCTTATTTATTTTTGACAGTTCTAGTTTCGGAGTAAGGTCGATCATGATAATGAAGAGCTTATTGTTTGCCAGCCCGCTCGTCAATCAATAACCTGAGATTAAATGACGAACAAGATGTCAGCCTTCACTGTCGATACATCAGCTCATCTGCGGTCTGGAAATAAGTGCATTATTGCGGAAAAGCAAAGGTTGACAGTGAAGAGGATACTGATGTCCTACTCTCATAAGACAGGATAAAGTTATTTATGGGACGGTATTTTAACTTCCGAGGAGACAATGTAAAGCAAAACGTGTCGGAGGCCCGGAACAAATGAACTTGCCCTTAAAAGTAAGCTTTTAATAAGATAACATATAATGTATTTACCTGAATCCCCGGCAGTCCGCTCTGAATAGGAGAGTGAGCCATAGCGTCAGCTCGGCAAAGATGACGCCTTTCCTCGTCTCTTCTGCTCGCCTCGCCGGAGGTCCACTTCGTGTTTCCGCTCACAAACTCCTCCGCAGTGCAAAGCTTGTTAATGTATGAAAAACGTCGTCGTGGCCCGGCTTCGAAAGGAATTAGCTCGACTCGTCGGCTCGTACTTCGAGCTGCCTGCCCTCTCCTCACTCGCCTTCCGCAGTTAGCTAACGTTAGCCTGGCTAGCTAGTTTAGCAGCTAGTTAGCAAACAGCTGAGTAATATTTTCTTCAGAAGCGGTCTCTCAGCAAGTGGCTGACGGCTCTCCGCTGGTAAGATGGGGATTTGGTCTGAAATAGTCGCACGGGATAAATAAATGCACACAGTTATATAGTTGTATCGCTTGTTATTCTATTCATCACTTTTCTCGGTCGCCCGGCGCCATCTTGGTAAATGTCATTTTCATTTTTCCGAGGACCAATCAGAGGAGACCGTGCACGTGTCGTCATCCGTAAACCAACATACGTCACGTTGGGGGTAGACGCTCACACAGGTGCCCCACACGAAGCAAATGAAAATCAGAAATAATTCACTTTAAAAGTACTCAAGAAACTGAAATCTGGTGCTGCTTCACCTTTACGCTCCTTTACTTTCCAACATGACACAAACAGCTCGTTGTTGTAGCTTTACGAACACAAAATTGGCTCAGCAATGGGGAACTATATTGAAATGTATGTATGTTGATACTTGTGGCACGAGATATTGAGCTAAAACACCTGGTTAATATCCACACCGCTAATCTAAATAAACTATTTGCAATGATCTCTAGCTCTGAAATGGATGTTTAATTTGTTTTTCTGTCGGGACAAATTCATACACTACAGGTCTTCAGTGACCAGGGAGGCTGAAGTGAAGAGCCATCATAGAATGAGAACTTTTTAATGATAGGGACAGCGCTCTCCTACCAGCAAATGAAGTAATTTTAACTTCAGTAGGCTATGGTCCACAAGAGTTAAAATAGTTTAACAAAAGAAAATTAAGAAAAGTGTATTATATGCCAAGTGAAGCAAACCATGTTGCTCTTCAGTGTTTGAAGGCCGTGCTCATTACTCAAATGACAGCTACAGCGCCACGCTGGTTCCAATGAACGAAATTAACAAATGGCTTGAAAAAAGATTTGTTCATTTTAATAAATGAGATTAAAAGACCTGAGTCAGTGAAAAGATCCAGTCAGTTCAGCAGTTCACAACTTCCTGCCAGACTGGAGGGGATGAATGGATGACACTGCTGACCCCCACAGGAAAACCACTGTGGTTGTATTTAGCTCTGGCCAAGCACATTAATATTTATTTAATACTTACCCGAGGGTTAACTAAGTCAATACTTTCAATACTTTCTCTAAGATAGTACTATAAGTCTGTAGATATTTCTCGTTGCATTTCTATTTCTATTTCTTAAGTTTCCACTTGTGATTAATAAAGTATTCTGATTCTGATTCTGAAAGACAAGGCCCTTCGTTCTTTTTAAGATGAAGAAGTAATAGAAGGTATGAAAAGCACAATGAATATAGACCCCAAAGACAATAATTGTAAATGATAAAACAGTAAAAATTTTATTTTATTGTTTACTTGAACATAACTTACAGATAAATATAAAAGTTATATCCAAGGATATGCAAATATAATATTAAATGATATCATTCATCTTCTATATCAGTCACAAAATAAATTATGAGTTATATTGAATAGCTTATATTGTTAAAGGACTTAGTTTCCTTTGCTCATTTTACGATTAAAATATAAACTATGACATGTAAATACACACACTCAAGTACACACACACACATACACACATGAACAGACATAACTTTTATATCATTCACATTTTGGTCTGTGAAGCTTTATAATTGTCATCGTGATTTTTAATTACGTGTCTCTTGGCCATCTCAACTTCTGTCTTCGGCAGCTTGTTTTTATCATCCTTTTTATCTTCATCTTCATTCTTCCTAAATTTGGCCTCAATTTCTGTAGGGTCAATGTAGGTGTAGAAATAGGCCATAATAGAGAAGATGATACACACAGCAACCAGTAGTGAGGCAAAGAGGACGTACTCTGCCCACTTTGAGAGAGGAAAGGGAGAGATAGAGGGAGAAAGAAAAATTAAAATTTGTCTGGCATGTTCACTAGAAATATTGAATCATCTTTAGACACACAGGACTAGTCCTTTAAAGTGTTAATAAGTGGGAATACTGCTTTTTTACCTGCTTGGGAAGCTTTGCAAGCTCAGCCACAATCAATACGATGAAGTTACCAATGGCAACAGTCAATAACCAGCCCGCTTGCAGCACAGCTTTCATATTACTGGGAGCCTTGAGCACACATAACGGCATAAAATGAATTCCATGAACAAAGGGCATTATTCATACTAGTATCCACTTTACAGACAAAGTAAAATTAATATTGTAATAAGTTCTATACTTTGTTTTCCCACGGTACTATAATGAAATACATGCCTGGACAAATTTACCTGTGAGTAGGAGAACTCCAAGCCAGTAACAGAAAACATCACTTCACCAGCAGTTATAAAGAAGTACTGTGGGATCTGGAGCGCCATGTGAACCGAGTTGGGCTCGATGTCTTCTACCATAGTAATGTACTCATGACACTAGAGTAGAAAAAACACCAGGGGTTTAGTCTCAGTGGTAGATTAATGCACATATATAGGCCATTATAGAACCAAGATAGTGTATGAGTGTGACTCATTAATATGATTTAAGACTTTTTGGATGATTATGAACATAATAGGATTTAATCTGTTTTCTCAGTATTACATTTAGGAAATAAACAGATTATTGAATCAACACAGCCATTTGAAATTTACAATATTAAAAATTATTTTTGTAACTTACATTAGTTCCAAAGACCAGAGTGCCCTGGACAAAGAAGGTGTATGAACTTCCAAATCCAAAGTCTTTGCTGTATTCACATGACTGTGAACCACTCCATAGTTTGAACTGGGCCCTGTTCATTAGCAGAGAAAACCAATTTATAAACTGCAATATTGTGTACATAAAAAATAAATTGATTAATTAATAATAACAATATAAAATATTTTAACTCTTACTTTCCATTCTTTATGTGGGTGTAGTTGGAATCGTAGAACGGCTCAATCACGTCGAAGTAAGCAGAAGCGATTGATATGTTCAATGGTGTACTCATTCCATTTACAAATCTAAAATTGCGACATATTATACAAAAAACAATACAAACAGAAAATGTTAAATATTTGGTTCCCCCAACCAGATGTAAATATACAATCCTTCATTGTCAACTATTTCATATACAGATCAAGATGAGTAATTGTTGGCTCAACAGTTTTGATCATTTGAATTCAATTTACCGGATTGCATTGTTGCCTTCTTGCGGCTTGGAAGTTAAATCATCAGTCTGAAGAAATAAGAGAATGGATTTGGGTAAATATATCCATTTAAAATGCTGTATGTTTGATATATATTTTATTATATTGCGCCTCTTACTCACCATCAACCAGTCATTCATAATGTTTGAAGGAATGAGAAGTGTTTGTCGTTTTCCATCGGCCAAATAAAAAGTTTTGGTAATTTTGGGGTTTTCTACTAAAACTGTGATTTGTCCCACATCAAATGTGTAGTATCTGTCACTGGCCTGCAAAGCAAAGAATTTGTTAAAAATTTTGCATGCCATTAATTATCACACAATTTATCATCCCCATTTCTTGCACAGTGTTTTGGATAATGATGAAAACATACCTGAGCTCCAGGAATAGTCACTGGATCATTATTGCCCAACTTAACTGTAACAGGATTATTGCCCATGTTCAGTAATTTGAGATCACTCTGAGATGTTGATGGAAATGTGGGTAAAGTTTTCTGAAGATTTGATGAAAAAAAAAACAAACAAACATCAGAATTAGATCTTGTTAATGTCCAGAGCTCTGAGAGTAATGTTGGGATAGTAAATTTGAATTTAGTCTCTGTGCTCACATGTAATTTACAGTACACCTATAAGGAGATGAACACATTGCTCGTTTACGACTTACATCAATTTCAATCTGAACCAGAGCAGCACAGACAAAAGCTATAGCTGCCAGGAGCATCCCCACTGTCATCCTTTTTAGAGGTCTGTTGAATAAAAAAGAAAAGAGGTCATGTCTGTTACTGATGTGAGAGAATTAAAATACATTAATTTACATTAAATTACAAAGAAAAAATATTGACACTAACAGAAATACATTTTCTGTCACTGCAATACTTACGTGAAGTTCAGCCCACACTTTTTGATTAGCGGGTAGATTACACTGTCCATGATAGGCACCAGAGTCAGGATCAGGATGGGATTGACAGTCTTCCAAAAACATACATTTCACAATGAACATTTTCCCCCAAAAAATGCACAAAATGGGTTCAAGCTAACATGATAACGTACAATAAATAACTACAACTTACCTGCATCTGATCAGGCTGTATGACAAGGCTCCCCTGCAGACACAAAACAGTTATTAGGACACGACCACACTGCTATAATTAAGTGAACATGTATTTATATTTGTTTTAATCACCAAACTTACAAAGTATCCATTCATGTTTGTAGCTTGCAGAGTCCATCTAGAACCCTTTAAAACAAATACAAATGCTTAATAATTTTCAGTTTGCCAGCAATAAGGCTGCTTTTTACAATGTAATATAAGTTAAAGGTACCTTTTGGTCAAATAGGGTCCAGAACATTGGCAGTGGGATGTATAAAAAGAGGACCTTCAGTACCATTTTGATTTGAGCAATAAGGAGTTTCTACATAATAGAGAGACAAAACATGAATAGCCATTACTTAACTGAAGAAACAGCACGTTAGAAACCTAAGAGAATAAAATGAAGTGAATTTACATCATATTTTTCTTCAGCCCAGTCCATCCAGTGCTCCCTCTTTGGGTATTGCTTGTTTCTGTGCCTGTAGCGGTTTCCAATGGCAAACTGAGAGAAGAGAGACGGGCTTTTAGAACATTAATGCACAAGGTGACGATGCAAACGGTGTAAAAGAAACTGACCGTGATGCATTTGCAGACATCTAGCATGATGTTGCCCTGTGGTTCAGCTTTGTAGTACATACCACTCCCAACGATAAACACCACTGTTATAAGATCACAGACAAAACATTAAAATTAATATACATTATACAGTACATGCCTCAAACCTTTACATTTCAGCTTCATGTGTAAAACTGTAGTCTGTACTTTAATATGTTTAAACATACCAAGTGCAACCACCATGAGTGCTGCAGGAACACCGAAGGCCAGGGAATAACACTTCTGCGGAACGTGGATGCCACATTCCTGAGCTGCAGATGGAGACAGATAGTTGGAATGCAACTGAAACTCAGATTTTGTGCACATTTAAGGACTGTTATTGCATCTGTACCTCTGAGGATTGGCGTGATGATGGTTGACAAGAGACTCCCACCATTGATGCACAGGTAAAATACAGAGAAGAAAGTTCTCCTTTGACTTTCCTGCACAAAGAAATATGTCAGCAGAATGCTAGACTTGATGCATGGCCAACCTTAAGTAACTATTACTATTGAATTCATATTGGTCACGGTACAGTATTCATGGTTCCCAGGGATGAATTTTTGAAGAAATTAGTCTGCATGCCAACAAAATAAACTAAGATGACAAACATATCTATTAAACACCAGATATTTAGCATATTAGCAGACTGATGTTTTGGAGTATTTATCTCAAAGCCCAGTTGTTTAGTCTCAGAGAACCACTACTATTGCTGTGAGTTTTTCATTTTTATATCATATATAGCATTTCTAACATTGCATTGCAAACACATGTTTCATGTGGTCACTTTTAAAGCGTAAATATCATAGAGAAAGAGTAAAATGTCTAACCTGGTGGTCACCAAACTGATCTCCACCAAAGGCAGCCACACAAGGTTTGATGCCTCCTGTTCCCAAAGCAATTAAGAAGAGTCCCACCATGGACAACACACTGAATGTGAAGAAGAAACATACACTTGAGCAAGGACAATATGCCACGAAAGCTCCTGCAAGAACACCTGGATTTGACTCAGTAATTTCTGTAGCAGGGAAAAAAAAACCCACACATGAAAAGTTAAGTCGTCTGGTGTGCCATCTCTGTTCGAGTCAGTAATGTCATGGATCGCACTGACAGCCATTGCAACTTGCCCAATTGCATAGACAATAGACAAGTAGATGATAGTCCTGAGGGGGAGAGAAGACAGAGAATAAAAACTCAGATCTTTTACCAAAATATCATTACCATGCACCCCTCGCTCTTTTTAATTCAAATTTAATTGAATGTATACTATCCTGCACAACAATCTGTACTTTTTCATAAGGACTTACAGTATGGTGCATTAATTTTCTTAGATGGGGGGTTTTTGGGCGGCTTTATGAATAAGGAGCCATTTAAAAGACAAATATAAAGAATGCATAGGAATGTAAAATGAATAAAACTAAATGGATGCCAGTACTGCAATACTGTGTAATTATACCTCCACCAATTAAATGTAATTATACTTTCAAACAACTTGCATACAGATCTCACTGATTTAAACCTGCATGCTTCTATTAAAGGAACCAAAGAAGATGCTCACTTAAATTTTCCCAGCCATGAGTCTGCCACAACAGCACCGAGGATGGGGGTGAGGTAACACAAAGCCACAAAGGTGTGGTAGATGGAAGTGGCCAAGTCATCATCCCAGCGCAAGAAGTACTTGAAATACAGCACAAGCACAGCTGTGGACACCAAGGAGAAATGTAAGCCTCTTGATTTACTGAATATAATAATCATAATAATCAAATATCTAACCAGCCCTCTAAATTAAAGACAGCTAAATGCTCTCAGCTGCTAATTTATTAGGTAGAGGCAGTCCTCCATTATCCTACCTTCACCAAGGGCATAATGTTCCATTTATATTCATATCGTTTTAGAGAAAGTGCTTTAACTATAATCATCTTATAAGGTGAGATTATGTGGTGCTGTACACAGATGTATTTCTGTAATACTAAAATAATAAATGCACTAACCGACACCACAAAGTTGCCCTTACAAGAACTTATCATTACATTGAATATTACAGAAATAGTCCCATTATATAATATTACATTTAGTTAGGGGCATCCTACTAAATAAAGTGTCAAGTGTGTCTGTGTGCCAAAATATGCAAATATGCAAAATATATTTTTTAAGGGGTATCATAGTTACATCATGGTTACAATATGGATCTAAAATTCTCACCTCGCATCCCATAGTATGAGAATCTCTCACAGAACTCATTCACAACGATGAAGAAGATGCTGAGTGGGTAACCACAGACCTCTTTACTCTGATCGATAAAAGAAAGAACATTATGTTCAAGAGTGCTGTGTGACGTATCAGAAGTAGTACATTGTAAAAAGCTGTTTAATTGTTGATTAAACTTTTCTTTAGTCATTAGTCAGTCAGTTTAGTAATGACTAATGACTGAAATTATCAAATTGCAGCAGAGTATGAAGTAAATGGAAATCCATGCCTAGAAATGTTAGCAGTACTATAACATTGCCCACATTCAAGGTCTCTTTCATACCAATTCATATTTTCACCATGTGAAAAATACCAGCAGCTGTATTTGTAGAATAAACGTAGGATGGAACAGCTTAATGCTGGTGATGTGGTGCATGAAAATTCTGTAACTTCCAGCAGCACTACAGTAATTTGAATTTTGAGAGACTGATTGCTTAGATGCAACAGATTATCATTTAATCTCACTGAGCAACAACAAAAAACAAATTTAAAGATTCAAATTATTAATGAAATTCTTTACCGTTCCTTTGTTCTTCTTTCTCTTGGGATCTTCCTTATCTGTGCACAAGATTAAATTATTAAAACAGACAGAACCCACCCCAGCAAAACAAATTCCCTTTTCCACAAAAACCTCAACATTTCAGTTTGGAGGAACAAAACTGTGCAATAACAATTAAGGCTGTGCTTCAATTTTTATTGCACGGTTGGTTCCAAAGTTTGAGGATTGGAATATTTTTTGCAGCTTTAAATCACAACACAGAAACTCACCTGCCATTATGTCTGACACTGCTGCCTCCTTTCCACTGTAGTTGGATATTCCTTCTGCAATACCTCCGAGGAGCAGTTGATAATTTATCCTCCACAGTTGTCCAGCAGCAGGAGGAGTGTTATTTTTGCTTTTTATTAGCCTTTCATCTGTCTACTCACACTGCTGTCAGCGTCGCTTTTATGATGGGCGGGAACACTAGATATCGGAGATAGGAAGTCCACTATGTTCCCTTCTTACAAACTCATAAAAAGTATTAATTCACTTTACAACTGATGCAACTGTAAGAGTTAACACAATGGCAACTGTTAATAAAGGAGTGGATGAATAAGTACTCATGACTACGAGTGCAGAGAAATGAGTGCATTTTATTTAAAAGAAAAGCATACGGGAACAGCTCTGTTTACAGCAGAACAGTGGATTTGTGTTAAATAAAATTAAAAAAATAAACAAACAAACAAACAAAAAAAAAAACCAACCCATCGCTGCCCAAATATAAAACATTTTCTCGAACATTTGAATCAACACTAAAATGGTAAAAGCTTCATAATACTCCCACAGTAGGCGTCGTGTCTGGTTCCACACCTCATCGCTTTGGCAAGAAGGTGAACATTTCTTTACAGTGTATAAGCCCCACACAGCAAGACACTTTGCAAATATTGCACACACTCCTTTATATACATTAATAAACAACTTGGAATATGCTTTTGTTTTGAATGGCTTTAAATATATATATAAAAAAAAATTCTTCCACTCTAAGACATTGAAGTGATTTAAGGTTGAATGTAGGAGACCCTTTTGCAATTTATCATTTTTGTAGAAATATAACTTCATGTACAGGGGGATGAGCGCTGATATTTGCAGCATATACTGTTCAGACATCAATACAGTGGCCTATAAAAGTGAAATATTTTACATAAAAAAAGCACAATGTGTAACGTTATCAAAATCAACAAAATCGGGCTGTTGACAGGATGCAAGTGTATTGTAATGACATGCATAATAAAGATCCCATCAGGAATGTCTCCGTGGAAAAACAAACTGCCCCAGTCTTTTCAGATTGAAACAGGTGAAGAAGAAAGAAAAGTTTGTCTCATCACACATTACGTCTGCCCGTGAAGCGGGGTCTGTGTCCCGTCATCTATCCTGCACAAAACCCTTTCGGTCTGAGGTTCACGTTAACCGTCAGGTGACCATCATACCACAGAGGAAGAACTGGGGATGCCCTGGATGGTGGCACTGGTTGGCGTGCCACTGATAGCATTAAAGATGTGAAGCGAGTCTGGAAGAACGCTCTTCATGCCATCTTCAACAGGACTGATCTGAGCGTGTGGAGGAGAGATGAAATATTAATAAATATGATGTTAGATCTCTGAGTGACTTTCTGTAAAATTAAACCTTATTTGAAAGATAATTTCCTTTCTTGCAGAGGGATAGATAAGAAGCTCAAGAACAGTCTTCAGTCAGGAGGAGAAATAAGAAACTCAATAAGAGTTGTTTTGTTTGGTTGAGTGGTGGGAAACAGATTGTCCTACTCTGTCCAAAGGTAACAAAGTCCACCTGAATCTGCCACTAACTCTCAGATGCTAAATGTCAAATGTTATGCCAACGTTTTTGTTTAAGTTGAACCAAAAAAAAAAAAACAGTGTGTAAGAAGGAAAGGTCAGGATTTTACAGTGAGCCTACAATTCAACCTGATAACAGCCATTAAACCTTGTGCTTTGCTGACTTTTGGACAGAGTCAGGTAAGCTGCTTTCATTTTCAACCATTATGCTTAGCTGATTGGCTACTGGCTGCAGCTTCTTATTCAGTATACTGATACAGTATAAGATCTGTAGCAATCTTCTTACTCTCTGCAGGAATTTTGAGTAACGTAAAAGTCAAAGAAACCGGTCTACATAGCATCAACATCAACATATGCATAAAAAAAATCCATACACAAACAAAAGCAAGTGCTGAAACAAATTCACATATACACCCATTCTGTTCACACAAGTACAAACGTATATGCAAATAAATATTAAACATGCATACACGTGCAAAAACAAACATCAACCCAAAGACATTGGTTGTTGTTGGTCTAGTCAGTCAAGTCAGTTTACTGCAGAGGCAGTACAGTTTTTTTTCCCAAAGGTTTCAACTTTTAAATATCAGGAAAGTTAAACGTCCTGATGGACAGTCGACATGCATGCTGGGAATGAGAACACTTTGAGGCGACCTGATTTCTTGGTTATTGCCCCAATGTGATTATTAAGGCCTGTGTTCGATCTGACCAGATAACTCCGTCACCAACTTAACAAGGTCAACCAAAGGTTGATCTGATTGATTTGATTTAATGTTATTTTTTACTTGGTAGAGAGATCCAAGGATTGCTTTAAGATCTGTTTGTAATCGAAATTCAGCAGCCATCAAGATAAAGGATACTCTTTCAGAACCGATGCCTGTGACTGGCTGGACCAACAACGGATAACTCGGTATTTATTGCCTTCTAATCCTTCTTGCATTACCATCCAATCTGCTCATGTCAGCACAAGGGAAAAACAGAGAATGGCGTTATCAAAGTGTTCATTATCAGTCACGTTAATAAAACATTCATGAGTGTCACTTCACTTGCCAAAGCCTGCCTCAGAGAGTCACAGTTACGGATTTAAAATTACTAATGTAAAAAGTAATTAAACTGATATCTCAGCGATGATGTACTTACTTGCTCGCGCATGATGATAGACAGCTCTCTGGCAAGGTCTCTATAGTTGGCTTTCATCTCATCATGATACTCCTGTTGGTCCTCTTTGATTAGTCGCTCATTGATGCCTAAGCCGTGGCCACATGCCTCCACAAAATGCCTGCTCGAAAAGTGATTAAACCAAGAAGTGAGAATAACACCGAAGAGGAAAAACTGATCAAGCTTTGATTGTAAACTCTGACATATTACCTGAAAACCTCTTTCAACTGTTTGACTTTGTTATCAGGGTACTTCTTTGCGCCTGCATCATCCAGAAAGGCTCGGGCGTAGGCGAGAGGTCCGGCATTCACCTGAGGGATGAGCCATGTCATTTGTTTTCCGCATGGCAAATTAATGTGCTACGGGGATAATTTCATGAATGATCGTATAAAGACAGATAGAACACATAAAGCACCTGGACACTGATGCTGCCCTGCAGTTTGAGCTGCAGGCGGATCATGTCAACTTCACTGGAGGAGCAGAGCTGTTTGATCTCGGCCACCTTCTTGCTCATCTCATCAATAGCCACCTCGATGGGGCTCAGATCGGTGTGGTGCTGATACATGACTGCAATGCGTTTCTTTACATACGGGAAACAATGTGTGGCTGCGGGACAGAGACACAACGGTGAGATGGGTGAACGTTTAGCATCTCAGTTACGTGAACCTTCTCTTCTCACATGTACTTTTCTCAGTTTTATGGCAACGGATCCATTCATATGTGCCCTGGAAATCTGTTGAAAGCCTTCAGATAGTAAAGATATGAAGATAAGGCAGAACTATTTTTGCACCATAAAACAATTCCGCTGATTAGACAGGTCCTTGACAAACAGCTGACATGTTCAGAATCTAATCTTCTATTGATGCATAGGAAGGTTCTGCTGAGTAATGCAAGGTGCAAACAACTGACCAAGTAATATGACAGCCATCCACGTTACGTATATTTGAAACTGTCTTTATGTGTGGCAGTAGGAAGCTCTGTTCCACCGTTTGAGAAGATGATAACATCTGGTTAAATTTTCGCTGAGTTTCATTACAAATTGTCTTAAAAGGTTAAACAGCTGCATAATGTCCTAGGTAGCTGTGGAGGAACTAGGAAAATATCCCTGATAAGATGAGCTGATTCCACAGATTTGTAACTTGTAAAGTTGAGAAGTGGAGTTTGAAACACATGGTACACAGAAAGAATGAAAAACACTAGAAAGGAAGGATGAAATAATTTTTACAAATATATCTACGTTTTAAAACATCTTATAACAACTCTTATAAAATGCCCCATTTATGAGCCGCTAACCATGCAGCTATATTAAGTTACTTACTGGTTAGTATAGTCCTGCGTTTGCACTGCTCCTCCACACCGCCCTGCTTTTTGCCTGATATGGTAAAAGGCATCTCAAACACAAAGCGACGAATGTTGTGGCTCTTTTCAAATTCTGTCTTCCTGTCCACCAGCTCCTTCTCCTCCAGGTAAGGGGTCACGTGTGTCACTTGGATGTATGCATACTTAGAGTCCAGGTCTTTGGGATTAATCTGCAAAAGATGCATGTTGTTACAAGAGATGAATGCTAGGTTGTGTCAGTTTTGTTGAGAAAAAGGAACCTAATCACAAATGAAATATCAGCAAGGTCTCACCCTTCCAGAGTCCTGAATCATCTTCACGTTCTCCTGTCCAAACTTGTCAGAGTACAACTTCAGAAGCCTCTGAGATATCTCGGACAGAGGGGTAAATTTGGGCTCTTTGTAAATATACTCCTTACCATCTTCATCCTCAAAGAAGCCCTGGAACAAAGATAAACCTTAATCAGAACAGCTAAGACACCATTTTTTTAATAAGACATAAAGGCGAAAACAGCGCCACATCAAACCATACACGAGTTGTGAGTTGGAGTCATCGTGACAGTCGGTTAGATGAAAGGGTATGATTTTGTTTAAATCTCTGGGCTCAAAGGTACAGTATATCAGACTCTAGTGATAAACAATCTTTAATCTAATAGCCGAGCACAGAGATAAAAAAAAAAAAACAAACAAACAAACCACACTCCAAACGCTAACTAGTGTCAGCTCAACAATGTAAGACAGACCAAGCGGCAGAGGTGGGGGCATGGATTCACACTGTCAGCGGGAGCACTTATGTTAGTCACTTTCTTATATTTAACAGGTCCCATGAATAGATAGGTGAAGCCATGCATTTACCCAGTGAGAGATAAATCCTGCTATTAGCCCTTCGAGGGTTTCCTTCTGAGTATGACGACACTGAAGCTACAGTAAAGGAGGAGTTACAGGGCAATGCAACGTGACATAGCAACAACTGCATTAGCAAAGGAGCACAACACAGCCTAAAAACATTCACTTCACTCCAACTGCAGTGGTGGCTTTTACATTGATTTACCTCAGCCTCTGAGTCAGTAAACTGGTACTGCTACAAGGTGTGGACAACAGAAAATAGATCAATGTTATTCCATACAAACTATCTAAATAACCCGGTGAAATTTAACACTTTTATTAATAGAACTACTTGACCGATTAGACCACGTTTTCAGACACGCCTCTCTAGTACACATGTAGAGGTTACCACACCCAAAAATTATTTCTAAAATGTCTAGTATCACGGTGAGAAAGAAACAGTCAGGACTAAACTCGTATGAACTTAGCTCAGTAAGACAGAAGCAGAGACACTGATATAAGTGCAGAAGTGGATAGATGCCATGCAACATAACCCCCCCCCACAAAAACAGAATGCAGTTGTGGCTGATTGTTACTGTAACTTCACACAACAAACTGTGATTGAGAAGTGCAATGGATTACAGCAGCACCAACACCACACAAAGTCTCAGGCTGCTCAGAGAAGCCAGCAAGGTCTAATGCACAACTTACCGCTGCCTTCAAAGAGGATAAAAAGCAGAGAGGGGTATTAGAGTGGATCATTAAATGCCACCTCAGGCAGTCATGCTCTTTAAAAAAAAAAAAAAACACCTTCAACAGCCCTCATGCAGAACATGAATTACTTTGACATTCAGCAAACCCAGCAAAAAAACTGATACTTGTGCTCTTTTGTGAAATTAAATTTAAATCATTTTAAATATAGTGAAGTAAAGAGAAAAAAAAATAAAATCATATAATGAACCGACTTAGGAAAATCAAACTGAAACTAAAATCAAATATTTTGTTGCACTCCCTTGCAAATTAACAACCTATTTTGTGGCTTGGGAAATTAACTCACCTGGCCAAAGAAAGCCACTCTGAAGTAGGTGCCCAGCAATCTCTTGCCAGTGTGCATGACCTCTGTTACTTTGCTGTACGCACGATGCAGTGTGTCATAGAGGTGAGCCAGTTTCTGTGCAGAGACGTACAAATAATCCGATTAGGTTGTGTTGATATTCCTGGTTAAAACGGAGCAAAATTGAACGTGTTGTTGTGGGGAAACACTCGAAATTTCTCGGGGACAAGACCTTGTACCTCAAAGTCTCTACGCTTCTCATAAATGGGGATTATGAGCTTGTAGATGTCAGAGATGAGCTCATAACGCTCAGCTTTCCACAGTCCGTCTGCACACTCCTCCAAAAGCTCCATTAGGACGTCCTGATGGAACAACAGAAGGGAGGAAGAGAAATTTTTGTAATTAAGCGCTTGATAAGTCGATGCCTTTTCTATGATGTTCTATGACGTGACAAGGAACTAAATACAAACTTGTGTGTGGGTTTCATGCTCATGTGACTTTTCAAGTAATATGTTCAAAGTCAGCTGCAAATTCTAAATCTGTGATGAAATAGTGTCACCAGTCATGACCAAGCAACTCAAACAGTAAAATCTGAACATCTAATTGTAATCAAATGAAAATAGGAATTCTGTTTTTCGGAAGCATGACTATTTGCACAGTGAACTTGAAAGTAAATGAAATAAATGGTATTTTTGTTGGCATTAGTAGTATGATAAATGCAGGTACTTCATTGAAGTGGACATCTTGCATGCCGACATCCTCCATCATTGCCGCTTCCTCATCAATGTTCGGAGTCACGACACGGAAAGCTGAGCAGCCCTGCTTGAACATGCCTGAAGCATGAGATGAAACTGAGATGAGATTTTAACAAATCAGCCCAAATTTTCTTTTGGCTAAACATATGAATTTAAAAAATTTAATCCAGTGTAGCTGATGTTGTGTTGGATGCTCAAAAAATGAATTCATGCTGATTTATTAATCAGTACAAAAGATTATTGCACCTTTTCTCCGCAGGTATTCAGCCACAAGTGCTGCCACGTGTACATAGCACATCGCCGCCTGCAAACAATAAGAACAATGCAGCTTAGCATTATCTAATAAAGGAGTATCAGTACACAATTAACTATTATTCAAAAATCTAGTCTATATTTAACATTTGAAAACACGCAGGGCTATCAGAAACGAAGCTGAAGCGACTTTATCACAGGTTAAATTGGTCATTTTGTCCACAGACCTCTGACAGGTCTCCGTTCTTCACGTGGATTCGGGCCATGCTGTCCAGCCAGGTCTTGCGTAGCTCGGGTGTGCTGGCATAAGACTTGGCCAGGCTGTACTGCAGGTCCACCAGCATCTCTGGATCTCGCTCATGCTCCTTCATCTGAGCCGTGGCCATCAAAACCGTCCTGATGCGTTTGGTAAGGTCCTTCACATCTGATGGGAAAGCTGTGTTCTGTTGTGTAGTGGGAAGAAATTAGAGCAGTTGTGGTGTTTGTAGTTTAGGCACTTCTTTTTTTAACAACTGAAGTAGAATATTAAGTGTTATTATGAAACTAAACTATTCGCTGACCTTAATAGTTTTGTCACTGTTGGCACAGTTGTTTATAATGGACAGAGACTGCTGGAAGCGGGTACTTCCGATACCAATGACATCAGCAATTAGCTGACTGACAGCAATCACGACCTAAAGGAGAAGAGAGAAGAGAAAAGGTCAAACACTGTCCAACCCTCATATTTTATTGACATTGGCTATACTTTCTCAGTGTCCAACCTGTAAGTGTGTCCGGACAAAGGATTTGCGACCCGTGTAGTCAAAGTTGCTCTTCATGAGGAAGTAGAGCAGATGGGCTGCATCACTCCGAATGGAGCTCAGCTTAGAGTTACAGCACTTCAAGATCTCATAGCAAAATGCAGCACACATATCTGCACGCCCTTCAAAGAATGTGCAGGGAAACTAGAGGGTGAATAGGACAAGAAAAACCATCAACTACTTTGAAAGCATAAGGCAGTGAAAAACAAAAGTGACAAAAACAAACTCTTTCAAACCTTGTAAATAAAGGTGCGAAGTGAAGTGAAGACCTGCTTGAGGGCCGTCTCTGACTGGTTGATCCGCAGAAAACAGAGATGGACTTCGAACACTTTCTTCATGAGTGGACTATGGCCATGGTCAGAGCACAGCTGCGTCTGTGGAGAAAGAGCATCAGCATAGAAACTGAGGAAACATCTGGTTTGGAAAACAGCAATAGTGATTCATGTGAATGAGAGTAAGAGGTAATTAGACCCAACAATATTGTATTTGTAAGAAAAACGGTACAAGCTGCTACCTTGAAACCCATGATGAAGATACTTAGGGTGTCCAGCACAGTCAGACACACTTCAGTGGCGATGTTGGCCTCTAGCAGGGACTGATTTAACACGTCAGCGTCCGAGTGACTATAAGCTGAAGAAGACAACAAAAAGCTGTAGCTGTTCCACACCAACCAATTAAATCACATTATATCATGATTATAGCGGCAACGTTGATGGTAAATTATTAAATTTTGTACCCAATAAAGAAAGTTTCATTCCAAACTCAGATAAATAAATATCTCAATGTGTAAACATTTTTATTTATTTTTATGAGCATGTTTATCAGTTTTATGAAATGCATATAGTATTTTGGAATGAAACCCGTCTAATTAACATGGACTGTATCTCTGTTGGAGAATGAAATGTGAAAGGAAGCTGGGCAAAGAAAACATTAGAAGCTGATGTTCAGTTAATATGGGCATGCTCTTAATTCAACCAAATGAAAAGAGAACTAGTAGCAGTCTGCAAACTGCCTGCCAACCAGCTACGTTCTTACCATGGTCTACAGATATTCCAAGAATACTTGAAATCTTTCTTACACTGAAAACACAGAGAAACTTTATTAAACGATGCCATTTATCAGACTGAACACACAGCTTAAGCTTGTTGGGTGAAATCCAATACACTGCTACTCATAACTACTTTGGCGCCAGATTTGTTTTAATTAACTTGTGAAATAGCCACGTCTTTGGAATTATTTCCTGCTTGGAAGTGGGCTGGGTTAAACAGATGATGCGGAAGAGGATGACGATGATGATGAGGTTGTAAAGCATGAGGAGACAGATTGCACGGGCTTAGGCGGAGGAGATTGGAGGTCCTCTGGTAGAGGGTACTTGATGAACAAGTGCAGTTTGGGGCACTTACTGTGGTTAAAAGTGTATGAGTTATCCAGGCTGCTGAGCTGCTGTAAGCGGGCATGCATCATTCCTGCCCTGTTACGGGACACAGGCAGAGTCTGAGACTTCCGCTCATGTGCTACAGGTCCTGCCCCATCCTGGTTCCTGATGAGGAAACAGGACAATGTTAGATGAACAGCTGATGACCAGCAGGGCCAGAGTTAGTAAAGCAGGATAAGATGAGAAATATGCACTTCAGATAATAGAGTGGTGTAAATATCACTCAAATATCCTTCGAGCGACAGCAGGTTCAGTTTAGGACATTTTAAGCTGAAATAATGCATACAATTTTGGGCGACATCGCGCATGTACCCAAAGCAAGACCTGCTGTTGCAACGTAAAGCTGTAATGTAGGTTGCATGTTTGAAATGCAGTTTAGTGATAATAGTATAAAGAGATGCAGCAGCATTTAAGGGATTAGTTAAAGCAGTGGGTAACAGTGCAAGCCATGCATGTGAGAGCCGGAGAGTAACTTTGCAAAGCAAGTAGATGTGTCACAGCACTGCAACTTCAGGTTGTTAGATGACATCATGCAGTTAGTGTGAGAAAGTCAGTTCCACCTTTAGGCTTACCCAAACAGGAGAGGGCAGGAGCCAGGTTTTATTTCATTATGTTAAACTTGCCAGCATTTAAGTGAACAAAGATAGAAACAGTGGTGGTAGGTTAGACAGAGTGAAGACCCGAGCCCTCTGGGAGCCAAGGCCAGAGCTCCCAAACAGTGGAGAGAGAGTAGATTAATGTACGTTTGGATTGAATTCACTTTAAATAACTTAACTGAACATGTGGACATAACCTCCAACGGTCAAACACATTTATGATTGGATGTTTTACAAAAAAAAATGTCGGCAAGCAGCTGTATAATTTTCAGATACAATATCAGGTTTAATGAACAACAGGGAAAAAAAAAATTAATCTCCTCATAATCTTAAATTTGTGATTTACAACCAAGGCGGGTTGGATTTCAAAATTCGTAGATTAAAAAATAAAAAAAAATAAATTCAGATTTTAAAAAAATTGGCAACACATTGAGTCAACTGTAATATCTGAACGCTATATGCTGCAACTGTGTGTACCAAAAACGAGTCAGCAAAGGAGCAGAGAAGTTGTAAGAATTGCGATTTAAATGCAAACTGAACTGAGCCAACCTAAACAGTCACCATTCGACTGTATGAGTGTATTTCTGCTGTTGTACACGCAAGTTTACATAATCAACAGTGTTAAACCACATTCTGTTGAAAGTCAAAGGGACCATATATGGAACATGATAGGTGGCTCTGAAGTATGGATACTTTATATGTATCTGGGTTGTGGGAACATGTGAGACATAAAAGGTTGGGAACAACAGTGCGAGGAGCCCGAAAGCCTACACAACCACGATATGTCAAAATAAAAAGCTCTAAAACTATCCATGCGCCATATTTAAACACTGACAACAACATTACCTTGCGATGTATCTCTTTCCCATGTATCTAAACTGATGGAGGCAGACTCTGAGAGGAAGAGCAAATGAAAAATCAGTCGCTGAGGATATAAATGTTTACTGGAGCATCATTAGAATAAGATGTCTTACTCCACTAGAGTTAAGAAGTCCATTAGATCCACAGATGAAGCCTTGTTCCAGTAAGTGAACAGAGCATCTGGAAGAGACAGCGATTGATGTTGAAGGATGAGTTAGTTTCTTGGATTGTAGAAATATGAGCAGACACAATATTCAACGTAACAAAACAGGCAGAAAAGAACGTGATTTTACCCTCAGACATGCTTTTAAGCACATGTAAGAAACACATGAGGAGGCTCTTGATCTCCGCCTGGTCCAGTTTATCACAGCGCAGCAGGGTGCTGCCCAGGGTGGAGGCCGGCTGGTTCTGGCAGGGGGGGGGCAAAAAGGCTGGTCAGGCACAGGCACGCAAATGATCTAATCCTGTCAAGGCTGTCAGCCATGTCTAGTTCCTTTTTTTGCCTCTGTCTGCAGAATTACTTTAGCCAAAAACCAAAAGGGGCAGTTACTGCAATTTGTCTTTAGAAATCTTTAAAAACTTGGTCTTATAATTTTTTGGGTATTGATCACAGTCAAAAACATGAACCTTGGGATTTATCTAGTTTGCTTAAAGACATAGAAAAAAAATTATGTATTTTCCTGAGTTTCAGTCCTGAGTGGTTGTGACATGCTTGCTATGAGTTTTCTGAAGGCCTGGGATTAAGGTGGTAAAAAGTATGCTAGTGGAATCGTTCGGGGCTCTATGAGTGACGGGAAAACTGGCAGTGGAAAGCAATCAGGATTTTTCCCTGCTGAGGCAGAGAGCAGGAAGAAAACAGCAGAGGAGCAGCAGCTCTACCACAGCAAGGAGTTGGCGATATACCAAGCACGTTCCTTTGCCAGCACTTAGTCTAGACCATGAGACTGGCTAAGGATGACTTCATGGAAAGCATGAGACTATGGTTTAGGTTTTTAATAGGATGTTTTGAAGGGAGGAGAGCTTAATGGTTAACGTTTTCCTGAAAAGTGTCGTACAGTTATTTTAACATTTTTATGTAAAAAAAAAAAAAACAAACAAACAAAAAAAACAAACTGTTTTTTGTTTTAGCCAAAATAAGGCAGATTGATTTGTTTGGAAATTACTGTAAATTACGCCCAAGGGTTGTGATAAGTCTTACCACACATCACAAATTAAACCATCTTCAACAGACAGACAACAAACAGCAACCCAGACGAAATGAAAATAATCCTTTGAGTTTAATTGCCCTCTTCTCAAATTAAAAGTTGAAGCTGCCTGTTTGTTAAAGTGGAAAGAACACAGCACACAGGAGAGGAACTCCAAAGTGAGAAATCCCTTAAGAATGCATGCTGGTCAACATCTGGGAAACAAGGCAGAGGAAAACCCCTGTGGCCCTGAGGTACAGTGGGTCTGCACCAGAGAACAAACAGGCCAAAGCCTGAGAATCATCTGGCAAAGAAAGGGCTTAGATTTTAGGACACTAATGATGACACTAGGACACTCTCACATTCCCAGATGGGACACTCCTAGGCGGAACGATGGCTGTGCGGGGGAGGGAGGTATTTTGTACTTGAAGTGAAACGCTCGGCTGCAGGGCGCTCTCTGGCATACTGGGGACGGATAGCAGGGAGAAGTCCATGGTGACACGCTTGTTGTGCCCGGAGAACGCGGGCTCCTCACTCTCCGTAAAGAAGCGCAGGACATTGAGAGAGTGTCTCCGTACGAACTTCTCCGTCTGCTGCGACCAGCCGTAAAGGTAAGGTGAGGGGGTCAATGACACAAATTAACATGGAGGAACTGTCTGTCACAACAAGGGGAGGTGTGGTGTGATATCCCTAGGGCACAGTGAAATGAATACTGTAGGTGTGAAATTTGATGCCCGCAGTATATATGAAATTATTTCACAGGCGAGCTGGCCTTCCTGAGATGTACCTTGTCCAGAGAGTTGCCCTTGTCGTTGTTCTTCTCAGACAGGCTGTTCCCAGAATCAGTGCTGATGAGTGAGCCACGAGAGTCCGCGTGGCGCACAGAGTTTATGTTGGGTGTAGATGACGTGTGAGGTGAAGCTGTTCAAAAATATTTGAAAGAACCATATATTAGTATGAAAAATAGATGTACGTATATCATATTCCTTGTTCGGCATTAATGTTTCACCCACCAGTGCCTGAGATGACTCCAAAAAGGTCTTTGTGTAGGCTGGTGTCCAGAAAGGTGCTAGACCGAGGAGGTGTCATCAAAGCGTTGGTAAAAAGTGAATCTTCTTTTCCATTCTGAGTGAACAATGGTTGGTAAAAAACATTTGCACTTTTTATTTTGTTTTGCTTTTTGCCATTTTATGCTGTCATTGTTGACAGGATAGTATAGTGAAGGAGAGAATGCAGCCGGTCGGAATTCAAACCAGGGACTCTATGTTATACTAACTGCATGTAAATATTGGCATATGTTAAAATTTTAAGTTTCTTTTGTAATTTTTGTATAAGCAAATGTGTAAAATCAAACAATGCCGGACAAAGCTCCACAAGGAACAACATGTAACAGGAAACTGCTCCAAGAACTTCTTTATTTCCTCTCTTTTTATTTTACTACCATGTACGAGAGATTTATATTGTTGGGTTGTGTGATGCCTTGATGTTTTATTTAAGTGTAGATGACATGCTGAGGCCACTAGGTGGCTCCCTTACATTGTTGGATTGGCTGATGGGGAACGGGGACACCTCCTTTACATTCAGCCTGTTGACATTCTCCTGGAGCAGACCAAACAAGGGCAAGTAGAGGGTGGCCAACCTGGCCTGCTGACTCTGGAAAACAAATGGATCATTCAGCAGGATATATCTCCAGACCACATAAACATGCCCAGATACTGACGCGAAGCAAAAATGTAAAAGACAAAGGGAAGAAAGTGCCGCATACCTTTGACATGTAGCGGTCATCAAATGTGTGTTTCATCATCAGGTTCTTCAACACCTGGATGGATATCTGACGAATCTCCCTGAACTCCTGCAGAGCTGCGTTGACTTCCCTGAGCAGCAGCCCAACCAGGAAGTGGTTCTTACAGAAGTCATCTGTCAGCGAGTAATCCAGCTGGAGGTCTGAAATGGAGGGAAGAGGACCATGAAGTGATTAGGAATGGCTGATAGAAAATAAAGTGAGGATGTGAGAGGAAGTGAAGACACAGACTGCACAAAAAAACACAACTGCAAATTCATCATTTATCATAAATCTGAGCCAAAGGAAATGTGAAAGAAATGAAATCATACAGAATTTAAACATTTACCCTCCCCGGTCAATTACTTGTTCTTTGGTGAAATGTTTACATCCCCGTACAGAAAAAGATGTATATAAAAGAAAAAAGACATAGAGAGAAGTATTGACTTCCATAAATGACAGATTCAGGCTGTGTGACTGAGCTGCTGCTCTACATCACCAGTAATCTTTTCGGACAAAGATAAACAGGATTAAGGCCGGTGATTGAACAGCAGCAGCTGTTTGCAGATGGTTTTTTACAGCAATATCACCAGGAAAGCATTCCCCAAAAAAATGCACACACACACACACACACACACACATATTCCCTAAAAAGACTGTAATCAAATTAAAAACATTGCCAACTTTTATCTTTTTAAAACCTTAATTTTTGGCATGCAAGCATTAAATAGATTTCTTAGAGATGACATTTGATATTTGATATTGAATTGTGTTCTGGAATCAGTTTCATTTTTGAATCCAAAACACCTGAAGGGAGCAATAAGTACTGAAACCACACAGCCACCCACACCTGTGCGAAGAAAGAGCCAAGCTTCTCTTCTCTACAGTGCAGGACTACAAATTATAGGCAGTGTAATGTTTCTACACTGTCTTGAATCATACAAATCATTCCTCATCAACCAGTTTGCGTCAAAGCTGGAGGACAATTCAATTCTGATTGTGAAGAGATTTCACAACTTCCTGGTCATTGTTGAATGGTTGGATTGAAGTCAGCTCTTTTTGGAGATAACATACAAGCAGCACACTTTGCACCTACCTACTGGAGTATCGTTTGACTCCACCGTATCATATGAAGATAATAAAACTAATTGAAGGACAGAAAAAAAAAAAAGACACAGAGTATGTACTGTAAAATCAAAAACTGCTACAACTGTATAAAATCGGAATGAGACGTTGTGCATGACAACGCTGTTGTGGACAATAAAGCAGTTTCATTTGATTCTATCTTAGCAATGGCAATGTAAGCAGGTGTGATAACAGACCCCTCGGATATAATCTGATGATTTTCTCACCTTGAAATCTGAGTATCCTTCCCTTCCCAAATGGCATGGGCAGGTTTAGTGGGACGTAGTGCTCGTGGTTGCACACAACCCGCAGGAACTCAAACTTGAACTCAAACAGTGTCTGTATTGAAATACAACAGGGACCAGTGAGGAAGCTTTAATGCAGGACTCAAATACAACCTTGTCCAAACCATATTTTGGAGCAAAGGCCGACATCCTCCATTCGAGTACTGATTGGAAGTCTTTTGTAAATAATTTTTACAAACAAGCCGTCAAGCAGATGGCTTCTGTGAACGCAGTTTCTGTTTGTAACAGTAATTGGTATTGTCAGTGTACCTTCGGGTCTCCAGGCATGAAACAGTTGATGTAGTTGTTGATTTGTTTGAACACAAATCCTCTGTCCATCAGGTTGAAACAGCGCTGCAGGATAAAGGAGCAAAACAATTTTGCAATTATTCATAGCAAACAAGAATTACATTTCCATTCACATAAACCAGTACTGACTACACTGTTCATGCTTTCTCCTGAGCCTGACCTTGATGAAGACTGCCAGACTGTGGTTGGCGTTCCTGGCAGCATCCAGGTTGTCTTTGTACTTCTGCGTGATGTGTGGCATCATCATGTTCACCAGTGTCTCCACTGTGTGATGGAAAGATGCTGAGAAGCGCTGATTCCTGGACAGCTAAAAGACATAAACTAAATGAATAAGCATGGCGACTTTCCGTAGTTGATCCAACTACTGCTATTGTCTATGGTGTCTATTGTTATTGAAGCCGAAGCTGCGACTGTACTTATTTCACACACACAAGCACGATGTACCTGGTGTTTAAGTAAAATTTGCTTTAAATTGCACAGACACACAAAGACAAAAAACTGAACATCACAAGCCATGCACAGCAGATGGAACTCCCCATTGTTCCTTTGCGGCCTCCATTTTTATGCCAGTGGAGGTTAAACACAGGGATGTGGTTGCTTATGGGGTATGAACAAATGCAGCCAATTAAAGTGCACAGCAGTGTGGGACAGACTGTGGACACATAAAACTTTGCCTGTGGTACTGCGGCTGTCCACAAGACTTGGCATGTTGTTAACTACAGTGAGGAATGTGAGCTGTGATGAAGCAGACACCAGCAGACACCTCTGAGCCAAACACACATGTTGTGGCAGACTTACCTTCACTTTACAGCTCTCAATCAAGTACTGAGCCATGGATTTGACCAAGGCTTCAAAGAAATACCAGGAGTACTGTAGGGCAGGCAAACACCAATCACAGAGCAGTTAACGGCAAATTAGTGTCAATTAGAATTGTAAAGCATGTAATCCTTGAAAAAAAAAAACAACAACCCACAAATATGTTACCTTGAGTAGCTTGTTACATGTGAGGAAATCGGTAGAAGGCTTCAGGATAGCCGTCATGGCTTTAGCAAGCTCTTCGTGCACAGTTCGAGTGGTGGAAGACGTGTATGGCTCAGTTTTGAATACAAACTGTGTCGAAAACACACAGCCAGAAATATGTGAATCCTCCGGTTCAAAAGAAAGACACATATAGTAAGTTGTGGCATTCATAATTAAATTTTTTTACCTTTACATATGATCTCAGGTAGTGTTCCAACCCCTCCTCGTGGCACTGAGCAACAATATGGATCATGACTCTAAAACGAAACGACAGCAAAGGCAGGAGTGAGAAAGATTTGACGGATTTGACAGACACAAAAAAAATCTGTTTAATATCTGCTATACTATACTGTACAACACTGTCTACTGCTTGTAGTAACTGTTACTAACTTTATATTATGGTCCTCTTTATCAGACAAAAAGAAGCACATTTTGTTTTTTTTTCCAGTCGAGACTTTTAAACATACTGTCATTTATGGAAACAATCTCTGGAGATTTGTGATTTTAACATCGAAATTAGCTCTCCAAATTTTTTTGCACATACAGTATGTTCATAATGGCAAAATTATACTTTGAGTTCTTCATAATTTATATAATATTGCTTGAACTTGAGACGATGACACTTGCCTGGTGACATTGACTGCCACGTCTTCTTGGGTGGCACTGGTTAGCACCCTAAACAGCTGATTGAGGGTGGTGGGCAGGAACTTGATCATCACATGGCTCTCCATGGCATGCAGACTCTGAGATAGAGATACATGTTCATGAGGGAGTAAACCACATTGTTTTTAATGTGCAGTGAGTAGCATTAATGAGGAAATTTTCATGCTGATGAGCACATAATGTTCCAAAACAACAGGAGGGCCCAAGTGAACACATCGTGCCCATCACCAGCACTGTGCTTGGAACATGGCAGACAGTAGGTACTCGTGCATCGCTGCCCGTGCACGGGAAACTAACACAAGCCCTGCCAAAGTCCTCTGGCCAGCTTCCAGTCATCACAGCTGACCTGCTGTATGACCCTCTAGCTATTGTTCATGTTTGCTGTTGTGTACATTATAGAGCCCAAGAGATGCTCTGGACCAAGTGTTGTCTTCCATGTCAATGTCTACCCGATTGGGGGGGGGGCAGTGAACTGAGATTCCCACAGATTGGAATATTAGAGGGAGGGAAAAAAAAATGCACCCGCCATGGGAAGACTTCTGACAGATTTACTGCTACCAGGCAAGTCTTTGTAGGTAAGATACAAATACATTCCTTGTGAAAGGCAATGGGAAAAAAAAAAAAACACCAAAAAACAAAACAAGACAAAAAAGGTCCAGGAGAAGGTGCTATTACAAAGAAGAAAATGCACCCACTTATACAGGATATACCAAAACTTATTGAATGTCCGATATACGTACATAGATGCATACAAACATACATTGATTATACATGACTCCTTCAAGTTTTCTCTTCAGGATAGACAGCTATCAGTAAATCTACAAAATCAGTAATAGCAGGCAAATGTATATAAATCCAGTGAAAATGTGAAATAAATCTGCTGGTTGCTTTACCTTGAGGTACTTGACCAGCTCTCCTCCTGATGCCTGGGCTGCGGATGTTATGCTCTGACAGTGATGAAAGAAATTGTGCAAATGCTGATCCTGAAACGTGAAATGAAACCCACCAAAATATGGAGGTTATTTCCTTGGCGGTAATAAATACTGACAGAATATAGAGATGAAGCAAGAGTTTTAACAGCACATTTTACATCCAGCTAAAAACAAAAACTAACCTGAGTGTAGACAGTGGACACAAGGTGAGCTGAGACCTTGAATAAAGGCTTTCCTCCATCCACCCATTTGACTTCAGGACCGGAATGCTGTACAAAAAAAAAGAAAATCTATCCTCATCTCAGAAATATAGTAAATATTATGCTATATACATGCCCTCGTCCCCACAGAACACTTATGGTTATATTGTTATCATTTAGTGTGCTGTGGCATATGCTTTTTTCCTCACAATGATATCAAATTTCTAAAGAAAGACTGGGGGGGGGATACACTGTACCTTGCCAGCACCCTCCTGACAGCCAAGGTATCCGGTGGGAAGGTTGGCAGCCACAGGGACCTGACTCTCACTCATGATCACCCGGCCGTCCTTCAGCAAAGGGAGCCAGGCGTAACCCACTGAGAGCAGAGACAGAAGAGAGCGCAGCCCGCCAACAGCAAAGCCAGCAATATCAGTAACACACAGAGGACATAAGTGTGTGTTTTCAGCAGCACTGTGTTTTACCTTGCATTTCGACCAGGTCTCTCTTTTTGGTGCTGGCCTTGCTGTTGCTGTCACAGCTGACATGGTAGAAGGTGAAGAGCAGATGGTGTTTCTCATGGAGCTGGGTTGGCAGCTCAATCTTGAACTGACGGGGTAAGAACACAAAATAAACATCATACATATTGTACTTAGTAATTCGGCACATGCAATATAAGTGCGTGGCATGCATCACACATCTAGCAGTGCATGCCACACCTCGTCGTAAAACTCGGGGTTGTGCTGGTGATGTAAAACTGCAGCAAAGGCATTTTTGGTGAACAAGGGTCCTCCAGGTCGGCCGTAGATGCACTGTGGAATAACAACAGCTGATTACCTCCTGTGGCAAGGGGGATTTATTCTTTCATTATTTTCAGAGCACTTTCAGGACACGAGTTTACCGTCAGCGGGACAGCCTCTTCATCATCTGAGTCCCTGAACTCGATGCAGACGGCTATGTTTCGAGCCTGAGGGCAAAACAGACCCAGTGAGTCTCACAGCCAAACAAGAGAAAAGTCCCTGCTCCTCTCTGACTCACACCGTGACACTGCGCTGTAAAGGTTGGTGGTACCTTTGCAAATGATTTCTGGCTGTCATACTTCAAGTGCTTCGGGTAGACGTAGAGGTGATTGTTGTAGATGGTGAAAGGCTGAGAACATTTGGCTATGCACGGCACAAACTCCTCCACTTCGAAAAATATCTTGGTCTTCTCGCTGACATCAAACTGCTTCACAGGAATGTAGGATGAGGTAACACAATCTATATAGAGAAGCAGGACAGACCAAATAAACCGCCTGCAGACAACACGGCCAATCTTGTTTGAACAGAAACAGCTTTCATCTGGCTGCGTCGACTGAGTTTTAGTGGGCTTACTTGTCAAGTCAGGGGCTACACTGTCAATGGTAACATCAAGGTTTCCTAGTATAACCGGCAGCTTGGCCATTTTCTCTGGCCTGCGGAAAAAGGAAAATAAACTTCTGTTAACTTTTTGCTATCATCTCCCAAAGACTGAATAAGAAGCAGGCAGGCAGCCTAGACATGAACACATTTTATACGACAGCATTCACAGATGTGAGCAAACAAATTATTTTCAAAACTGACCAGCATTTTCCAACGTGCAACCTATAGGAGAATATTTTCCATACTTTCCCTTCCAGAACATCTGCAAATCGACTCAGTGTTTATAATAGACTGCACTCATAGAGAGGTTACTAACTTCCTGAAATCAGCCAGCAGTTTGAGCATATCATCATTGGACAGCTTGTTGCTGTCCTGTCTGTACAAAGCGGAGAAGCGAGCACTTTTGTCGAGCGTCCCTGAAGCATCTTTGAACAAAGGCCTGCAAGAAAGAGAAGAGGAATCGTGAAAACACACACACCTATATACGTGTTTGAATTACTTTTTGAAAGATTATGTTTCCTTGGACAAAGACTGAATATTTACAGAGACACGATAAACCTAGGTGCTTTTTTTTTTTTTTTTTTAAATAAAAGCGTGAGAGCTGAAGAAACTTCAGTCACAACTGAAATGAACACATTTAATCTGATAAATCTTTGTAGCTCCTTAGATCAACCCATTAGCTTTGATTTGGTCAATGGATTGCACGCACAAAATGCCAGTAACAAATTGTGATGTGTGTTCATCTTTGTATGACTTCAACTGCCATTGTTAGGAGAGAGCAAAATGCAAGTTGAACTGTTTAAAATGCTGCGGATTCGTTTTCAAAATTGCGCCATATACAGTGGTGTTTGATTGACAGAACGTACACATGAAAATCTTGTTTGTTAAAAGAACAAAGTACCTTGCTGCCCAGGCAAACGGCATTCTGTACTGGCCTAACCGGCTACAAGCCAGCTTGGCATTTTTCAGGACCTTCTGTGCCACCTGGTGGAAAACACTGATATTTGAACAGACACACACAAGCTCGGCCACATTACAACACTGAGTAACTGAGTATTCAGCATGCTGCCAGACGTATGCACACTCTTGAAAACTGACACACAGATACGGCAAGACACTCCTTCAACCAAAGTGCTTGCACATGCAGAGCACATTTCACATTTTTTCTTGCCTGAATCACATTACCAGAGTCCCTTCAGGGTGCACAACCCACATTTCTACAGCCAAAGTCAATGCTTGTGTTGAGTGTCCGTGCAGCTGGTCAGCACTCAAAAACAAGGACGATTATCTGGGTATAATGTGGAGTAATCTGGTGGAATCTGCTGAGTTTAGTTCAACACAATGCCGTGAGAGGAGGTCAGTGGGTACCTTTGTGGAGTCTGAACTCTTCATGTACGGCTCGGCACAGTGGTTGATCCCGCCTTGAAGCACCTTTTCTATGCGAGCCACCAGGAAGATATCAGGGTGAGGGCACGTTACTGAGAACACTCCCTGTGGAGACAATACGGATGTTGGAACAAATTTAAATATGTATTAGCAGATTTGAACAAGAAACTAAAAACATCTTACTTTAACACTCACCTGTCTGGGATACTGCATGGCTGCCTCTGACACTCCGTGAGCCAACCGTTGCCCTTCAGAGTGAGTGTCTCCTCCCCCATTCATATACTGACTGCTGTTGGGCACCATGCCCCTCACAGATGGGTGGTTCAAGTCCACATGGAAGTCTGAGGAGATCTTTCTCCCATTCTGGATATCGAACAGTGACAGAGTGACATAGAAGGGCTCCACCTAGAAGGAAGAAAGTAATAATTTTAATAAAACAATTTTAAGACGAATGATGCAGATGATATTTTCGTCACGTTACGTTGTTAAGATACCATAATAGTATAGTATGGTATAGTTTAATGTGGGTCACTCTGACCATTAACTACTAAATATAGAGCTATTGCACAACAACTTCCTTAGGCTTAAATTAAAATAAAAAGCGTGATTAAATGGCTGCAGAAAAGAGCTCAGCACAGGAAATGTAATAGATTAGATTAGATAAATGGTCTACCTACTGTCATGAAACACATCACTCCCATTTTAAACAGTAACAGTCAAGACAATATGCACTGCGTTGTGTTTCCCGTTTCCCAGCATTGCAAATCATATTCTCAAGCTGTAAGAGAACGTGCTTATCATCATATTTTTCAGTGACTGAGATACAAAAACAATAATTAACTAAACTAAAATGGTGACACACTGGAATACACACTATCTGCTAAAATCTGATTTAACTTATTTGATCCTATAGCTTAAAATGCAATTACATAGGTCCACCATCTCTTTAAATATAAATAAAACAAATGCACAAAATCATGGACTTACATTTACACAAAAACCAATTTGATCTTACACATCTGGGCAGTGTCTAATACTAGAGATGCTCTAATCAAATGACACTGGATTTTTCATCATGCTCCCTTAATATGACTCCACTAATTTCCACACACTGAGGTTTAGAGACTTTAAACATGGGGGGGGGAGCACAGGTATTTGGTCACTTAGCTCATCAGAATCACTACCACAAGAGAAAAAAATATGGAGTAATGCACTCCTGCTTTATTCATGGTGGCAGCTATTCCAATTAAATGTCAGTGGAGGGAGCTGGGTGAACACACTTCACAGTATTGGCTCTGTGTGGGAGTGTGAGTGTGTGTGTGTGTGTGTGTGTGTACGTGTGTGTGTGTGTGTGTGTGTGTGTGTGTCATGTCAGTGTTTCTGCAGAGACAGAACATTTTTAGTCTTTAATAGGCTGTTTCGGCTGGGATGCACAACAGGACATCGGACTCCATTATACAGATTGTTCATCATTACTGAGTCTGTAGCCCGGTTGCTATGCCGACAGGAAGCTCAAATAATGAGTCCATCCGGCCTCCTATAACAAACCATCTCCTCCGTCTTTAGCCAGGCAGCTAATGATATTTCAGTTACTTTGGACCTTTTGTGACCAGAAGATCCGCCTTACGTTTGTTGTTGGTCCCTCTTCGTTCTCGGCCACACAGCTTTGCAGATTGAATGAGAGGTCGTTGCAGTTCACCAGAACACGTTTGCCAAACTTTTCCTCAAACTGCTTCACGTCCGGTTCTATTCCTGAGAAATCCAGTTTCTAAAAGACAGTACAATAGTATCACATTTCCTTACGAAATGCTAGAGGGTTTTATTACCACCTGGGATTGAATGAATTTAAATGGACTTTACATTCATGTACCTGTGTGTCAGGGTCCAGGGTGAACAGCTTCAATCTGGTCTCGTTCCTCATCCTAGACTCTATATCTCTGGTGCTCTGAGGAGAAGAAAGGAATTTCCTGAATTGATTTAAACCCCAAACTGTCTGAATTGCCAGAAACTCAGTCTAAAAGATTTACACTCAGTTGGTTTTATCGTTAGGATTTTTTCCTTTTTTTTTGTGTGTGTGTGTGTCTTTTGCTCCCATCTGGAAATACAGCTTCCCACTTTACTGGCTCAGTGGTGAGAGTAAGGTGGTACCAGCATACTTTTCTGCGCACTGCAACCTGTCAAACTGGTTTACAGCCAACTGTTACCCCCAATTTCCATGCACATATGACTTTACTATTTCGTACCACTCGGTGCTGAGGAGTTTCTTCAAAAACCTGAAATATCTATTTACAGAAAAAAAAAACTGCCAGCGGCCTTGAAGTCTTTGTTGGTAAAATATTTAAGAAAGAAAGATTCAATATTTAGTTTCTATCTTTAATTTTTACTGCAACTCATCATATAGGTGTTGTTTCGACAAAGCAACAGAACATCTAGATATGAATGTTGTTGGATGCATCTTTAGAGGTCATACGTGAAGTCTGCAGAGTTAATGAAAGTAGAAGTTATTATTAAGTATGTCGGTGTATTATTATTATTATTATTATTATTATTATTAGGTCTTAGCAGGGAAAATGGGAATTTTAAAAACCAAATTCTGGTAATTTTGGTAGCAGGACATACCTGAAAGCTGTCCATACTGCCAGAGGAGCTGTCCGACTTTCCAAGGTCATCATCTAAAAGAAAATACAAGAAATCATTTGATCCGAGATGGAGAGCACAAACCGAACCACCTCGTGCTGCGAAAACCTCAGAATTACTTCACATGTTAAAGTTATTAATTCAGCTGTGCAGGATTGAGAGGAAGACACTGCAGGTCTCAATTGCACACTTTAAGATCTTGTCAAGCAAAATTGGTTTTTGTTTCTTTTTTTTTTTTTTTTTTTTCTCCTCCGCATACACACTGCGATTAATAAAAGCTGAAGAGTTAGGAAGATTAGTGGGGCGTTTTGTGCAGAGGCATTCAGCCTATTTCCTCCAAAGTTAAGCCTCCTATGAGAAAGGAGGTGAGTATTAAAAGCCTGGGTGGTCCAAGTGTCACATCATCACAGATGACACAACCAGGGTGGATTGACTTGATCTTCCATTGCGGGTAATTATTATTGTGGCTATAACAACTGATGGTATTCTTCATTTAGCTTACATAATGGTACCACTGCTGTTTATATAATCACATAGATTAGTGAAATACTTTACCTTTAAAATGCAGTTTACAGTTATATACAAATACAATACAAAGGATTATCCAGCCTGTAAGGTTGCAACAAACCACCTACTACTACCCTTTTTCCTCTATTGATCATTTGGACAGTAAAATATAAGACAATAATAAAACTTTTGCATAACAACTTTCCAAAATTGTGTTTTGTGGCATTTTCAGATGTGCTGTTTTGCCCAAATAATAGCCCAAAGACACAAAGATAATTTAAAAAAAATCAGACAAGACTGCAGTCACAAGAAAATGCTAGATTGGATTTTGACTGTTTTGACTGGATGTACTAAAAATAATACTGCTTCACGTATTTGTTGGGGCTTTAGATGCTGGATAGGTTTGGACAACACACAGACTCACACACCATCATGAATGTCTCCATTCCTCTTTTCCTGCATGGCAATCTCAAAGCTGCTGTGCAAGATCTTGTTGAGTGTGTTGATCCAGTCCTCCATCTCGCCTTCGCTGTCAGCAGCCAGCAGGTAGGTGCTCTTATCCTGCATCTTAAGCTCAAAGGCAAACCTCCGCACCTTATTGTTCTGCAGAGACAACACAAGAGATTACAGACGCAGATAAATCATTCAAGAGCAAAACAAAAAGTTGGAACATACAGTTCTGTTTATGGAAAAGTGGGGATCCATATTTATGATCATTTTGCCAAGTGAGCTGCATTTGATATTGAAATAATGACTGACAAAGTTTAGTTTTCATTTTTAAGAATCAAGTATCCAACTGTGGAGATGGCAGGGCAAAAGGAATGTTTTGTCTCACTCTCCAAGGATAACACTAAACGATTGCCAGCTCACAGAAGGCAGTTAACGTTGAGCTTTATGATTTGAATCATGACTTACTTCACACATTTTTGTGTCCTTATTGTTTTGCTGTCTGAGACTACTTGTCTATGTGTCGTGTTTTTAAAAGGACTATTGAGCCCCCATGAGGCAATTATTTTGATTTGTGACATACCAGTAAAATTCATTTATCTTGAGTTTATTATGCTTTAGTATTCTTGTTCTACTGTATGGCCACTGTGCTGGTGTGCCTGATCATTGAGGGAAATAGAAAAAACAAAACAAAACAAAACAAACAAAAAAAAAAAACTGTCTGTGGCCAAGGAAGCTGAATCTCATTGAACACAAAGTATGATAGTCATCAATCAACGTGGACTGCCAAAATTACCGTCACAAATTCAGCATAACGTCAAAAGTGAAACATGGTCACTTCTTCTGAGTTACAACATTGAAAAGGGGCCAAAAGAAAAACGTTTGAACTTATGGATACAAAATTTTAACTCATGCTCATTTTATCCAAATAGACAGTTGTGTGAAATGTTCGTTAGAGTTGGTTAATTAATTTTCCCATTATGGCCAACAATGTAATGTAACATTGGCCTTTGACTTCTCTAACCACCATCTGGTTCATCCTTGAGTCCACATGAACCTTTTTTTTGGAAAAGAGAAATAAAAAATTGCAAAATCCATATTCAGTTTCCAAATACTGGCCTAAGCCACAGACACAAATCACTTTAGTGTAGACACAAATCTAAAAGAAAGTGAGTCACTGTTTTGGGAAGAGGTGGGCAGTTAAACTCATTTTTAATTTAATTGCTGCAGAAAGAAACTGGACGACATAAATAAGGGAGGAGCAGAGTACTTCCATCTGTGTAACAAAGCTTCTCGCTCTGCTGGGACCACAGCAGAGACTTTCTAAAGTGAAATGGAGCTGCTCAGTGAAGCCAACACAAAATGAGCTGGATCTGCGGAGGTGATCTAGGACCGCCGAATGGCCAACAAGAGCAACACGACTGTCCAGTTTGGGTTTGCTAGTGATTTAAACCCATTCAGAAACTTTAGTTGCTGATTCAGCTGTAGGCTGTCCCGCTGCTGCCTCAACTCTGTCTGTACATTTTATTAAAACAGTCCCGCACTGTCTCTACGGTAGGATAGGGAAGTAATTTAATTATTGTCAGCAGTGAGTAGATTGTTGTGCTGTGGTTATCACTGCGGCTTGCCTGCGGTGTTGAAACAGCAGAGTGGGAGTGATTGGGAGGGAGAGAGTGATTATCTGCAGGCTGGCTGAGTAAACATGGAGAGGGGTGGTTGGGACAGAAATAAAACAGGAGTTTTGATAAACAGACGTTAATCGTCTGATAGGTGGGAGGTCCGGTCTTTTTTTTAGGCAACACAACACAAACACACCCTCAGGGAAATTACTGGACAATCCACTTATAAATATGTTTTAACTTTGCCCTGTATCTACATTCTTACAGTGAGTGAGTTGCAAAGAGACAATAAGGGAGTTTGATGAACACGCAACGTATATTCTTTATCCCTTTTTGATCCACCTTCACCTTCAAGTGCTGCTGGCCGCTTAGTTAACACATGACAGTGCTCCGCACATCTGATCATATGTTGACATCTTTACCAAGCACAGGAGCAGCTCAAGGCAGTGTATGATGTCACTTCACATGCCATTAGAGTCAAACATCTGCAGCTCCGCTTATAGAGCAGAGCTGCAGATGTTGAGTCACATGGCACAATAAACACCTCACTCAACTGTATATGGTATTCCAGGGACTGTGAAATGCTGACACATGACTTTCTCTCTGAACGTTAGCATCAAGCTTTAGTCACAATCAATTAAGTCAAAACACATATGAGAGCATATCCTTAATTTAAATATACAACACACCAGTAGAACAGAGATTATCTGAAAGTATTTCAAAATGTGAGCCAAAAAAAAAAAAAGACTTAAATCTGTAATGATTTTATGGGTTGAACTTAACAGTCATGGAGTTTTTAGGGATTAGCTCATTACATATGAGGCAATCCTAAAAAACAAAACCAAATGGTTGTGTTATGGATGTATAAATTCTACTTGACAAGCAAATATATGTTTGTTTTGAGGGCATTTGGAGGTGATGCCATTCACTTTGTCCTTGTGAATAATTACAGCTGGTTTGCTTTTGGGCTGTGGGACATCCTGTCAAATGAAGTCACAGTACAATAGAGGATAAATCTGATTAATTCTCATTAGCAATGTTTAAAAGGACTGTGTCTATATAAAGTGTTGGACAGGTTTTCAATCAAAAACAGGTACCTGACAGAGATATAATTCAACAATTCAATCAATATAGTCTCCTAGTTCTTTTTGTTCTTTTTTTGGTTGTAATTGTTAAGAAATCTAAACAAAATATTATTCATGAAAAAATGAAAAAACACACAGGAACGTTCAATGCGGGTATTTCGTTGCATTATGTACAAAAGAACTGAACCAGGCGACGCATTCTTGCTTTCTTTCACCACAGGAATGTGGTTGAGGGAAAGTCTGTGGTTGAAGACTTGGGTGGTGTGGAGGTTTGGTGAACTAAATGGATCGCGCACACACACTATGACCTGCACTATTAAGACATCTTTCAAAACATTCAAATACCAAAGGCACCCCTCTGCTCCTCCACATGATAGGAATCATGTAGCTCTATCCAAACACTCAACCCTCATGATTTCCTGATTGGTGCCAGCTGGACGCTTCATCGGCAAAATCAGGTTCTTTCCATCTACTGAGATGATAGATGAATGATAATGCACCCAGTGAGTTTTGGCCTGCATTCAGATACAAGCAGGTGGCATTGATTGCGAGGCCGATGTAAAGTGCACGGAAGTGAGACTTCAGCATTCTCAGCCAGAAGAGAGTCAGCGTTGAAGCACGACCTTGGGGAGGAGAGAGCTCAGGTTTCAGGGAAATGAACAAGACTGATACTTTTCAGCAGGAGTTCATCATTGTTAGAGCTATTTGTGTTGACGTTTTGCCGCCTACCATAGTTCAGGTTTTAGAATGTAATCTTGGGAAGTATATTTATAGAGACGGGAATTGTGATGAGTGACTACGACCATATTCTCAGTTTATTCCTGGTAAATGACTTTTTAATTTCCTCTGGGGACCTGACTACGCCCTGAGCGACCACAGCACTGAGAGGGATATCCCGTTTGGCAAAGCAGGTGATCGGTCATCCAGGTTCACTGCAGTTCAACAATCGTTGCTTTCGTACCAGAGATAGTTGGAATATTCTCGAGCGTACCTGAACCACCCCCATGCAGGAGTCCAGGAAAATGGTTCCTTTGGGCTCTTTGGAGATCTTCTCATCCTTGTAAAAGTTCAGATTGTAGGAGCCGTCCCCGAGCTGGGTCAGGTGAAAATACCTCCTCTTGAATGACTGAAAAAATGAGACGAAATAATATTCAACTGATGGTCACTCAATATTCCGTCATAGTAACAACAATGCTGGTACATCTGCATGAACACTTATTTTGATCATGACTGTATAAATACTTTTCTCAATGAATCAACTCATTAACCATAAATCACATGACAACCTGCAATAAGATCATTTTTGACATCTTGGCTCAAACAGACAATCAAATAATTGACTGATTATTGAATGAATAATGACAAATCATTTCAGGTCCTAACTAAGTGGCCACCACCAAAAGTGGTCTCACCCTCATGGTGACGCTGATGGCACTGTTCATGTTGCCTTTATACAGCCAGCCATGTTTGGTAATGCCGCCTTTTTGGGATCCTAGGGAGGCCGCGTCCTGAAGGAGAAAGAGACACAAGATCAGTCAGTACAAACAACACTCCTGCCCAACGTGGGGCACAATCTCAGCCAGTTACGTGACAATGCCTGGAAAAATAATGGGACAAATCACTCCATTTCTCTAGATTATGTCACCTCTTTCAAAGGTCAATATATTTGGAAGCACAGGCAGATTCAGTGTCAAGAAAACTCTTGTGTCAGCAATGCTTTTACACCAACCTGCGAAAAACTTTCATTACTGTCAAAGCAAAGCCTCTGATCTCGTGGCACTGGTCTGTCCCAGTCAAAACAAGCAGCAGAGGAACATGAGTGGGAACCTAAATAAACATCTTTATCGGACACACCGATCCAATCAGCTCACACTTCTAAGGTGAGGAAGTATGAAATCACGCGTTCCACACGTGAAAGAGCTGCTACCATCATCCACCAGCTATCACAACAATTTCATTAAGGAAGGAATGAAGGAATAGAAAGGGAACAAACTGCAGCCCAGCCCTGGTTTATATCAGCCTGGGATGCCCAAAGACGTTTCATTTGTAGTTTTCATAATTTCCCGTAATTCAAAGACTACAGTAGGGTATTGAATCCCCAAGAATCGAACACAATGGGAAGAGTCAGTGGCTTTTCAAGATGCCAACATCCTGGTTCGGCGTTACTTCAGTCTCACAGAGCAAAAGGGGGATTTTAAAAGTGCTGGCATGAATTGTGCCTTGCAGAGTAATTTGAAAAGCATCTGGAAAGGTTCACTGCCTGTTTCTCCACCTCGATGTCTAGACAAGCCTCACCAGCCCCAGAGAGGCAGACGTATCACTGAAGACTTTGTCGAGGAGAGCTATGAAAACAACTCGCAAAGTCAGATGAAGAGGAGGTCGCACAGCAAATGGCAAATGTGGTTCAGCACACACACACATATACACAGAGTTGAGATCTTTTTCTTTCATCTGCAAAAGGAACCTCCCTATTTCTGTGAATAGACAGAGGTCAGTGAGGAGGGTAAGGGCTGAATGAAGGCTAGTTTGGTTCTTGTCATGAGTTGTGCTGTTGTGTTGAAGTTCTCTCCCTCCTGTCCTGCCAGCGGCAAATTTGACTCTGAGGCTAAGAAGAACAAACAACCTGCCAGAGCTTTCGTCTGACGATCGCATTATCCTCAAGCACAGCTGCATTAACTAGCACGTGGTTGGGAGGAAAAAAAATGGTCTTGTTTTCTAAACACCCTGAATCCACCCTGAATCTCAGCTAATATTAGACACTTCGGTATGTATCATCTGAAGTATCATGAGGTATCGAGGAAGGAGAAGGCGCGGATCCTTATCTTATACATCTTGTGTACGATGTGTGACATTCTACTCTGTTAGATAAGCTTTCTATTAGCTGCAGCTTTGTATCGTCTTTGAAACTCCAATCAAATCTGAGTCTGTCAAGTGATTAATGAGCTTCCTCCTCGTACACGCCCACAAGCCATTCCAGAGACACCAAATGCTCATTAAATCTGCACAAGAATGCGCACCCACTCTCTGTGAATTAGCAGAGGATGAAAAGATCCAAATGTTGCAAAGCAGGTTTGGGAATTTCCTTATTTACATTAAAGTCAAAATTAAAACTCAATTCTCTCAATTGAGTTCAGCGATTAAACACAAAACTGGCTTTTATCTCTTTAACAACAGGAAGCAAGACAGACTACAGCGACTACAAGAAGAAGACACATTTAGTGGCACACAGTAAAATCTCAGTTTCACATTATGAACTTTTTTTTTTTTTGACATCTAAAAGGCTACAAACAAAAATGAATAGCTGCACTTTGCACTATTCAAATCTTTCTGGCAAAGAGACAGCACAAACTTACCTCATCTTTGTCGGCATCCTCATCCACTTCAAAAACATGGATTGCCAGTTTATCAGGCCTGGAAACTTTGCTGTAAAAATTCGAGTATATCCCATTAACAGGCATCTCAGTTTGATACTGTGAACCATAGTATTCAATGTACTGTGAAGTATAGTATAATGTGAACATTCCTCACAATAAATGGTAGCTTTAAATAACTGGCTCCACTTTAATTCTAATTTAGCCGTTTACTTGTAATGACGGCAGGTTACTTTATCAGCTTTATCAGCCGGCTAATCTATCGAGCAATCGTGGTCTGAAGTGCTGTGATGGACATTAAGCAGTGTTTTCTTCTGTTTTTCTCGTTTTTTGGGAAGTAATTTTGCAGTCAGGGCAGCATCAAGGCAAATGCAAATTCCAGGAGTGGTGAAAAGCAGCCATTGCCTGCTGCTGGAAAATGAAAATGTGCCAAAGGTAAGAATGATCTGCATCACCCCATATTGTTTTAGTTTCCCTGTATTTACTAAAGTAACAGAACATTTGGCAGCACAAACACTGTCAAGGTCACTATCAACAGTTTGTCAGTAAAACAGATACTCTTCAGGGAAGAGGCTGGAGCTGATGACACAATCTCTGGACAATGAGGGTGGTTTCCATTCTAGCTACAGTCGGGAATTATCCAGTGCATCATAAAAAGGAAACACGCTTTTGTTTTGCAAGGAAATATGATTTTTTTTTCCCTTCTGTGTTTCCTTTTTCTTGTAATTAAGTCACAACAGGAAACAATAAAGTCTAACTTGCGTGTGATTGCGTGTGTACTGTGGCGTTTTGGTTGAAAATGTCTGGCATCCTTGTATTAAGTAGGGGAGCTGTTGTGACATGCCCACCCTAAGAATGTCTCGGTTGGGGTTCATATGAATGTAGAGTATGGGATTGCTGAGGTTTTCATGTTCAGACTTACTGAGGAAGCTGTCGAAAGTCTCCGGAATAGTCTTCATATTTGTAGTTGACGACATGCCAGTCAGACTTGTAGGTCTTAATACACTATGAGGACACAACGCAAAAGAATTACAAACGATTACAGCACAGCACAGTTCATTGAACAACTGAGTTTTGGGGTTGCGCTTAATCAGTGTGCTTGAAATGAATTAGTTTGGAATTACAGCCCAATGTTTATAATAATTAGGAATGGCCACTCTCGAAGGTGAGTGAAAAGCTGGTCATCACTGAGAGGAGAAAGATGCAACAGTTTTTGAAGCAAATCGCCTCCCCTGACTTACCAGTATAGATTGTACCATATATTGGCCAGTAATATGCGATCAAGCTCGATGCAGCAAAAATCTGAGGTGCCTGTTTTGTGAGTGTTTTGAGCCGACCCAACACTCAAACAACATCACTTCTGATGATTTCACACATTTGTGTTATTTGTCTTTGTGTAGCTTTATACCACCCTTATGCAAATGCAGAAGTTCAGACTCCGCTCTGTAAATTTGTGGTAAAATAAGATCTCCACTCTGAGGCTTACAGTTTCCTAAAATTTCCGTTGAGGGCCGCTGAGCATTTTCTTATATTTTTCTGAGGAATTATATAAAAAAATATTTGCTTTAAGTCAGAAATTAAAGCCTTCCTGCAGTAAAACCTGTAAGGAAAGAGGAGTGCACTGTATGGTGACCTTAGTCTATCCATCCACCGACACAAACTGGGAGGGAGTATATTCATTTCTCCTGGAAGAGAACCATCTGTTCATTGTTAGAGTCAGAGATAGGAGCCGTCCGCTGGTATCTGTTCAACAGAAATACGTGCCTTTTACAAGAACTTCCCCGACAGGGAGATGAACTGCAACCTGATCAGGATAGCGATCGGAAACAGGGAGGCTCTTGCTGGGCTAATCTCTACAGCTGTCCTGGTGATGTCACATAACACTTGACCGGGAGCTTTTGTATCTTTATGACTGTAGACAAAGGCTCCTTAAATGCTGACCTTTGACCCGGAAGGTGAACTGTTGGCAGCCAGTTTATCTCCGGCTGAAGAAGAGCAGCGGGAACAGGCCGGATTGTGAGCCGCTGTGCCAGTTCAGGCAAAACACATTTCCCCTCTCATTGTCATAATTTATCATTTCATCAGCAGTGGAAAGTATTTAAAAGCACATTTCAGAGCTACTGCTTTCAAGTTACTAAGCAAACACAGTTTGAAAATAATGAACATGTTGTTTTGCGAACACCAAACAATGCTTTGGGATCTGAATAAAAACTGAGATGAACTCCAGCTAAACCTCTCCATAGCAGACACGGCCATGACTCGGCAGGGACAGACAGCTTTATAAACCGAAACTAACAGAAAATAATCAGAGGTTTCAGAGGTTTGTGAACTGTGGAAAATAATTGCGCTTTATCATCTGGTAGTCTCCTGGCATAAACAAGTATTACTGAGGAAATACAGTACAAATAGTCCAGTTTGCTCTGTAATGGGCCATAATGAGCCCATTTATCATTTAGGCAACAGTTACTGCAGGCTGCACACACGTCAAGTGGATTATGTGAACACATGAAATGAAGCGGTTTTCTGATCTGCTGTGATGTGCTACTGTATATACATTACTATTATTAGCCCACAAATCGGTTAATGACTCACATTTTGCAGCCTTGTGCTCTAACTTGTAAATGACGGACATTTCGTACTACTTATTAACCTCTTGTACCAGGTTAGGCTTGAAAATGTAATAAACTGTAATAAATAATTTAAAGTTATAGTGGTCCCACTTTCTTATTTCTATTCATAAATGCATTTTCGTGTTTTTAATGCCTACCACATTGTTTTGACTTCACAGTGTCTGAAACAAGCCATTAAATCTTACTGCTCCCATATTTGTGTTGAAGTTAGCGTGCATCTGCTTAATCTGTTGGTTTTGTTGAAGCTGCAGTATGTCACGCTCATATAGAGGAGTGTATCCATATTACTAACCATTCTTTTTCTCGATGTAAAAACATGGAGAATGGATGTATTTTTATAGTGCTACTGTTTATACAGAGTTGTTTTGAAATGTATCTGCTATCTTGAGAAGTGTGTGTGTGGTCTGTTATCAAATGAGCTAAAAAGTTTCCTTAAATTGACTTTTTCTTCTTTAAAGTTTGAGTTAAAGCATTGTCCTTAGATTGGTTTAGACGGTCCTTAGAATTTCTGAGAACAACATTGTTCCTTTTGAATCACGTACCTCCTGTACAAACAGGCTCTGGGCCTCTCTCTCTGCATTTTCAGGCACGGTGGGGTACAGTGTTCTCCCTTGCCGCCTCAAAATTGATATCTGGAAAACAAAGCAAGGCTTTTGTTCAACAAGTGAAAGAGAACAGGGAACTTACAACAAATGGATCACAAGACACAGTCAACATAGTAAAAGTGTAATTGAAACAAAACGTGGGAGACGTCCCTCAAACTGGACACCAGTATTACGGTTTGTAGTCTCAGCTGGCCTCAGTTGCTCTGGGTGTTCTTTTAAATATTATTCTGTGCACGAGAACAAACTGATGTCTTCAAAGAGCCAGTATGTGAGGGAGGCAGGATGCTTGTCCATATTGCTCAGCTCCAGGACCCACAGACACACCCTAGGTCTGGCTCTCTGCCACCGTTCAGGCATTGTGAGAGTAACCAGTGCCTCAGCGCCTCTAATGCTTTCTGCTAGTTTTAACTCATAACTAACAGGGCCTGACTGCAATGAAGCCGAATTTCACAGAAGAATCGAAAATTGACTCTCTGAAGTTTAAGTAAAAGCTCCCGATCTTATTTTGAATGGCACCGTTTAAAATATTAAGCGGAAAAACTGTCACCATTCTTCTTTTTTATTCATCCACTCTTTCCAAAAACCTTTCCTGATCAATACTGTTTTAGGATACTTCACTGTTGGTTATATTGCATTTTATAAGAAATTCGCCACTTAAGAACACAATCCATTTCAAAGTTTCACTTTAGAGTCAATTCTAAAAATATTCCATTTGGCCGAAGATCCCACAGCAGAAAGGACTTGTCTCATATTGTTGATAGAAAAAGGAGCAAAAATGCGCTCTTCCTGACTTCCATCTGTTACGTCTCCTTCACAAAACATTGATGGAGGACTCTTGTGAAGGAGATGCAGTAATGATATGTAATGTCTGCTAAAAATAGCCCTCCCTCTTTATTTGCTTTAAAGCAGCTCTGCGAAAATTAGAGCCAAATAAACTCTCACTAAGTGAACTGCAATGAACAACATTGCCATCAGGTGTTGACAGAAGTGTAAAGATGAAATGCATTTGATCACACATAATCCCTGTGAGCAAGAGTGAAATATAAATACAACCACCGAGAGTTCAGCTGACTGAGTTAAACAAAGCAACTAAATTCTGGCTTTGTGTAAAAGTCGACTGTTCATCAGCTGTCGTTTCTTTGCCTTTCCGGCAACATATCTTAGAATTTAATGAAATGATTCTTTAAGCAGATATATGTCTCATTAATACACAGGCAAATGTAATTAAGAATGAATAAATGGAACAATTTTGAATATATCTGAATCAAAAATGTACTTTTATTGGTACACCATGAAATGTTAACACAGTTAACCTCACATCATCACTTGAAAACATTGTGTAGAATAACAGTAATTCATACAACAATCATGATCGGTGAAAAAATGCAGAATTGCCTCCTTCCTTTTCTCAATGATTTGGCGTAAACTGAACAGTGGTTGTGACAAATTCCACACTGAGTTTGTATGTGCGAACCTAAAGTCTGTGCTTCCGCCCAGCTACCCAGGTTTCCTGCAAGGGAGATGTTAATCTCTGCAATCCAAGCAGGAGAAATAAACAGGCATAGAGGTAAGAGGGAACCAGGAAGCGGGCAACAGGAAACGTTTGATTAGGCTACAAGTCGCCTCAGAGAGCTGTTGGACAGTCTGGAGAAATTTGTCCTAAATTAGAAAGGGATGTAGCTGCATTCAGCAGGATATTTATTTCCAAAATTATTTTTCCCTCAAGTTAACCCAAGCCTAACTAATAATGCCAAGCACAACAGTGAATTGATCTATATGTCTTGAATGACTGATATGTTTTTATTTCTGTCCATAAATGATTACAAACTCACAAATTAAGAGCATTGCGCTGGTTTATGTGCTTCTTTATTATGACAAACATGGCCTCTGTAGTTTATTTTGAGTCAATCCGACAAACAGCTCTGCAGCTGCAGAAACCTATTAGTCACTTTGATGGGAAAAGTGGTTCCTAACCGCCACACGGGTCACTACTGTTTGAGAGATGTTTTCTAAAACTAAAACTAAAACTAAAACAGTACCATGATCAAACCTTTAGCTGTACCTGCAGCAGAAATGTTCCTCTTCCCACATCAGCAATGCTGACATATTCATGACTGACAGGCGTAAAATGTTAACTACCCTAGTTTGGCATGTTAGCGTAATAATGTGCAGCTAGAAAATTTGCTTTGCGGGCATTTTGTCATAAACCGAAGAAGTGGAAAATTTTCATAGACAAAGTCATTGTGTTGTGTTGAAAAAAAAATGTCTGCACAAAATTTCATGGTAATTAAAAGATGCTTGAAGTTTGAAATAGAGTGGATCTGGAGCAGAGTACCACTGACAGGGAGAGGACAGAAAGTCAGCAAGCACTGAAGGATTTATGGGATTGGTTGAAAACAACAAAAGTACAGAATAACACCAGCCTGATCCATTAAAGACAAGCAGCATATGGTGTTATTCAAAACCTTTTGGAAACTGGAGGGGGGTTCAAGAAAAGGGAAGAAAATAGTGCACAGATCTGTGGTCTTTGAGGCAGGAATGGGCCAGAGAACCTGGAGAACACTTCAAATTGAGGAGTAGAGGAAAGAAGGGCCCCTCCTGATAATCCAGAGCAAATTTCTCCAGAAAACTTGCACAGAGAACTCGCAGAGACCCGCACAGAACGGTTTTATGCCAACGGCTTTCAGATTAAAAACAGATGGCTCACGAAGGAACGGTACCAACACATGACTATTGGATGTGCCAGTAGGGATAAGATAAGGTAAGTGTGCTTACTAAGGAACAGACAAAAGCAGGATTTCCAAAAAAAAAAAAAAAAGAAAAAAGACAGAAGCTTCTGTCTGTTTTGGCCTTGATTAAGCGGTTTATACTTAACACTGACTCCATGCTTGCTGAAGTTTATCTCAGTGAATACATCAGCCACCGCTCACCCTTCACCGAAAGCACCAAACACTGAGCTCCTTGACACAGACACTGATTGAACTCTTGCTCGAACTCGGAGTCTGGCGAGGCCGAAACAGATGTTGGGCTCAGTCACTGTGTGCCTTGTGTCTTTTTGTTTCCCAGTCAGAATCACCTGTCTGCTCCTGACAATGTTCAGTTTGTGTCAAGCTGGTATGTTGTGTTCATAGCGGCGGGCTGGAAACAGGCCTGTAACTGAGCCCCCAGCTGCCAGAGTAGAAGAAAAAGTTCTAAATTTATATATACACTTTTTTTTTTCTTTACTTTTAACTTTTATTCAATCTCACACTGCAATCATCATTCTTGGATGGACTAGTGATGGCACTACTACTTCTTACTTGTATGAGCTATGACTAACACGGTAGAATTATAAAAACAAAAAGGCAATAAAGTGTGTAGTGAATTTATGCATAAAACAAAAACAAAAACAAAAACAAAAAACAACCCCCCCACATATATATGTATATGTGTGTTTCATAGTTGGCCCCACCAAAAAAAAAAAAAGAGCCCAAAGGAAAATTGGAGAGTTTTGGTTTTACTATCTGGGAATTTTGTTGCTACTAGATCAGTGGTGGAATATTTATATAAATCTGTTGTGTGTTTAATGGGGCATCAATCATAGCCCTTCTATCCATATATGATCCAGAGACTTTGCACATTAATGTGCAGGTTGGAAAGGAACTTTAGAGGAAGCGTCGCCAAGTATTTTTCACTCACTTTCATTTCAGTAATATCGTTTTTTATACTGTTTTATGCTCCATGTGTAAACATTCTGACAAAAGATCATCAGTCATCAGGGGGAAGAAAAAGACTTTGCTCACTACAATAAAAGTCTATTAAGCTTCCACAAGGCCGTGAGACAGAGTAGCAGGGTCAGATTTGAGGATACAGTGCATGGTAAAAATGTCTTTCACAGAAGTGTTATTCCCTGAAATAACAGCACTGAGCCAGATTTCCAGTTAGGATTTTTTTTACCCTTGATTTGGAAAGTGTGAGCAGGCATGTGTCCTGTACATTGTGGCTGGAGATAACACTTTCACAGCAGAGGAGACAGAATGAGCCGATTAAGTAGATGGCCCCTGGCCCCTCTCTCGCTGCAGCTTGCAAGGATGTAAACAAAAGGAATGGTCGGTGAACGACCCCGCCCAGTACTCACAACACCGGCCACGCCTGGTCTAAAGGAAAATACTGCAAAGGCCAAAGAAATACAACAAAGAAAAAATGCAAGCGGGTGGGTAAATAAAGATGGGGGACAGATAACAATTAATACTTTGACCTTGTATGGTTAAAGAGCACAATCTGGGAAAAAAACCCTTTTTATCACTTTATGTACAGACAATAGAAGTGTATAACTTCTACCATTAGGGGCAAGGGGAAATGCCTCCGTTTGCAAAGCACTGACTTGCGGAGCACAAATTGTGGTAGTATTATTACAACATCTCAAGATACATACCACCACTTATATATTTCCACAGTTAACTCAGCTAAAACACCCAGAGACATTTACTGCAGGAAGGTTTTCCTGCCAGTTTTTTCTAAGTGTGAATGTGTCAAAGCAAACACTGAGGACACTCACCTCAAAGTCCTCCATGGGGAACTGCAGCATGTCTCGGAGGACATCGCTAAGGATCTGTGTCTTTCTTTGCACCAGCACATTTTCATAGTCCAGTGGCTCGATCACCTTGGGTTTCACCTGGAGAACACAGACAAAATGTTACTTTAAACATGCTTTATATTCTTTAAATAAAATAAAATGTCGCCCATTGTATGTTGTTGGGCAAATTTGCGGTGAACCCCAGTGATCCTGGAAGTCCTCATAATGTACAAACCGCTCTGCTCTCCAACTGAGACTAGCATGTCCAGAGAAAATCAATGTGATATTCCATAAGAAGATCATAAGAAAGGAGAGGCCATGTCAAAGATCTGATGACTGGAGCATCTAATGTACTATAACGGCGATACAAGTTGTAAGTACATTCAGAACAAGTTTTATCATTGCTCACATTAAATTGCATGCTATTACAGTCCAGTCCAATTGCTTGGGTACTTCATGGTGCAGTGCAAATAGATAACTCTTGACTGAGAATGACTGAACAATCAATCTCTGCTGCACGGACTACGCCAAAGCAGATACTGAAAAGTCTTGCTCTGCTCAGAGATAAAGCATCCACCTTAGCAGTGACAAGATGCTGAGGAGTTGATATCTCTGTCAGACCAAACACACGTGACATGTACGTGCCAAGGAAAGAAGGAAACAAGGAAACAATCATACTCCACTTCAATTACAGGCACTACAATACAAACCGATCCTCTGGAATATAAAACAAACATCTTGTTTTACTGAAGGTATACTTAAGTATAAGAACCAAGAGTCAGACAGATAATAGTTTTAGCTTACATATGTTATGTTGTTTACTAACTGACTATCAAGAGTGATGTGGCTGTACTATCAAAAGACATGATTACAGATTTATGGTACATCATGTCATAGCGTCTGCATAATGTTACTGTATTAACACAACAAACTGTACCAGGCTAAAGAGAGCATGTGAGCTACAAGGATACAGTGGCCATTAGATGGAAAATAAGCTGTCATCACTTGTTGGTGAAGGGATGGGAGGATAAATGTAACAGCAAGGGAGTCAGTGAAGTTGAAAATGAATAGTGATACTTCGGCAGATTTGCGGGCTGAGCGACAGCGCGGCTCACATCTGGGTCCGATAATACTAGCGTGATCTCAGAGTGAGTGTCATGGATATTGACCTGCTTAAGTACACGCTTCTGGCAGAACCTTTGTTCATAACAGGCTGCCAGCTCATGCTGAGTACAGAGGAGGCAAGAGTTTGTATCAGTGTCAAGGACAAGGATGGGGACAGCAGAGCGGAGATGATGCCTCAATGTCTCCGACTCTATCAGACAGCCATTTATTTATCGCTTTATCTCGACACAAAGCCTGTGCATTACAGTTGTTCACTTCACGCGCAATCTCACTTCAGTGGACCATTTCCCTTCTACCATAGGGGAGAAACTACAGGGGAGAGATTAATGCAGGCAGGGCAGGTACGTCAGGAAGGACTCAAAGATGCGAGACAGATAAGGTCAGTTTGCGTATCTCTGCCTTGCTTAATCAGATGCTTAAAATCCCTTTAGTTCTATAAGCATGGAAGCACACTGCAAAAGACACTAAGACCACAAGGACGTCAGGTACGCACAGCTGCAGCAGCAGTGAGGAAAACTAAGAATCACTGAGAGAGAAAACACCGTGTGTGAGTTAGGGGATTAAAGTCTGGGGATGTCTGACCCCCTCACCTAAAAACAGAGGCAGAGGAAGAGCTTTGCATTATGTTATTCCACCATAAGACTAAGAAAAAAAGTGTTACTTCACAAATACCTGACCTGAGACTGAAGCTATAAAATGTAAATGGACTAACAAATAACACAGCTACTAAAAGATTCCACCCCATTGAGGGAATCGTGCCTTCTTCTCAGCAGTGATGAATTCTGTTGTTGCTGACGATTGTTCCCCTCCAAACCCCTCTTGGCTCTTCCACATTGCTTTGTCAGTGGCCTAAGGTGGTCAACCGCAGAGTACACTCAGCACTGAAGAAAATAAGCATTCATAAGAAGGAGCTCTGTCATTCCCTCAACCCACAGCGCTGTACTTGAACTTTCAGCCGCAGCTTGAAAACAAAATTCAACCAGCTGCATGTTCAAACATCAGTATCTTTAAGTTCCAGTCACCCCTGGTCAGTGCATAACACAGCAACGCATGAAGCCATCTCTTCCACTCCCTCTCCACAGCAATCCAGCAGCTGTTTAGCTGCAACTCCCACTCCTCCCATCAGTGCACCCTCTCAAAGCCTGAAACAATGGTGCTGTGTAGTGCCTCTCTACTCACTGATACATCAAATCCTTAGCTGCTGACAGTTCAGTTGACTCCCGACCACGGGGGCACTAAATCGTCACCAACATCAGGTTTGACTTTGGAGCCAAATAAAATATTTTACAATCCACGGTAATGTTTAAGAGTAAGCCTGAGGAAATAGTGCGCTGCTTCCAAAGTGCTGGTAAACTTCAGCTTTCCTCCTTGCTGATGCTAACATTGCAAATTTCAAATGTGAGCTGGCACTGCTCAGAACAGTGAAGGAGGTGACAGACCACCTGACACCTGCTGCAGGACTTTATGGCTGTAGTTAAGCTTTATAGCTCTGCACACTGTAAGATGAACTTGTACACCAGAATAGCTTTGACAAATCAATGCAGATTTTTAAGTATAGTGAGTGCTTGAATGACTTACCGCCACCTGTGGCACCGTATCTACCTCAGCCTCAGCTGCAGCCAAGCTCTTGAACTGCTGTGGGCTCTCAATGACCAGCTCCTTCTTTGGAGCCTTACTAGCCCTTCCTTGCATTGTCAACAGCTGCGATACAGTATCACTGGGCAGGATCCCAAAGAGAAGTGGTCAGCCAGCATGTCCGATCAGCAAGGATCCTCGTGCTGGGTGAAGTTTAGGAAGTTGATCCCTCTCTCAGACTGACACTCACTGTCACCCTCCTTCCTCACACTGCTCTGACTGAGAGCAGTGGGCTCACTCCCTGGCTGAGAAGGTTGGCCCCTCCTACACTCAGCTGTGCTGCCTGAGGGAGTTAAACACCCTTTTTCTTTCTCTGTCTCACACACACACACACACACACACACACACACACAATGACGCTATCTGACCCTACACAATCCACCTGCATAGTAACACAGGCATGACTAAGGCAAACAAAAGAGACACATTCTTCAAGTATTACGTTCTGGTCAGACACTGTCCACACCTCGTGGAGGGCAGCTGAAATAAGAGCTGGTTTAAATTTCATCAGGGGCACCAAGCCAGGACAGTGTGTAACAAACTGGGTTTCTTTAATCGCATGCGCACATCAAATCAGTCGAGCATCTACAGAATACACACAATATAAGGACGCTACTGATGACTTCCCTGGAACATTACAGATAAGAAAGGTGCCAGACAGAGCTCATCAGATTGTCGTGAACCCTTCACAGACAGCACGGACGACTCTTGGCCCACAGTAAAAACAAAGACCAAGACAGAAAAGGAGATGATTCCACTTTCTCAGAACGTCAAATTAAACCAATCTCAAAATAAATCACTTATTTTTTCCATTACTGGCCTGCTCACACTACATGTAACTGTTGGTAATCACAGAATTGACCCGACTTTGGTCTTGCTGCTTGTTGATGCAACTGCTTGAGAGGCATTCCAACATGACGCAGTCCCCGTCATCCCACCTACAAGTGGGCCCGACCTACAGATTCCTTGCTGGGCCCACAGCAGGGGAGGATGTTATTTTTTCACGCCTGCTTCTGAGAGCAAGGTGAGGGGGAAGGCAGCTGCTCCCATCCCATTATCACATGGCCATATGGGCTCCGCACAAAGATTGGTAATCAATATAATATCAATATAAACAGTTCCTAATATCAACATATATATTATCATCACATATGACATAATTAACACTGGATAAAATATCCTGAAACGCAGGATCTGGGAAAAAATTGTAAAAATGAATTGTGTGATCAATCACTTACAGATCCAATGAAAGTCAGCAAACCCCAATACAGAATTATTCTAACTAAAGAATTGATTATTAGATTGGTCTGTCAACACAAAAGAATCAGCATCTCTTTTATAAGAATATTGTTTCACATATCTTTGCAGTAAGAGAAAGCAAAACTGATTTTAAAAGGCTACCACTTGCCATTTAAAAACATTTTGACAATTCAAAATGTACCTGGAAAATTGTGATCAACATTTTTTTTTTTTTTTTTAAAATCGCAAAATGAGTTGATTAATAAAACAAACAAACAGCACGTGAATCGATAATGACAATATGTTCGTTAGTCATAGCCCTGATTATAGTCAGCCTTGGTTTTACAAGGCTTCAACCAGCCCCCCTGGTCACTATGCAAAGCCCAGGCACTCCCATGTCTTCTCAAATTACACCTACCACAGTCGACTCATTATAGCACACAATTGCCTCAGGCTATGTGAAATATTTAAATACCTGTTTTCAATTTTTGCCTCAGGCTGCTTTATTACTATGAACATGCACAACTTAGCAGTATAGTGTGAAGGATTACAGACCCCTGCCTCTCTCTGCTATTAATTAGTATAACAGATCGAATGAGATAAGTGTTGCTGTTGCCTTGTTTGTATTGGGCACAGCGACACAGTCCAATTTATGGTTCAGTCAAATGGGGTGAAATGTAACTGGGTGCATTTATTCAACTTGTACTTAACTAGCCACTTGTTTAGGCCACTTGTGCTTTTCCCTGACCATTTCCATTCATGTTATTATTCAAACACGATTGAAAGGCAAATATTGTTCTACTTAGTTGAGCTGATATATTTGGCAGCAACTTTACAACATTTTAGAAACAAACTGAACATTCCCGGACTTGACAGGATATAAACAGCAGTGATTGATCAAAGTTACACAGGAGCAGATGCTGTGCATTTGATCAAGTTGTTGTGATTTGCCATTATTGCAGTTTCAGTAAAGCATTTGGATACTTAATCCACCACTGACTTTGGTAAAGTTTGGACTTTACATTACATGTTTTAACATTAAAACATTGTCAGTATGAGCATTAACAGCTGAACAACTTTCTGGTCTAGAAGAAACAGCAATATATCATCATCAAACTGTCTCTTTTCTCACCAAGAGCTATTGTGAAACTCTAAATGTGCAATTTTGCCTTTCTATTAATTTATGCTTCTCTCTCCAATTTTTCTTTGTGCACTTGATCAGGAAGCAGGCAGGACATGTTGCAGGAGAGGTATGTGAAGTCCCAGCCGAAGCCCAACCTTGGCCTGGCTGTCTTTCACACAAAGCCACAGGATGATTCAAAGGTTTTACATCATCTTAACCTGGAGCTAGCTGCTGAGGGCAGTGAAGTTGGAATAAGTCTATTCAGAAGGCAAACACATTTTGACAGAGGACCAGGTCACCTCTCTACCTGTCCGCTACAAAACCACAGTGTGACAGCTAAATGAAAGCTGACAGGGAAGGTCTTTGTGTAGGAGCACCCACATATATATATGTTGTTGAACAGTGCCCTTCCATACCCACCCCCATGCTTTCTAACCACAATCCTGGGGAGAGTTTTATCAGACATTTTGTAAAACACATGCTTGTTTATCTTACGACACTCCCTGATGCGATAGTTAAACACTGCTTCATACTCCAAATCATGTCATCCATGAAGTCATTTTGCATTTAGGCCAACAGACTCTATAGGGACAGCTGTAGATATGATTACTCAATAAAAAAAAAAAAATGTATTAAAGAGAAAAATGTTAAGGAATTTCGGCGGTCTATCTTACTCACACTAAAGCGTACAGTGATAACCGCTGGACATTTCCCTTTGTGTAGTTAATCGTGCAGAGAGAATAATGTGACGTTAAAAGCACTGAATGCTTGACTTTGATCTCTGAGTTTTGTACTTAGCTGGACTTCCTCTCCTAGACATCTCATATCTGCAGCAGAAGAGATAACTTCTGACAGACTTCCTCTCTAAACAGAAAACTTGGTGCTCCATTCCCAAGCGGCTGACAACTACACATTAGTGTGGCACCCTGCTCACATTTTTCTTGGCGCTACAAATCAAATGCAGATACTGCAACTTCAATTAGATCCTCCCATGGAAACGAATACAAATGCAAGTTTTTTGGTGCCAGCTGGCGCATAGATCTGAGCTGAAAGGCCAACGGAGCCCTTTTTAGTGGCATAACAAACACTTGTGTTGAGCAACAACTAGTTTCAGTTGCTAGAAGCAGGCCAACAGGATGATTTTGAAAAAACTGTCCTGCGGTCAAATGCAGTTTACCCCAAATGAATGTTAAGGCTTCGCTGTTGTTTTCTGCAGCTGAAATTTTGAATCACTGACTATTTTTTGTTTATAATACTGAAAAGAGACAATAACAATAACACAGTAATGGATTTAGAATGAAATCTCCTCAGGTACAAAATATGGCATTTATTTAATCACAACAACACATATTTCTTTCCTATTTCATCTTGTTTGTTGTTGCTGTCCTCTAACTACTTTTATGTTTATTTCTTTCTGGCTGTTTGATTCATTTTTCAGTAAGAATACATTTTGCTTAAAAAAAAGTAATATATATATATATATATATATATATATATATATATATATATATATATATATATATATATATACACACACCCTTCTTCTTCTATGTTTCTTCCACTTCTACGTTACATAACAAGGCTTGATGCAATTGCTGGGTCTTCCCAGTACGAACCAAAGCAAAACAGGGTGTAGCCTGGAATGGAACAAAAACATGGCCCCCCCCCCCCGTCTCCACCCCATTAGGGTGGTAGCACTATGACCCACCACCCTGTAGCTTAATTTAAGTTGATTCCCCAGAGAATTCAGAATGTGATTTCAATGTGGAAATAATATTGACACCATGCTATGTACACATTCTCTCCTAATAACATGATAATAGTAGGATGTGGGACACAATGGCGTTATAAAAGGGACATAATCATAGCAGCAAAGCCAATCAGCTGATTGCACTGGACTGCTTCGAAAATTTAGGAAGCAAATTTAATCTACTATTGTTACATGTTGTGACGATATAAAAAGACTATTACTGATGAAGATCACAATTTAAATGTAACAAAAATGTCTGTGAGCGTGTGTATAATAGAGCTGAGCGCACCAAATTTTCCTTCGATTGTGAAAATCAAACTGTTGTTGCCCGAGTATCTTTTAAGAACCTGAGTGCTGGAGATAACAGATAATGGTCCAGTGTATCAGTCAGCACGTGAGGAACGAACAGACGCACAATCACACAAATCCAAACGTCAATACAGTAATGTTCCAAAACTCTTAGAGTATGTTCAGGATGTTTGAAATGCCTCAAAAGTAGGGCACTATCATCAGGAAAAAAACAACCCTGCAGCCAAACAAAGTGTCCTGCTCTTTCATTGTAAATCCATTAGGCCTAGACACGTAAGCTCAGAGAAGGAAAATGGTATGAATCGTCTAACGTCCTAAAGGGATCTGAGGGAGAACACAGTGTGTACGTAATGTTGCTCTCATTCCACCTTGAGACGAAAACAGAAGCAGAAAATAGGAAACCAATTATTTATGCAGATGTATACTATATAATGGTAATACACAGAGGCCAAATAATAATGAAGAAAAGACTTCTTCCCCGCAAATAATTAATTAAATTCTGCTCCTGTTTTTCTATAAAAAATTCAAAGTATGTGAGGAAGTTATTGAATTAATATATTGTAAAAATATGTATCAATACTGAAATTAATATAATAAATATCTAGCAATATGTATCTATGTATGTATAGAACTTTTGGGGGTATGGAATATGGGAATAGCCTCTCTGGCAATCAAAAAATGTTTATAATGCCCCATTTAAAACGTGCTCATAAAAGAGGAAGAGAGAGTGTTAATCATTTCATGGATTTAGTCTGTAAATAGTTTCTGGGAAATGACATGCTTGCTTATTTTTGTTCAAGAACTCCACAACACAAGTCAAAGTCAGAATTACTCCCAAAAGATCCTTGGATGAAAGATACTTTCATCTCTGAGCTGGAAGATTTTATCACCAGCCAGTACTTCCATTACAGCATTACTGCTGGACTCAAAACATTTAATAAATATGAAGGAAGGAAGATCAGCTTCTCTGAATGCAATTGGCAACATTGAAACATGAAACATTGGCACTGCTAGGAGCGAGGGAGCAAGCGAGTTAGTTACACCTTTGGTCAGTCAAATGAGTGCTGGAATTTTCCCACGATGATTTGGTCCTGTAGCGTCAGCAAGGGCCGTTTGGAGCAGAACCACAACAGCTTTTCCTAAAATATTGACGACGTTCTTTATTTTTTTCAGCTGTAAACTGTATCAAGCCTTTCATTCTTAATATGACTTATTACTATAGTAAGCACATTGTCTCATTTTTGGTTGCTGGTGTTTCAGATTTTTTTTGTTTTTAACCAATGTGCGGCTCCAGATGACTAACCAAAACATGGAAGCCTGTTGTTTAAACAACTATAAAATCCGAGGTCGAATTCTACTAGTAACAGTAACTTATTAATTTTTATGATGACAGAACTTTGTGCTACTGCATTTGTAAGTTTATTTTCTCCAAATACTTAACATAATAAATTATTGTTGGTTTGGCACACATGGCCAAGTTGTGTTGCTGTAAATATGCTGTAAAGAGAAATACAATTTCTGCATGTTAAATCATCATCTACCTTTTTAAGGTATGGTGGTATAGATTTGTTTCCTACTTGTCCACATTAGCATTAAGATGCAAAAGACAATTCGTCCCGCACTTTAACACAATCACAATATACAAGTCTGACCAGTTACAGGGTTTATACCTTGTTTTGTCTAGCTAGCTATTTTTGAGCACAAGAATGCAACATGAGACTTTAACTTCAACAGCTTACACAGTGCTGCTCTTTCTCATATCGGTGACTTCTTGTTGTTAAAGTCACCCCACCTCTTGAAGAGAATGAGATGTGAACGTCCTTGAGGAAGGAAAAGCCTACATTGTTGTAATCAGTCTGTAAAGTAACAGAGAAGAAAGACAACCCATGCAGGCCATGTAATTGCTTACGCCATGCCTCGAGAGTAACATCAGCGTCCCACTGATGGCTGCATGTCTGCGGGTGCCTGGTCTTTAACACCATTCTGTTTTCATTTAAAAACCTCTCAAATAATGGCCTGCAGCAATCAAAAGGAATTAAAAGGGCAAACATAATGGTTTATATCTTTTTATAACCAAGCTCAGTGGGATTAAAAAGGTGCATATTGTGATGAAAAATGACACAGTTATTTAATCCAATAGTGGCACATTTAGTGCTCAAATTTGGAAAATTCTTGTACAAAGTTGATGTTGGTGACAAAACACAAACCATAAACCAAGTGGTGGCATTTCATCCATTATGTAAAGAGTCTTATGTTTAATATAGATTAATATCACATGATTTTATAGAGCCTTGCTTTAGCAAATTAGCATTTCTCTGTATGGTTGTTGTATTTTCATGAGAAAAAATATTTTTTTGCAAAAATAAATAAATAAATAAATAATAATAAAATAAAAATTTAACTGTTGCAGCAACAGGATCATAGCAAGCTGCTAAGGCTACGCTTTGTTTCATTGATTCACTTGTGATCGTTTCACCTCAAACACTTTACTACCCGTTAAAGCTCCATTCACTTTGACTACAGTTGGCCAAAAATGTGCCTGGCAGCCATATCAGCTGCACGTTTAACTACTGATTTGTAAGACTGCTAAATGATGCCATAGGATTAATTGACCCCGTCTGGATGAAAACTACATGTAGGAGCCAAGAGAAGAAACTTTGTCCTTGACCTAATTCCCTGCTGTCAGCCTGGGCCACTGCAACTCAGCCCTCTGCTGTGATTCTGATGAACCGGCGACGGAAAGGAGACATCACACACACACAGTGTAAACACGAGCAAGAAGGGCAAGACAAGCTGGTACGGAGCAGCAGAAACCCTGCCAAGCCCGCCGGTTCACAGATGAAGAGCTGTGATTGATTTCCAGCAGACACAGAGCTCACTGTCCCCCCCATCACACCCATCCCTGCCCACAGAGGCTTTCACCCATGCAGCGCTTAGAGAGAGGCAAGATCAAGCCCTCCTACTGCCCTAGATTTTATACCGTTAATGCTCGTGGATAAATATTCACATGGCTGAAATGAAGGAGAAGGGGGAAGTATGGCTGAATCTATGAATCAGTGAAACGTATTAGCACTATCTGAATCATTTATCATATTCATCTTCTGCATTTTGTGGATCCTAATAAAAGAAATCATGGAAGAATCATGCAGTTTGAACAGCTTGCTTTTGCAAACGTTTCCGATTAAATGCACCACATTTTACAGGATCTTTCACACATTCAGAACTGGACTGAAAATGGGTCCCGTTTTCGGCTTTCTATTTTAATTCAATTTTCTATTGTGTGTAAGTATTATGAAGTGATCATGACTGAGCAGGAAAACTACTTTGAAATCAGCCTGAACACCAAATGTTTCAAGTCTGAACTACTGTTGAGTTTAGGGTTGAAACAATCCATCAGTTCAACAGAAAATGAATTAACAACCATCAGAATGCTAAACTACAGGTTAACCAAACACTTTATTATTATTATTATTTGGTCCAGTTGTTGTCTATGATATAGATACAAAATAATAGATGAATAAATAATGAAAAATTAAATGAACAGCACGATTGCAGGCATGTTTTATCAGCACACACACACACACACCTTAAGTATTCTTGGTGTTGGGAATGCACGCGACTCTCTCCGACTCAGTGCTCGCTCTGCCTCAGATGGCCCAATGGGCTCAGCTGCTCCCTTACAGATGTAGCCACTACAGTTCCTCTCTAACACAGTGCGCAGTCCATCAAACACAACTGTGCTGGTGGTGCACCCCATTCCTCCAGGTCCAGGTCCAAACAGGCACCAGTCAGGGGAGCCTGCCAGAAACCCAGTTTCCTCGATCGTCCCCTGCTCCTCCCCGGTCCATGGTTAAACCCTGACCCACAAATCCACCGCTTCTGACCCGGGGAGTGAACGCTGGTGTCCGTGGAAAAGGGATCCAGAGAGGAGATCCGAGGAGGACAGCGAGAGCATGAATTTATTCACACACAGAGAAAAACAGTCTCACTGTAATTCTTAGCTGCCCCAGTCTGTGCTTATAAGAATACCTCGGTCAGCAGATGAGATACAGTGAGTGAGGTAGAGCAGAGAACAAGGGATGGGGGGGATGAAGGATGCTGCGAGAGCTCCGCTGCAGCTTCAACCAATGCTGAGCTTCGGTGCAACGCAGGCTCGAAAGTGCATCTGTCTCACTTACTCAGTCACTTGCTCCTCTGAGCTCCAGTGTGCTTTTCCAAGTCCTACACTTTTATTTATTTATTTATTTATTTTGCAGCTGATTTCTACATTGTCATATTGTAGCTTTGACTCAACAAGAAACTAGTTAACCTCTTTAATTTTAACTTTCCAAAATTAGACTCCTCCAGGGAGCCGGATGAGTAATTGCAAAATAATTGGGTTACACTCTTATATCCAGAGGGAGAATCTAATTCCATGGTCAGGCAAACAGCAATATGGCTGAATGCTTATTTAGTTCAGATGAGAAACCAGGGCCAATGGTAGAAGGAGTGGATGAATCACACAGAAAAGATGGCACGTAATATCCAGCAATCAGCAACCCAAGTTTTGCTGAAAAAATATATAACACAAATAGAAAATACTGTTAAGAAAGTCCCAGATTTCTTCACAAAATTATTTAAATAATTAAAAATAAGTACCATACACCCACTAAAAGAAAATTAAATGTCCAAATCTCATGAAAATCCCACTGACCTGACCTGAGCCTCAAAGAAATCTCTGTTTACAAAACATACAAGGACATGGAGGGATTTCAACCTTTCAGGCCAAGACATCAAATCGTTTTTTTTTTTCCCTATAAAAGATTAGCTGCTGCTTGATCACAAGCCAGCCGCTCTGCCAAGTACATAGATATATATTGGGAGTAAAACGACAAAAATGTGATCACATGCAGGTCTTTTGAAATGCCAGGGAATGATTCACCTTCTCCGACTCATGGCCTTTGCCAAAAATGTCTCTAAACACGAATACAAATGATAAAAGAGCATAAATGAAATCTTGGATGGAAAAATAAGCGCCCTACAGTTTTAGTTTTCTTTTGCTGCATTTCCAGAGAAAGTTTCATTTTTATCAGTGTCCATATTAATAACATATTATGGTATAATTATTAATAAAGCCATTTGTGTGTCAAAAGGGTGCTAAAGCCATTCAGCAGACCAAAAGACCAACAGTTTCCCTTCTTCCACATCCTGATTATGAGGAAAAGAAGAGAAGACCAGGAAACAGACCCGTGTACGTTTGGGTTTATTTATCATTGTCTCTTCCCTTCCTGCAGCAACAAATCTCCCAATAATAGACAGCTTAAAAAAACAGACAAACACACACACAAAAAAAAATTGTCACAGTGCAACGTACAAACAGTAGAAATACTCTATTAATATACTCTATTATAATGATAATACTTATTTGTGCTTACTTTCATAATGCTTAGTTCTGTAACAAAAGCGAGCTGGCGCCTGTCTGGGAACGTCCTTTTAGAAATAGACCCTGTGAGCAACCTTTCATTATATGGTATTAAAGGAACAAACCGAACACACCCCGACAAACACACACATGCTCTACTGAAGGACGTGAAGTACCCCCTGACTTCATGATGGTGCACTAACTCAAACATGTTCGCTCGTGTTAATATTTCAGCAGAGCTTGACACACTGAACTACATTCAAGCGTACGATGAGATGAGCTGCGAGGGAAAGCAGCTGAGCCTGCAGATGAGGGGATTCAGTCAGACGGAGGGACAAAGAGGATGAAGGAGAGCGGGAGAAGCAGGGACAAGACGCAGACTGATTGCACCCATAGATCTGTTGGGAAAAACATCTCCTTTTCTGCGCTATCCGCTTTCTCACGCTTTCAGATCCCGTCTCCATCCCTCCATTGCTGAAAAACAGGCTTGCTATATAGAATAACAACAAGCGATCTACTTTAAAACTCTAAAAATCTACTTTAAAACTGGTAAACCTGCAAAGTCATAAATCCATTTTTGAGGATATGTAGGCCAGCAGTGATACATAATTTGTTCTTCTTGTTTTTTGGTTATTAAGTGCAGCTCAAGAGTTTGCCACAAGGCCATGTCTTTCCGAAGCAATACCACACATCTGACCAAAAGCATGTATGTGTTTGACCTCTCAGCTAAGTTTATCAACAGCTGTCAATTATTCTTGCCATTTATTACTCATTGAGCCTTTACATAAACAACAGCAAGACAAAATGGGCGATAATAGCAGACATAGTGTCACAGCTGGCGATCATAAATCTTTACCCTCAGGACACAAATGCTTATCATACATGCAGGGGCATGTTGGAACAATGCAGAGAGGTTGCTGGGGCAGGAGGGGTGGTTCACTTGATCTTCACAAACTAGTGCTGTATTATAATTATATTTATATGCAGACAAGAAATGTGGCAAATAGGGGACATGCTGTTTTGCAAATCTCCATCTGCACTCAAACCAAAAATTGGCCCGTTGTGTCAATTGTCTCAATTGCTAAATCAGAATAATGCATTTATTATCATTTCAAAACACTGCAGCAAAGGTCATCTAGTCAAATGCGACACAAAGTGTTCAAATGTAAGAGGAATGGGACTGCAGCTGCCCATCTGCATTGGTCTATGCCTTACTGGCAAACATAATGCAGTGGCATAAAGCATTTCTGCCATGTTAGATTTGCTTCTCATGTAAGCAGCATATCCCATGTTTGGATCCAGCCCTGTTACTCTCATATTCCCTGTTACTGGTGATGAATTATTAAGGTCAGACAGGGGATTGCTGAATCACTGGCTGTAGCAGTGTATCTTTCTACTGCCTTTTGTGACTCACAGAACAATCTGCAAGCCCCCTCATAACCAATGTAGGCAGAAAAGAAACACTTCACGTCTCTGTTTGACTGCGACACACAGTCTGCCCCAGAATAATCAACATAAGATTCGTTACTGCCAGACACGGAACATATTCTCGCGGCTTTGCTCAGCTTAGAAAAATCTATTCTGTCCATATCTGGAGCCGACAAACCAAGTGATACTGTAGCCTCCAGCAGTACACAGTCGGCCATACTAAATGTTAAGTTGGAGCTCTGGGCAACGCTGGGCTGAGAATGGAAGGGGGGGTTTAAAAGTGTGCTGGGGCGCAGCGTGGGTCAATCTGTAGAAGTTCAAGCGTGAACATCGTCTGTGGGATATGAGCTGGGATAGTCCACGCTGCACAGCTCTGCTCAAATCTGCAGCAGCTGCAGAGGAGATAAAAGCCAGGCTGAAACACTGCTGGGAGCGTGGAGCTGCATGGATTACTGCTGCTGTCGTTACACGGCAAAGCTTTACTCTCTGCAGTGAGTTATATTTCTGGCAGGGTACTACAGTAAGTATGACCCCCATAATGCACTGGTAATGCTGCTGATCCTTAATGTCTTCTAATTACAGACACAGGCTTTCAGATTATATTGGTATGTGAGTGAACATGTCAATACTCTTAAACTTCAACTTTAGGAATTTGTTTTATTTAGAGTTGTGTCTGTAGCAATTCAATATGTTTATATTATTCAGACTTTCTGTGATGTCATGTCTCGTGTTCTGTTTCCAGTTTTTATTTCTGTCAACACCACGCTGACATCCTCATTGATTTCTCACTAGCCAAACAGCAAATGAAACTTCTCCACTTGGACTCACCGACCATAGTCACAGCGTCTCCTGCACATGGACGCCATCACTGACCTCCAGGAACCCCCCGCTAAAATAACACCACTTGTACTAATGCAGTCATTTCAAGCTGTTAACAGCAAGTGGTGGGTGGAGCCAAATTAAAAACATCAGAGCCAGAACATGTGGACCCAGAAGGGTCAATTTGAGTTTCAAACCCACATGCAAAAAATGCCAGAAATGTCTCTGCGTGGCTCGGCTTAGCAGAAGGGGAGTTCAGGAGGAGCTGGCATTTCATCTGAGGAGCCTCTCTAGGATGAAGGTCAAGTCTGCAGCTAGTCATGTTTCCATGCCCGGGGTCTGCTTTGGGACTGTGTTGGGAGTACTGTGTGCGTTTTGGGTGTGTGTGTGAGCCACAGTGTGGTGCGCCACAGTGACATCACCCACATATCCAGCAGTGCAGGACTGATAAAATAGGCTGGCTCCCAGCTGGAGCTCTCGAGGGACTCCAAAAAGGAAGTGGCTGTTTCCTGCTGATGTGTGTGTGTGTAAACCCTGTCATAACACAACCGCCTCTCGCTGCCCACTTTCCCTCAAATTCAATCAGAACTCCTGACCTATTGAGAGCTTTGTGAGTTTTTGTCACAATAATACTGACCTCCTCCTAAATTTAAGAACACAAATGGAAGAAGTGACATTTTGCTGTAGGGGCCCAGAGCCAGGGGCTCTATTAACACTTGAGAGAAAAAGTTAGGTGCTTAGTTTCCTGTAGCATAAAAATTTGAAGCCGTGTCTCAAGTGTTGTTGAGAGAGAAGTTGTTTAGATACTGCCCCACAGTTACACATGTGGGTGGGCTTCATAGGTAGGCGGGAGATCTCAATAGACCAAGTGCTATACACTTTACATACTGGATTTACATAACAACCCCATAATACTTGAAAGATGAGAGGACCTAAATGGAATAGTAAGAGCATATACAAAATGTAGCCTCTCTTTGACATTGAGCTGAAACCCAGGTTATCCTGTCCATCTTAAAATGGTGCAAAACAAATAGAACAGGGGCCACATCCTCTTCCTTCTTCTTGGTATTTTGGGATGGTTTATTTATCCCAGGAGAAGAAAATGACCCATTTTCCTGAGGGGTACTGCTTCCTTTACTTTGTTGTGGTGCAGAGTAAGTATATGTTGCATGAATGACACAGGCTCAAATTAAAAGTATGGATACACACACGCACACAAAAACACAGACTCATTGCATGCACTGCATGTTGCGCCTGCTCTATTGCATCTGCAGTGAGTGAGGTTTGCTGCAGCGGGTCCAGGTTATCATTAATAGATGGTGCTAATCACACAGTGTCGTGCCACAGCAGCAGTAAAAACCAGCAAAGTTTGTCTGAAGAACGCCTGCAGTCATCCTCTTCCCCCTGCCATCTTTGGCTTCAATAAAAAGCACAACACAAAATTCATTCATTCATCTTCTAATGCCAATTGTTTCCCGGTCGCAGGTGGTGCTGGAGCCAACCTCAGCTCGTTGGGTGAGGGCGGGCTACACCCTGGACAGGCTGCAAGGCCATTGCAGGGCCAACAAGCAGAGACAGACAGAGACCAACAACCACTCACACTCACTGACAATTTAGAGCGACCAGTTAACCCAAACCTGATGTCTTTGGACGGGGGGAGGAAACCCACACAAGCACAGGGAGAACATACAAACTCTGCACAGAAAGGCCTGGGACCCCGAACCCGCGACCTTCTTGTTGTGAGGCCACAGTGCTAACCACTATGCCGCCATGCTGCCCAAGGCTAAATTAGCTCATAAAAATAAACAAATACATACAAGTATTGACTCAGGCAAACCAGTGCAGCACAAATCTGATCTCACTACATGTTCAGAATGACCTATGTTCAATACAATGCAGTTGCCTTGACTTCCACTTTGTTTTTCAAATAAATGATGAACAGGCTCATTGTTGCGCAGCGTACAATAAAGACCACCACAGGGGATCATTAAGGGAAGAAACAATTATAGAAACAGCTTAATATCCAATCGCTATTCAGCTGAAAGCATTAAAAGGGCCATGCATGCACATCCACACACACACACATTGAACAGTCATCTGTCCTCCGAGGAGACAGAGGAAACAACGTCTAAATGCTGTTACCGCCACCTCCAGGCTGAAGGATGAGACTGCACTGAAAAACTAGTTTTTACACAAGGGCATGCGTGAAACAAGCCATAACATTGAATGAAAAAAATCTGAGCTTGTTTGTATTTATCCACACTGATAAAACTCTGACTGAAGATACACACAGTTATGTTTCTGACTTTAATAAACATAGTACTGCTGTGTGATACGACAGCAGGCAGTTCTCCGCTCTCATTGGTATAATGTAGCCGTTGTTTTCTCACATGCGTGTCATTTCCAGCAGTTCAGTGTGGAAACAATTAATCCCGCCAGTAGAGTCACTGCAGCGGAAGAAGAGGTGACCATTTACAATTTGGACTCTACAGGAACAGAGTGTTTTCACAGCTCCAAAACCTCATTCAACTCACAGAAACAAGGCAGACCTGCTGGCTACCAAGGCCGATGTAGACTCGATAACACTGTCATAAAAAACAGTGCAAACTAAATGCCACAAGCTTTATTCAATACAAACAAGAAAAACTGCATCTTCAGGTGTCATGTTTCTACAGAGACATAAAAAGGGTCTCTTCATTGACAAGCACTCATTCTTCACTGTGGAGACTACAGTTCGGCCATCACGTACCTTCACCAGATCAGCAGCCAGTGCCCAGCTGGGCAAGGACATTTCAGAGTTAGTATGTCATCACGGCAAGGTCTTGACATGCAGTCATGTAGCAAGGAAGCTGAAAGATCCTGAAACAAGCCCACACAGGTCTGTTATGAGACCTTCACACTGTGAAACAGCTACACTCTGTGACTCAAAGCTGCAGGTCTAGAATTGTTTCAAAAGCTGTGAAGGCCTCACTTCAGGCTGCAGGGCGCCTTACTGAGGTCAAATTTCATAAAACTTAACAAAATGTAAAGGTGACGCTTTACTGTCGATGAAGTAATAATTTAATCGGCGTCAGGTTTAGAAGAATCAGGTTTTGCATTACTTGTATTAACATGTTAAAGTGTTCACACCTAACAGAATTCAAACAACAATTTTTCAATTATTCAGCAGATAATTCTAGACTCCTCCCTGAAAACACGTTCAATCCGTTGCAGGATAAAAGTTTGTTTCCTCCCTTTATTGGACTGAGAATATTTGAGTTTTGACTTCAACATTTTTAAAACCTAAACCATGACGCATTTATTGAAACATAACGATTATAACACATAAAATACTGCAGGGTGCCCTCTGATGAACCTGCAATCCTTTAATGATAAGCTGTATTAATAATTGAAGGAATATGCTGGAGACATGAATTCACTCAGCGAAACCCCCTCGAAACCTGGAGCATTTTTCCGTAACAGTGATTAACAGGGATTCATGATGAAAACACACAGACACAGTCAGCAGTTACCTATTAATCCAGGTGTATTGCTTTCTATTTGGAACAGCTTAAGTAAAATATCCCACAGCCTTAAGAGGAAAAGAATCCTGCCTAACAGATGGCCCATACCAAGATTTACTCAAATATCCCACAGTGAAGACAGAGCAGATTAAACAGCAACTCCTTCACTTTCCGCTCACCACCAGTTGCCACACAGGTGGATGATGGCGCACTTGTGAACACGGAACAGAGGTTCAGCAGGGTCGGGTGAGAAGAAACAAGTACGAAAGGTGTTGACATGGCAGAGAAGCAGTGAAAGTTTGGATTTATTTCTACGAGACCCATTTTAATGTAAAAGTGGAACCAGCCAAAAACAGCATAGGAGCCAAAAAGAGCTCACAATATGCAGAAGGTTTTTTGGTCTTGGTGGTGATTTGAAGAAGGCCTCGGTGGCAGGAGGCGGGGATAATTGGTGGCGTTGGTAGGGGGCAGTGTGAAAACCTTGGAGGATCAGCTAATCTCTGTTGGTTGTAATCAGTGGAAATCCTCTTGAGCCCGGTTCAACGAGTGTTGTTGACAATCAAGGGAAACAGAGCACAGAGCAGGAGATGAACGCATGTCCTTGCACCTGCAGCGCGGTTATCCGTAACACTGTACCACGCAGCCTTCTTCAGGGACGACACAAACAGCTGTTACAAGGAGCTGCTGCACAACGTGGCTGCACGCAGAGGACAAAGAACCTGTTTGAATATAGCAGATATGGGAAAACCTTTTGTCACTGAAAAGATCCACCTCTTGTAAATGCGGTGTACGCTATCTGGCATTGATGCCGCATCATTTACAGACCCTTTAAAAATCCCCTGGTGTAGCTGAACATTGAACAAAGAACACAAACAAGAGCAACATCAGTTCAATTCTCATTATGAAAATCTCAAACAAATAAATAAATAAATAATAAATAAATAAATAAAAGAATAATCTGGTATAATCAGTAGTTTATCAGCTGTGCTCCTTTTTTCTTTTTTAATTGTTTCATACACACGATATTGACTTTAGAAAATCCAGGAGTGGCAACACCTTCTTCCTGTCATAGCCACATTTGCTTGTACTGCCTAAGCCAACCAAGCTGTGCCCCAACACCCCCTCTCAGAGGTCCCCACCCTTCCTGACGGAGGAAACACATGTTGTGGGATACATCCCTGTTTTAGAACAGCTTGCCTGGGCCAGTCAATATTGAACAGTATATACTTTCAGGGCCCGTCTGTCGTTAATTGGCTACGTTCAACTTTTAGGAACAGCAGAGTTCCCTCATCTCCTCACACAGGAACACACACACAAAAAAAAAGAAATCTCCCAATTTGCTGCTGATCCCATCTCTGTTGTTGGCATTTTGAGAGATTTAACCTGCCTCATGGATCAGGCTAATGCCTCAATGAGGAGGGCGGCTGCTATAGCAACTAAGATGGATTTGACATATTTGCACGTCTCAACTGAGTCACTTGAGGAAAGTGTCAAAAACAGGAAAAAATAAAAGAGCCGGAAAACTTGAACCAAATCCACAAACAAATGCCGATTATTATTGTATTGATTATCACTCATGCAACATTAACATTTTAGAAGGAAGGCATAGCAAAATTCAAATAGCTGACTTTCTTTTCCGCAGAGCAGTGTGTGTGGGGGATGGTATCAATAGCCTTAAAAGACAGAGTGGAGACACTAATAGGAGATTAAGTCAAGTCAGGGATACTGAGCTGTTTATCTGTGCAGCAGCGTGCGCTGTGAAAAGCAGGGCCACTGCTGTGCAGGGTGTCTTCTTGTGTACGTCATAAAAATCACATTGATGACATTTAGCATGTGACTAAATATCAACAGGGCTATTTTCCAGGTCCGGGATCACTCTGTTTACCTCCATCACAGACAAGTGTGATGAAAGCCACGGCTGCAGGCACACTGCCACACCACCTCTCCTCCATAAACACAACAGAACTAACTTTATTTATCCACAGAGGGAAGAGTGACACTCTAGTGCAATCCTGCCTCCCCAAGCTAAGAGCCTGCAAAACAAACAGGGACCAAACAAAAGCAAAGTGCCAAGGAAAGGTCCATCTCTACTGCACACACAGGCTTTGACTGAAAAACCAAACACTGATTAGCAGGGTCACATGATTTCCTCCCCCAACACTCTCATTTATGTCTTCAGGCTCTGGTCCGGTGTTCCCCAGTCTCATTTTTCTGAATGTCAGCTAATATAACAGCAGACGAAATAACTTTTATAAATACATGCCCTGAATCACAGTGAATTTTTCACTTTAAACAGAGCTCATTTGTTTACTGTGGGCTGGAAGTACACAATGGAAAAAAGGACCTCAGTGTTTTATGTAAATGTTTCTTGAACGGGCAACTCCAACAACTCATCAAAATTCATTTTACATCGGATCGTCTAAACGTTCTACTGTACCCATTCAGTGGCCGCCAGAAAGAAGCTGAGCACATTTAATGAAGGGCTGCACCTAAATGTAATTATGAAACTTATATTTTACTTGGGTAACTATATTTTATGCCACTTCATAAACATTATTATTTAAAATAGAAATACTGAATGGCTGCATTTATCTGATGTCTGAAAATGCTAGTTTATAAATTACAACTTTTCATATTAAATTCCTAAATCGAAATTAGACCCCTAGCTTTTGAAAGAGACTGGCTTTACCTTTCAGTGTAAACAAACAAAAGTTGGATAATGATAAATCCTCTTCACAGCAATATAGCAGAGTCTGTTTAAAAGAGCTGAGGAACTACATCAGCAATCTTATAACCTGAGATGACTGCTTTTACTTTCAGTGTTTTAAATACATTTTGCTGATCAAAAGACACTTTCACTTGAATGTATGAGCTCACTTAAGATAAAGGATTTTTACATTGCTGTATTGATACCAAGTTTCGGTGAGATGCCCTGCCTCAAAATCATCCTTTCCTCGGCCCTGCCCGCTGGAGGTTGTGCCTACGGGGTCCCTCTTTGGTCTACTGTGTGTATCTGAGTGAGGAATGCCAACTATGCAGTCAGCCTGGTTAAAAGCCATTACAGTTTCTCCCCTGTGGCCGTGGAAGGTCCCGTCCACACTCTGCAAACACACGAGAACGGGTGCTGAGGTTTGTAAAAAGGTTTTAAACTCTTTAATTAAGCTTAACAGCATCACAATGACTAACTTCACATTAAGGGAGCTCTGACTTTCATCTACTTAGCAACCAAACGCTGCTCTTCTCTGGTGCACTGGGCGGAATTTGAGGGAAACCCCAGCAGAACGATCATATCAGTGATAACTTTCACTTTCATCTCGGCAGTCTGACAGTCAGGCTGGAACACAGAGCCAGAGTTTAAAGTGCTTCCCCACAACAGCCCTTCACCTTCGACACAGAAGAAATAAATTCAGTGTACGGTAAAGCCACATATTTACCATACCTCATATGGACATTAAAACCTGCCAGCGTACATGCTCTTCATATATTCTGCATGTATGTTTTAACTCAAAATCTCAAAAGGAGGACAGCTTTCTTTAATGTTTAATTTAATGCTACTCCACCACACCATCCAACCGCAGCTGATCCTGGTGTGATCTACGCGGAGAGAGTGAATGTGAGGTTATTGACTGCAGCACGGTGATGTGAGGGGTCCGACAGGGAGCGATACTGTGTTCAAAACATCGCACAGAAGAGTGAGTAACAGAGAGTAAATAAAAGTCTTCATATTAATGACCAGGGTGACATGGCGGACAGTGAGGTCGCTGTTGTGAAGCTGATTATTACTTTTGCCGGAATAATAAGTTTTGGACAAACAGAAAGCTTGAGCCAGCATGAAAAGATGATCAAATTATTACAATTCATCTATGTAAAGACAATTTAGGTTTTTAGGACATTTGACCAAAAATAAAAAATATTAATGAATTCCTGGCTTTACTGGACGTCAGTGGATTATCAGTAATTCGGATTGTCTGGAAACTTTTGTAGGAAAAAACAAACAAACAAACAAAAAAACAGAACAGAGCAGAGCCATAGCATCATCGTAGTTAAAGATAACACGTGTGAGACCTCGTGTTTATCAAGGCTATCAAAGCTCAGAGGATTTAAAACATTGCAGTGTTATACAGCACATCAAATAATCAGGTCAAGCCCACACTCATCAACTCAAAGAGTGAACTTCCACCCGCAGAGGAGTGCAAATCCTATAAATGGCAGTCATTCAAAAATGAATAAAATGCCAATGGGAAGGCGGAAAAAATAATGAGAAGGTTGCAAGTGTCAGCTTGTCGTCCCCTCCAATCTTTCCTGTCATGGTAACAGCTGTATTCCAACAATTACATGTTAATTGTTAGTTTCAGTAAAGGGTGGGAGGGAAATATTAAAGAGGTTAGGAGAGCATATACACCTCACAAAAAAAACAAACAGGTTAGAAAAATAAATGTGCCGGCCATTAGTGTGCTCTTTTTAGACATTTATCCATTAGCCGAAATGGACGCAGCGCTCATTCTCCTTCCAGGATTGTTGTAGTGCTTTTTAGGGCTTAATCCAATGAGCTTAATATGTCGGTCTGTGCACATACTTGTGGAGCAACGAGTGCTTTAGATTTGACCAGTGTCACCTCGTGGTTAATATTCTGGCTCGTGAATCTGACGTCTGGTGTTTCTCTTTTTGACTCGCTCTAGTGTGTGCTGGGCTGCATAAAGACCTGTTTGTAATGGCGCCATTGATATGACTGTTAGAAGCAGCTTGAGGTTAATTGAGACTCACTGCCCCGCAGTCTTGCACCTTCCTTGCAAGCTAAGCTCCGATGTAGGGAAGGCTATAAAAACACATGGTAATGCACTGATTTCAGCAGAATGAATAGTGTCGTTAAAGATATTTGTCTGAAGACAGAAGAGTACATATTTCATGCATAGTCAAAATCTGCTCAATCTTTGCAGGATTAGCAGCCCTGCTAGCAGCGATGCACAAAGAGGGTGTCATTTGCACCGATGCTAAAACCCTGAGGCTGCCACAGTTCCCATTTGACTGCAGCACTTCATAGACCAAATGCACCGTACAAGTTGTTTGTGTTTAAATTAGGATTGTTCTGATATTGGGTCTTTTCAGTGCCAAGGACACTGCTTGGTTTTTAGCAGTAGCAAGGACAAGTATGTAGAATAAGATAACAACAAGTAACACTTCAAATGACATTTGCACCCTTGTTGAGCCAAATGCTAACATCAGTGCAGAGTTTAGCAGGTATATGTTGAATGTTGAATTCTAACATTTGATAATTGCAGGTACAAGACATGCTATAAGAGGTCAAGTTGGAAATCTGAGATATTTCGGTCTGAACCAACTGTGATGAACCGATTAATATGTCATTGCAGTATATATATATATAGAGAGAACTGATGCACAGCAAGACAAACATTCTTCTTCAACTTCACATTACATCCTGAATTACGATAGATAAGATAAAACATATAAATCAGCAGCGCCCATTTCACTGTGATTCCTGGATCTGAGATGATCTGCCAGAGATGTTATCAGTTTACAGAGGAAGACAAACTAGATTAACCGCATTATATTGAGAGGAAAAGAGGCCAGAGCGGTCGTGAGTCAGTAAGTCATACACAGCTGCACTTAGGTGTGTGTCCTGCTGACTCAAAATAGCAACCTTAATGGCCTCGAGGATGGAAGTGAAGCAATTCCCGACCTGATTGCTAAGCTGTTGATGATAATGTGTTGCAATCATGGCTCCATAGCAGGATGTATTCCTCAGCAGTGAGATGTGAGAGGAAGTTTGATTCATTATGATGTGCTATAGGTGTATGAATTTGGATTTGGCCTTTTAAAAACATTGTTAGGCGGCTTCTCTCAAAGCGACCACCCAGCAGCTCTGCTCTTCCACATGCGCCTACATTTGGACAGACAGGACAGCATGAAAGCAAAACAAACTGTCAGACGAGCAGAGAACATATTCCAGCTTTCATCAAAATAAACTTCACCTCAAGCCATGACTGTTGAGTCGAAAGACCACTATCGTGTTCTTAATCATAAATGATGGAGCAAGCTATGATGAGGCAATATACGTTTTCTGGACTTGGGAAATGTGTGAGTGCAAAGCAAGACCTCGAATGTTGCCATGCACTTGTTCCGGACCTCAACAGGCTCTTTCTGTTATGGTAACCTCTTCTGTGTTCCAAAACACGATCCAGCAGAACAGAGACAGAGACAAGACAGAGTGGGAGGTTTAACAGTGAGCCCTGCCCGGCAGTTCGTTTCAGCCCAAATACAGCCACAGGAAACCTGCTCTATCTAGGAAAGACAGGCCTCTGCTTTCCCACAAGAGGATGAAGGACAGGAAGTCATGGGCACTTCCCGTTCAGGCGTTATGGAAAGATCGTGATGGCAGTGAAATTTTATCTACTATGAGGAAAACACCAAATGCGCCACAACTCCGACTTTCACCGTACCCCTACAGAGGCATAGCTGCTGCGTCTGTGTGACGGAAATGCCAATATAAAATGAGACCATTATGTAACAAACATTAGATTGGTGCACACACACGTCAATCTGAGTGTGCAGCCACTGACGCAAAAAAAATCAATGGATTACAGATTACAAGGTACACAGATTTTTCCTGGGAAAAAGCAGTGAAACACCATTGTTAATGGCCTAAAAGTCTTCTGATGAAACAACAAACCAATCATTAGCGTTTGGTCTATTCTCAAATGTTTAACATTTTGATGTGTGGTTAAAATATATCCTGTCACAACGAAGCATTTGTAAAAAACAAGCAAACAAAAATAATCAGCAGCTGTCTATCAACTGTTCTATAAAGACAGGCCTAGTGTAATCCACCCCACTGATATTTAATCAGTACTCATTTGGACTGAAACAAAAACAATCGGTCTGTCTGGCGAACGGATCGTTTGCTTTGGCGTAGATACTGTGGTATTTATGTGCACTGACCAGGGTCGGTCAGGAGTGGACGGAGGTAATGTTCAGTTTTTTTGACAGAATGCTCTGTGTTATCCTCATGTGCTCTGCTGAGGAATTCTCTCAAGCTTCCCACTCTGAAAGTGGCAAATCTGCTTGAAATCACAACCACAACTGCCAAAAAGCACGTCTAAACCGGGGGAAGATCCGTCTTACAGCCAGCTTGATTGGTGTGTTTCTTTCGCACTTTTCTTCAAGCTTTCGCTCCAGTCATGTGTCACTGCTCATGGCTATGGCTCGTACAGATGAAATAGATCTACTTCAGTTCCTGTAAACTATAACAGTGCGAGATTGTTAAACTCTATTACAGCTGACAGGTGTCTAGTCTCTTCAGATGTCAAGCTAAGGAGGAGTTACAGCAGAATCTGCTGCGCCAGGATTTTTCCCTTCTGCTTAAAACTGAGTGAGGATCAATATAAACTCTACCAATAAGTATTACTCCGAGGATAACACTCGCTTAAAGGTTAAAAGTTTTTATTAATATACGGTTGAAAACAGAGAGCTGTGAGCTGTCTTTGGCATTGTGGGCTTGTTTCATCTACACCATAACAGAGAGTGTCTTTCTCTTAATGGGTGCATTGGTCACTAGAGCAGCCTCATGTATTATTGACCCATTTGGAGAACTCATCTGCTCTCCCAGCTCCATCCCCCTGGGTTTGTGCTTGTGGAGTCGCATTTAACATCACAGAAACAAACGCAGTTTATGAGTTTATCCTTTTGCAGATAGACCGACGGTGAGACAGAGAGATACTGAGGGGAGTCCAGCTGCTCTGACCTCATACAACACTGACGGCCCTGGAATCTTCTGAATGGCTCCATCTTGCAGCATATGTGACATCCAGTGTCAACTCCAAGCACACAAGACACAGCAAACTGCCTGCTTCACTTTCTTACAGTTTGGTAGACTGAGAACAAATTATTTGCGATGATACTTCACCAGTATAGTCACCAGATCAATGCTGCTTTTATTAGAGCAGATCTTGAAATCTAGCGAACACATATTTGGCAGGAATCTAGCTTCACTGCATGAGAGAACATGACTTTATCTCTGCAAATGTTTAAGGAGGAACATTTTCTGTCAAATCCACTTGCTGAAAAAAGCCTCAGATGTGCTCCCTATAAATATACACACCCACCTGAAGTAATCCTGGGATTCCCACATCTTGGGAAAATAAACAAAACGTGAAAAAAAAAAAAAAAAAAAAAAAGGAAAGGAAAGTGGTGTGGTCCAACTTTGGCTGATTAGCTCAAGATGAGTTATGAGGGTAGAAAGTACTGTAAAATAAAAAAGGCCACGGTCTGTGCTCCTGACCTCACATAACACAGCATCTCCGCACCGCAGCTGGAGCGCTTTGCTGGTAATGTTTGACTTGAGTAAACAAAATGTAAAATGTAGCCTGTTACGCATTGCAGGAAAACGTCGTCGCAAGGTTAGAGAGATTAGACGTGGGCCGATGAAGGCAGGACGAAGGCTCTCGGACTGTTCATGTAGAAAGTTAATTGGGTGAAAAAGACTGGAATTGCTGTCCACTTGCCAAACAGATAAAGGAGCATCAAATTGTCCATCAGCCATTTACACAAGCACAACGACCCCCAGGAGGCACAGAGCATCTTGTTAAAGCAATTTAGCAGGCAAATGGGACATTTCCCACAAAACTGAATACTAAACAATGAGGCTAAGCAGCTACACGTGGACTCTGCTGATAGTTGCCAGTGTTGTTAACACATTTTAATGTGAACAGACCCAAGAGCACCCCTTTGTGCTCCGGTTGCACAGTGATTCAGTTCTGGGTATGGGCAGTAAATGGCATCACTCCTGCGCTAAATGATGACAGCCATCTCTTGGGTCAGCATGCAACAGGAACACTCAGGATCTGAGTGTGTCATCATTATGAAGCAAGCAGTTAGGACCATTGATTACAATTACACAACTGCCCCCCAGCTGCTTCATACACTGTATGAATAAACTAAACATTTCCAACTGCCATTGATTTGCTATGTACCCATCAGCCATTACGTTAATTACATTTCCATATTGAATCCAGACAGTTAACCCTAACAACAACAGTCCACAAAAACAAAGTAAGAAAAAAAAAAAAAAAAGAAACACTCCACATAAATGAAGTAAACGTGGCGAGGCAGCGTCCTCCGTTCCATCGAAATGGATTAACAACCCAAGAAATTTAAGGCTGATGACAGCAATCAAGGAGATAATAGTGATTTCAACATGCCTTAAGTGTGGAGAAACAGAGGGATGGCTCGGCACAGGGCTTCGGCCTGCAACAAGACCTTCTGCTCTCCAGTTCAACAATAAACAAAGAGGCTCTGGCCAGTGTGAGGCTTTGCGAAAGAGCACAGATTATTGGGAGAGGAAGAGAGCAGCACAATGCACTTGACTCTGTAACATAACTGCTGGATATATACGCACTATGTTGTGTTTTATCTTCTAACATATGTAATGTGTGTCAAAAACAGAAACATTTGTGTTCTAAGTATAAAAAAAAAAAAAAACATTTATCATAGGAATCAAAATGGGTGACAATCACCACAATCTTTCCTTTATGTCCCTGTCAGACTTCCCTCTATTCCTGCTGTGGTATGTACATGTTTTATGGAGGAATTAATTATAAGCTGTGTGGACAGTGGTCTTGTGTGCTGTCACATTCTTGTCCCACTGAGAAACTTCGGCAAATACTCGAATTCAACAATACACAGCCATATGGTCCTTTCCACAGCTCACATATCCAGGAGGACCAGATGGCTGGTCAACAGCAGCACAAGCTTCATGGACTGGAACCAGAGCATGAAATGATTGTAAACATTTCACAGTGAAGTCAAAGAAATAACTACTGTGAAATGCAAAAATGGCTCCGCACTCAAAACAGCCACGAAGAAACAGAATACATCCAGAAGGAAATAAAACAGGATCGCAAAGAGATGAAAAGCAATCACAAACAGACGACAGATGACGAAATGACTGCTGTCTCAGTCAGTTTGTATGTGTGGTTGGAGGCCTGTGTCCAGGGTGACTTGCTGCATGCCTACGCTGACAGGAAAGCAGAGCTCCTACAGGTTAGCTCAGTCCTCCTGAAGTGTGTTGATTTCTCAATATGCATACTCATCCATGTCTGCCCCCCTCCTTCAGCCGTCCCTGGCAGGGCACCAGAGTGAGAATGAATAAATAATACGAAGGTGTGGTTGGATGTCTGGGATCTCGACTCAGGATTCCATTTCCCTAACAGAGAGCCCGGATGGTGTCTGTTTCAGTTACCTAGCAACTTCTTCCTGGAAAACTGAAACAATCGGACGGCGCACCAAACACACTCGGACGCAACAAAAGGGGGTTGACTCCTTTTTCCTCTCTGAGCTCTGTGGAAAACTGATACAGGGGAGGTGTACTGCGAGTCCCCGCAGCCCTGATGTTGTGAGGTGGACCGTCAAATTTAACATTATGTCACTCTCACTGGACTCGTGTGTGTCTCTGAAGCATTAAATAGAAGCCACATGCTTTCCCATGTTTGAAGGTATTTTGTCATCTGGATGAATCCCTTTGTAACTGATGCCCTCATTGACACCTGAACCCCAAACTGATTCTCTACGGTCTTGGCAGGAAACAATATATGCCCATTACATGAAACAGGTGAGAATGAAAGTAAAAGCTCTCAAACTTAAAGCAGCTTTTTTTTTTTTTTTTTTTTTTTAAATCAAAACTTAGAAAGTGCACCAAATGTCCTTTAGAAGCTACAAACCAAAAACAACAACATTATCAAATCTTTCAACACTTTGCTCTCTTCCACCTCTCCACCAAACAACTCAATTCCTCCAATCCCTCCAATCTCTCTGTCACATGCACCATATTCAGCTCCAATGACGCGCTCCCACTCAGTGTCACACAAACAGGTCAGGGTCACTCACTCACAACATCCCCTCCGGTTTTTCACAATTAAAGCCCACGTGTGTGCTCCCTCTGTGCTGTTAGATGGGCGCAAAAAGAAGTGATTTCCTCTGACATGACAGTGCTGACGGTCCACGGCTGTATTGAGGAGGTGTGTACTCACAACCAGCACGGACGTCCTCACCACCTCTGAGACACTTTGCCGGAGTTCGGCCGCCGTGCCGGGTTTGCCCAGACCGCGCGTAAATTTCCTGGTCTCTGGATGCGCCGGGGTAGACATCGCCGGGCACCGCTGTTCGCATCAACGACGGTCCAATCGAGTTCAAAACGATACGATAGCTTCAGAGGAGACTCATCACCAGGTTTGTCCGTCTGTCTGAGCCACACGAGTGTTGAAAAAGCTGGGTCATGTTGCGTTTGCGGCCGTCCTTTCGCTTCCCCCACCTCTCGGTCTCATACCTGTGGCTGTTTTTGGGTTTAGTTTTGTTGTTGTTTATTTCTTTAATGAAAGAGACAACGAGCGCCACATTATCCCGAGGCTCTGTCTTCTCTTCTGCGATTTCGTGTTGTCATAATAAAGTATCCTCCGGAGAAATGTCTCATTGGCCGCCCAGCGTCAGGCAGGAGATGTGTAATCTGGTTGTCTCCTCTGCGCACTCCGCCCCTTACCGGTTTAAAGGCCTGCCCCCTCCAGACTGAGATCTGCTGGGCCTGGACTTCGGACAGTATGAATGACTCAATCAGTTTTCTCCTGAACACAAAAAAAAAAAATAAAAAAAAAATCAATCTTCTGTGTAACATTGATTTTATTCATACAGAGTGTCTACAACAAACCTCTGTTGGTCTTCGTGCCATCTAAATAAGCAGATCTGAACTCTCCTGCTTTCATATTTTCAAAGAAAAAACCTGGGGCAAAGTGATCAAATTGGTTCACTCACATAACTGCAGAGTATATAGATTAAAGTAAAGCACGTTTCATTTAAAATGATTATTTCCAATAAACTGTATAAATCTCACTCAAAGAGCTCTCTGAAGAGGCACTGCATTATCTCAGTAGCTGCTAAATGCATATTCTTTTGGCATGAACCCCCATGTAGCAGAAGCTGAATATGAATTCTCAGTGTCTAAATGAGACAATAAATAAATCAAAATTCTGATTCTGATGAGGTGGGGGGGGGGGCACAAGCAGCGCTGTTTGTTTGGATAAATCCATATAAGCAGGTCAGATATCATCAGTAGTTAAAATCACCATGTGACACCAGTGACTTTGGGATTAACACCAGCCTCCCAGTTCAAACATGAGGATTTAGTTTCTGCTTAGATAAAATGGTGAATAAAACGAATTAAAAATTTGGTAAGAGACACTTCACTGTGCAGGACAACACGCCATTCGTTGGTTTTTCAGCTTTGCTATTGACAGCAGCACAGCAGTAAGCAGAAAAATGCAGTGTGGCTCAACCCAGCTTCTTGATCAATGATGCCCTCTGTAGGGGATGCCTGTAAACACACCAAATAGCTGCCTCACAAGAACATTTCAATGTCTCTATCTCATCCACAGGAGCAAAAAACAAAAAAACAAAACACAAACAACACCAATCAAAGTCGGGTAAGTTTTTTTATTGCTTTCATTTCCAAAGAGCTCTCTGTCTGTCTGAATAAAACATTGCAATTCAAAGCAGAACTGAGGTTGTCCATCTCATTTGCTTCACTGTAAAACCCTGTCAAATGTATATTTCCATTCATTTAGAACCAATATAAAGATCTGCATACGGGAGGCAGCCTGGTTCAGTGAGGGCGACAGCGCTTAGAACTGAAAGTCTATATTTCGTTTCACACATAATCCTTAAAGCTTTCGTGTACACCCATCTTCATAATACAATGATTCTGGACATGTCTCACATTTCATATGGCTGAAGGGAAACTTCAGATTTAATTAAAAAAATAATAATAATAAAAAAAAAAAAAGGAAAACAGTCCGAGACATACTCATACAACAAACATCAGTAATAGAATATTTACTTTACTTGAAATGACAGCTACCTGGCCACATTGTGATCAATCCTAAGGTTATGTTAATAATACAACAAAATAATTTCATATTTTCATCACCTTCTTTTTAACAAGAACGCATTGTGCTGGGTCAGGGGTGAACACAGCATTGACCTTTAAAAGGTCACCTGTTTTACATGATTTAAAATTTCATGGTATACAGTATGCAAGATACTTCATAACCCTAATGTAACAAAATAGCTTTAAAAAGTCCAGGACATTGATATAAACCAGTTTGGCACTGAAGTTGCAGGACATTTTCAAAGCAGCTGTTTTCAGTAAAGTGAACAAGTAGACAAAAAAATGTTATGATAATGCAATGATATAGTTTAACCATCTAAGAAAGAATGCTGAATATCTATATCAACGTGTTACTGCTGTAAAAACAACCAATGACAAAATGTAAAATCAGAAAAGATAGGAAGTGGTTCAGATCATTAGAAAACCTGTATAAAATGACATCCTTAAAAAGAGGTTTCAGAGTTGAGAGTAAAAATGCCAAAAAATGCAGTCTCTGATGCAGTCTAAACCAGCGGACATGTCACCATTAAAGCATTAAAAAGCACCAAATGTGCATGGACACATGTACAAATGTCCCAGATATGTGTAGAAAAGAAAATCAAAGAGTCCAGAGGGACAAGAAGGGCTGATGCCACCTGAAGGAGACAGCGTGTGGAGACAAGTCAACTTAGTGAGGATGGGACTCTTTGCTGTTCAGGAGACGGGTGCGACCGGAGGGGACTGTAGCACTGCGGATTACTTCCATCCACCTGCAGGCGGACAAAGACATCTTTATCAATCCTCTGACCTTCAGGATGTGTCAAAACAGCGGATAAATGCAGTAAATATGATAGCAAATGATAAAAGCTTCCGTACCGCTCGAAACTATATTCACTCTCAGTTCGGAAATAATAGATGTGGGACTTGAAATGCAGTTTGAAGACGTAGTCCTTGTGGATGTTTTCAGACTCTGAGGGGATGGTGACTGAGTAACCCAGCAGGGGGAGGCTGGCCAGGGGATAATCATCCTATGAGAGAAACAATAAATCGTAAAGGTCATTGAATTGAAAGTTTTATTTTGTTTGTGGTTTGTAGTAATAATCACAGAAACAATATGGGTTGGAGGAAAAACAAATGGTCAGTTAAATAAACAGAACTTCAAAGTAGTACATTAAAGAACAGTGCTGGGTCGCTGGGTTCAACGGTCATGAAGAGACGGCTAACGACTCACAAAAACTGAAAATGAGTATCAATGGCTAGAGACAGACTTTATCACAAACCACAACCACAGGTTTAATCTTTAAATCTGCATCATATTTAATGGATTTATTTTATTGTATAAATGGTAATGTATCTATGGCGCTTGGTCTGAAAAGTTACATTTAACATATTAAATGTTTGCAACTAACAAGTTAAAAAGGGAGGAAGTTAAAATGGAAATCTTCAAGACATTTATAGTTCTTAACAATAGATGTTACAGCATAAAGTCACAAAAATAAATTTCTATTTTGCGTATTTTCATTTCATTTACACAACTTCACTATGTCGGTCTTACATTTAATTGGGGCTGAGAGCTGTTCATACAGAAGGTGGGTTGATAGATCTTGATATATAGTTTCTGTTTTCTTTTTCAAATGACCCGAAAGACATAAGAAGTCAAACTGTGAGATGAAAAACTGCCTGGGAAAGTGTGTTCAAGCCCAAACTGACACAGAGATTTGACATTCAATACAGGGGTGTGATGCTTTTATGCCTAGAGGACAGTAAACGCTTTGACAGGCACTGGGTCGGGGGTGGACGAGGGAGGGGTATGTTGGCTAGACAAACAGCAGAAGTTGTGGGTTCATCACCTGGTGAGACTTGTAGAAAAACAGGCTGAAGTTAGTGAAGACCACCCAGAGCTTCTGCCAGCCGTTGCTGTTTTTGAACTTCCTCAGTAAATTTCCTGATAGCTGATTCTGCAGGAGGAAAAGAGAAAAAAAATTCAACCCCAAAAACTGAGTGAAGTCATAGACATTAATCTTACAGACTAATGTCTGTAAAATGCTTATTCAACTAAAATTAGAGGATGAAATTTAACTTCAATTCTTATACTGAACTACTCAAAAGTACTACTTTCCAACCATGTATTCATGATGCTGATTTCACCGTCACCTTTTGCTCACTATCAACTGCAGCACATGGTGATATGGTGTTATATCGGATTAAGGTGGGTGGGAGGGAACTTAAATCCTGCACATATGGCCAATCATAGCAGCTGATCGCTGCTAATTAAGGATACATATTTAATGAATCCGAGAAATATTATTATCAAATACAGCTGAGCACTTTTCATCCACTTCCTAATGTTGAAGTATTATCCTCCTGAGTACCTGGGTTGGGTATCACTGTTTTAAAACAGATCTTAGAATTACTGACAACAGCTTTTGGCTCATCCGTTACATTGTGATTTATGTTCATGGTTCTTCTGTCATTTATTCCATTTTGAATCTTCAACTGTCTCAGATTTCTATAAAAACCAATTATATCTTGGATCTACATGTTGCAAAATTGGTTCAAATGGTGCAGTTCATATAAACACGCGCACACACACACACACACACACACACACACACACACACACACACACACACACACACACACACACACACACACACACACACACACACACACACAGGGCCTCTCCTGTCTGCCTGGCTCCTTTACCTCTAGACTCCCGCAGGATTCACTAAAGGAGAGGCTCTGAACACGGTACCAGCAGATAACAGACAGAGGCACAGGTCCCTGGCCACTGGGGGGCCCCACTGGGGGGGCCATACTCTCACTGACTGGGCTAGGGTCCTCTACCACGGAGGAACGCACAGACGCATGGGGAAAAGAGAGAGACAGAGAGAAAAAACAGACAGGGAGGGAAGGACAGAAACACAGAGACTGAGTAGGTGAAACACAGGCATGCAGTGGGAGGGGTTAACAGGGAGGCCGACAGTGTGTCCAGGCAGGGCTGTGAAAAGGACGTTGTTACAGAGGAAGAGCAGAACTAGATCAGGACACAGCTGGGCTGGAGGGAGGCTACATCCCAAAACAGGATCTGTTCTGTAAGTATGAGACGGGGACGTTTAGCACATCTACGTACTGCTCTCTCTCTATTTATAAAACATCTGAGATCGCAAGTGTCAAGAGGGGAGAAGGACAGAACCACACAGGAAAGCCACAGTTGTGAGATTAGATAAGGAGGTTGGGCTGACCGCTGTTAGCCAGAGGAGGGAGAGGTGGGAACAGTATTTTCACTCAAGCAGCTTTAGGTGGCGCCTTTAGTGATATAAAAAATAGCTTAAGAATGCTGATGTAAAATGTTGAAAGCCCATTTTTTTCTTCTTCCCAACAATCTGCACAGAACACGCTTTTTTCCCCCTCATCAAGATTTGTCCAGTGGAGGCTCCAGACTCAAAAAGACTGTTCTCCAATTTGCTTGTGTAGGTGAGGATGCAAATGTGCAAGCGTGAGGATGACATGATTCACATCCAGCTGCCACTCTACCGACTGACAGAGGTAGTCATGTGCTATTAAAACAGCAGTAAAGCACGGTTACCTTGGATGAAAGCAATACACGGTTTTAAATATTATATTTAAAGATATTTTACGGCAGTTAAATAGTTGTTAAATAGATATAATATAAATAAAATTAGTATTAAATAATCTGAAAGAGGTCATTTGTTGCATGTTGTAAATAATATAATAATAACTTTGCTAATCAGATATTGTGAAAAATAAATGAGGAAAAGGATGAGTCTAAAGTAATTTTAGTTCACATGCTCAAATTTTGCTATGAAAATATATTTAACCTTGCAAAGGTGAGTTAGTGCAGCACAGGAAGATACTGTTCCCACTGAGGGATAATCGAAGTGTATTCAGATACAGCAAACACTGAGAAACAGAGAAAGAAAACAGTGAGGCAGGAGGGGTGGGGCAGGTCTGAGGCTGAGTGCTGAGGTTTTGGCTGGTACCTCCACAGCTATGCTAAAGTCCACCATGGACACACTGGTGTTCCTGTGCCAGCACACGTGTACCATGGTGTTACCACGGTGAAGGGCCGGCTTCTCCAGCGAGGTGTGCGACGGTGTCATGTCGTCTTCAGACTCCGCTTCCACCAAGGAGTCTTCAGGGCATTCTGGGAAAGTCAGGAGGTCGTTACTACTAGGCGATGAGCGGGGTGATGAGGGGGGAGAAGGGTGCTCAAACACAGACAGCGTCAGATCTTTCACATGTATCAGAGATTTCAATCTGTGACAGAAAGTTTTTGAGCTATCTTATCTTTCACTCTTTGTTGGACAATATTTAAACATACATTTCATATTCGGTTGTGTTTTTGCAGGAACTTACTGTTACTGTCTGTCTCATTGCTGGTCAGCAGGTCATAGGAAGGCCCATTGCTGGTTTTTGCCATCTCTATCGCCATCTTTAGATCCTCCATCCACTTTTCCATCTCTGTTAGTGAACTGGAGTTAAAAAAAAACAAAAATGGAGAAAGTAGCATCTCTTTTGAGGCAGACAGGTATAACTCACAGCAGGAAGGCCCGGTGGTTGGAAATAATCCTGTTAATAACAATGCCACACATTAGTGCCATGTTTGTCGAGGTGTCCTGCCAATTTTTGTTTAAAAAGACAGCAAGAATTTTACTCATTGATAGAAACTGGACTGGTTCTTTTTTGTCAGAGTAAAAAAAAAGAGTAAAGCTAACAATCTAGAACAAGTTATGTAAAATCATTAGCATCAATAGTATATATTACGGGCGTAACAATTCACTTCAACAACGATTCGATTCAAATCACGATTCATGGTTGCCGATTCGATTCAAGGACGATGTTGTTTCATTTACCAATCACTAACCAATCAGCAGGGGTGGACAGTAGCAAAGTAAATTTACTTAAGTACAGTTTTTGAGTATCTGTACTTTACTTGAGTATTATTTTTGAGGGATACTTTTACTTTCACGTCACTACATTTGAAGGATGAATATTGTACTTTTTACTCCACTACATTTCTATTGATGCTCTCGTTACTCGCTACTTTTGCTCTAGTCTAACATTATTGTTCATTGTTTTTAATTGTTTTTTTAAACACACACACACACACCTCTGTGCATGTTCCAGGTAAGAATATGGCCACGATGTATAATCCTCATCCTACCTGGATTATTTCTCCATAACGATCGGCTCACTCTACATTATACATTGTGGCCATATTATTACCTGGAACGCGCATTAGCTTGTAGCTGGTGTTTGGATGTCTTCTGTGGACATCACTTACAACACTGTCCAACTCCTCATCACTCACAGCTGAATACAGATCTGTCTTTCTGCACAAAAAAAACCAAACAAAAAACAAACAAACATTAACGAGTAATGTCCCGGTCCTTGTGTGTGTTGTTGTGTCTGAAGCGGTCGAGTAGTTCTTCTAAATTTGCGGCCAATGTCTTTCTCAGAAAGTGTGGAAATAACGCCAACAACTTAAATAATGCAGATCTTCCTGACTGGGTGCAGCAAAGGCAAAGTTTCTATTGAGCCTTAAAGTTAAACCCCAGGGCACAGGAAGTCAACTAAATGGTGATTCTAACCAAGTCTATCAGCTACTGTAACTTTCATTCAAAGTGAGCTAGAGGGACCAAAACACGGGAAACTATGTTTGCTAATAATATAATAAGACTTCTACAAATTTCTTTTCACATGTGAAGACTGAAAATTCCATCCGTTTTGATTGCACTTTAAGTGATGAATCTGAAGTCACATGAATCTAAAACATGCTCTTCAGGTTAACTTGAGGGTGAAGGTAATGTGGCCTGCATGTGTTGACACTTGCTGTTTTTACCTTGCTGCCACCACCACTGACTGGTGCTGTCCAACCAGTGTAAAGGCGTGAGGCACGCCCCACTCATCTTCACTCACTCTGATCTGGAAGAACAACACAGAGACACAGAAAAAACATTAGAGCGCAGCAGTATCTAGGACAGCAAGAACCAAAATAGACAGAAAGGCAGAGAAGGAGGGAGTGAGGATGAAAGAGAAGCGAGAGAGAAGCCAGTTGTCCTGAATGTGTGTGTTTGTGTGACTGCCATTGTGTGTGTGTTTGTGTGTCTGTCTGTATGTATGTGTATGTGTTTGGGTGGAGGCAGCCATTGACAGAGCTGCAGTTCAGCTGTTGGAAGCAGTTTGATTTGTCCATTTGAAGCACTTCATTTTTAGCTGAGGGACACAGCTCTTACTGTCATGCCATGGAGCGGAAGCTGGCCGTGCACTTTGAATTGATTGGTTGCAGTCATCCCTCGACTTGTGTACAAAATGACGTCACTGAACTACAGACAGCGAGGCAGAGAAGGGGACAGAAAATGGAAATGATTTAGACTTGAAGTGAAAATGATTGGAGTCCGATTTTGGTTAACTAAAGGCAGGTATTTCATCAAATGTGTCATAATTACTCATAAATACTCCAACGGGTATTCCATGTAAATAAGTCAAAGCAAACACATTCCCCAATGAGAACACCTTCTAAGTAATGTATAGCAGGATTTCTATGAAGCTTTGCTCACTCAACTAAATAATTAGGTTAGACATCTGAGAATCGGAGAAAGCAGGCGTTACCAGGAAAAACATTCGTTGCTGTAGGCCTTTTCCAGAGAGTTTACTGAGGCAGCCTAACCTGATGAACTCCTGAGAAGGAGAAGGAAAGAAACACATGCATCATTTATCATTAGACACATGAGGATGCCTGTCAAAGAAACAAAATCATTTAGCACACGTCTGGAAGAAGATTGTGAATTAAAGCTTTAAACTCACCCGACCAGGAACAACAAGATTGTCAACGCCAATCAAATCCTTCTTCAATTCCAAAAGCTTCTGGAAGTTTTCCATCTTGATTAAGTTTCCCTGGAGCTGCTCCACCACCTCAGACACATCTGCCAGAGCCGCTAGAGACCAACCACGGGTAGGAGTTCATTGGACATACTCAGATTATTATTGCTGAATTGTAAACATTGCTATGAGTGTAGTACCTCTGCAGTCCCTGAAGTCAACATGAGTAGCCAAGTAGTGTTTACACAGGCGCTCGAGGATCTGCTTGTAGTGGATGAGGCGGTGCAGAGGTCGCAGAATGAAGACATTGAGGGGGATGTAACAGACCTTTTGCAGCTCAAAGTCCCTGCAAAGACCCTCCAACTTGTGGGATGCCCTGCATGCCTTCTCCAGCTCCAACAGAATCTCAGACTGCTTGTGCAGGTTTACTGTCAGCGGCTATGGACAGATTTTAAGTTGGTTCCATATTACGTTACCATATTTACAGTTTAAATAATAATGAAAAAAACTACTGTCTTGTAAAAAAAAATAAAACGCATTTCGTTAATCTGTGTGACTGTGTGCATGTTGTGTGAATGTGTGTATGTGATCGATACAGCTTACATTTGCATATATTGAACTTGAACTGTTTTAGCATTACATGTTGCATTATATGTTGTAAAGCACACTGAGTCTGCATTATGCATGAAATGTACTTTAAGAAATAAAACTTGATGTGATTTGAAGTCAGTTCTGACCTTTAAACCTTGAAGGTTCTTCAACATGACATCTCCGATGCGCTGGTAGTCTCCTTTAATGTGAGCATTGGAACGACCTTCCCTAAAAGACGTAAACATCAGGAGTTCTTAGACATGTAAGATGAGAATCTCTAATGCTCTGTTTTAAATAGTATTTCTGCTTTTACATTTTTCTCTGTATAACTCTATCTAGTTTTAATTTTGTATTTGTGATGCAAATCTGTAACATCTTGCTTTGAGTTAAGTGCTATAAAAACAAATTAATTAGGTAATTGATTATTCATAAGAGTTCAGGATTATGGAAAAAGAAGCTGGCGCCTTGAACTTTCTCAGAGGTTGACCAGCAGGTGTCTCCCCTGAGCAGGGGAGCGAAAGTATTGGACTGCCTTTACTGGACACATTTAGAATATTTTTTTTTATTCTGTACAACATTTTTGCAGCTTTCTTTGGGTAATTATCCTGTAAAACAAATTTCTCTTCACATATTACCATCAGCTTTCTAATCAAGGTCACAATGACAAATGTACATCCAGTATGCAATATAATATTTGAATATGCAAAACCATGAAAGATATGTGGTGCTGGATAATTTGCATACCCATTTGAATTTGGCTCTTATCGGCAGCATTGACTTAATATAACCTCCAGCTTTAATTTGAGGTTCTAACGATGACAAGCCAACGTCGGCTTTGAAATAAAAATACTGTATTATACAGCAGTTATTGCCTGCAGGCTTTATGCATCCCTGTCTGAGATTCAGTGTGTGTTAGATAAAGCACAACATCATTAAGGAGATCAGGCAGCAGAAACCCACAAAGGCAAGGCCATGGTACAACACGACTGTTGCTATGGAGATGGAAAGCTTCTTGGGTCAACCAAAGAGACCACATTGTCCTCTCAGACTAAATGCCCATGAAACTCATTAAAAAATTGGGCAGAGGTTGTGGCAGAATGGACCAACTTGACATATCAGTGAACGTGTCTTAACCCCTACAGGGTGGGGGGGGTCTCACCATAGAGCCAGTCTCTGCTCCACCTCCCTGAGAAAACCTGTGTGGAACTTGTGCAGAGGCTCAAAGGTGGACAGGATGGCGTTCTTCAGAGAATCTGGAGTTGCCTCATCATGTCCCACAGCACTCTGGAAAGACTAATAAAAAAAAATAATAATAATAATACAAAAAGAAAATAAAGATACAGATACATTAAGTCTTCAAGCAATTCCTAAAACCAAGAGATCTGTGTTGACACACGATATTTCCACACATTTCAACAGAGAAATGTGACCAATGATCGTCTTTCTAAAAAATAAATAATAGAAACCAAACAGTACATGTGATGGATCTGGGACTTAATTCTCAGGACACAAACAAAAAACCTTTTATCAGTTTATTTTTTTTTCAGCACCTGATTATATTTGAGGCTAAAAAAAGATTGGCCTGTTGATAACACAACCAAGACAGATACAAGAGGGATTTGAGGTCTTTTCCTGTTCAGAACAAATAACAAAACCATGTTTTAATAAAAAAAAATAATAATAAAAAAAAAAAGCCACTTAGGTTTGAAAGCTTTTTACATGTGGTCAAAAGAATTATGAAATTGTAACGGAGGGGCTATCTCTTGGTGGAGGTGATAAGCATCATGCTGAGTATTTTCTAAGTCAATTTTTTTGTTCTCTGCTCTCATTCTTCTTACGCAGCTCTAATTTGTAAAGTTATCCTTTCTCACAGACACAGATTAGCCAATTCAGGATCATTAGGACAAAACAGATCAATACGTTAGAGCATATTTTCACAAACTGTTTCCTAAAGTCCTCTATCTGTGTCCCAGTGTTGCACCTCAGCCACATGGCATCCCTTAAATCCTTTAATTGCATAAGGATGTATGGCAGAATGGATTGCCAATCATTCTTAACGCAATCACTTCACTAATTTTGCCTGAGGACGAATGCTGCATGTCGTTCATCAGGGCACAGCAACAGAAAACTGCTTTATTTGGCTGACGTCAGACAAGAGGGAAGCGGGTTTTTAGTAATGGCGAGTGTTTCTTAAAAGTTTTGAGAAGAAGCACCAGCTGTTGCTCAGATGACTTCACCCCAAACGGCAGCGTTACCAACCAGTGTAAGGGAAGAAAGGGGGTGGGGGGCGCACGCAAAGCTCAACATGGACACAGGCCAAACTAAATATTTATGAGACGTCTGAAAGGCTTCTCGGAGAAATTACAAGACACAAAAAGATGCAGCCAGCAGTGGAAACGTGTGAGCAGAGAATCAGCCGACAGTAGCGCTTTAGTACAGTCGTCAAAAGAACATGCTCCTTGTTTGCAGTCCAGGGAGCTGAAGCGCGCATTTAATATCCTGTTTTCAGCAGCATTTCCTTTGCGATCATATCAAAATGAAATGGCGTACATATGCTTGTCGCAAGCCAGGCAAAACTAAAAGGTACAGATTGAAATAGGGACTTGCAATGCAGGGGGAACATGCAGCTAAATCCATCTATCTCTTTAAACAGAAACAGTCAAGTATTCACAGCCTTGAGTGTGAGAGATAAATGCATTTCAGGGCACGAGAAATGGGAATGAATAAAAAATTAAATCGCATCTGCCAAAATATCCCTGTGTCACTGGCTGAATGTTTTGGCGAGGGCTTTGCGATGGAGCAGCTAACCGGAATAATCAATGTTTTCTACCCGGGGGACAGCGCAGGGGAAAACAAACATTACAGCAGTGTGCTGCAGAGCAGTCTTGGCCTGTCTTACCACTGTTATCACCTCCAGGTCTTTCAGATACGTCCTTTCTGTGGTCAGCAGCTCTTTGGCGATGAAATAGGCCCGATCTGTTGGAAACCTCTGCAAAGATATCACAACGCAGAAGTTACACCTGGAGAGCAAATTGGCACCTCATTGGCTTTATTACCTATCTCGCTCATTCCTCTAGTAAGCTTCAGCCTCAGGTTCAGTCCAAGCGAAGATTTATTTAGGACATGTCATCTAGGTCCACTGCTACTTTGAATATGGGAAAGCTTTGACGTATGACTTCAAAATCTTAACAACTGCTGCAACAGTGCAACTGTTGTTTACGAACCTTCCTCCGAACCTCATCTTCATCATCAGTGCGAACGCTCCCGGCGTCGTTGAGCAGGGGGCTGGTGAGCGGGGAAGGCTGTCGCCCGTTGGGACTGTGACTGCACAGCTCCAGGGACTTCTGACCGTTGACCATGCCGTGTGAGTGACCGGAGGACGCAGACAGGTGAGGACTGTTGGACACCACACCTGCCCGGGGTCGAAGGGCATCCGCAGTGAGACGAGAAAAGATCAAAGTTAGATTGGTTCACATTCACAGAAAAAAAACTGATTATATTTTCTGACAAAAACAGGAAATAATTAGCATGAAGCTAAAATTCAATTTCTGACTAGGAAACTGCGCAAATTACACCCAACTATTTCAGTATTTACGAGCAGAGTTTGACATGGGATCACAGTAACTGGGACAGTTTCCTCTGGAAACATAATCATGTCTAGCTGTCTCTAGAAAGTGAAAAGTCAGCCATGACTCACTCTACAGTCCAGACAGCGTTGACAGCCTCTGTGCCATGTCAATCAATAAGCAGGTTGAGACGCATACTGCAGGATGAGCTGGAGGAATGTCTTAGTTCCTGTCATCTACACTGACAATCTTTATCCAGCTTACTTACTTATATAGCTGCAACTTGCCCCCCTCTCTCGGCTGTCCTTTGGTTTGCCAGCATTAAACAAAAACTGTGACGCACATAGAGCAGTGCATCTCATGCCTACAATTAGTTTACCTACCAGGAAATCTTTGGGAAAGAATTAATCTAAGCACTACAGAGGGAATGGGCCACAGAAAGACTTTTACAAATGAGTATGGAAAAGGAAATGCACAGACATTCACCAAATAGCACAGCAAAACTTAAGGGACGATAACAGGGGAAAAGCTCAACATCCAAAGTGACGTCAAGAGTGGGAATATCAAAAGGAAGATTCACCTCTCTTCATAAAGGTCATCTTTATTGACTCTAAAATAACATGTATGCACTGTTAAAGTTTGACGAGAGCAGCATTAAAAAGGTCAAAGCCCAGCAGCGTTTAGAGGGACACTGTCCCTCTGAGTGACAGACGGAAAGAAAAAGGAAAACACGCAAGTTCATAAATGGTGTTCTAACCTTTTCTCTAAATTTCATTATTAAAAAAAAAAAAGTAATCTGTGAATGTAAAACATTCTCATAACAATGTTATGGTAATAGTATTCTAAAAAGTCAGTCAGTGATTATAATGGTGACAGTAAATTGTAAAATTGCTGCAATTTATCGGCTATTTTAAAATTGGTCACTTTGTTGGTGCATCATCTCCTTGTGTCTTTAATGTAAATTTTTCTGTTTTATTATATCAAAGTATGAAATTGAGGTGACTGTAACCCCCCCTTCATGTGACACTAGCAGCCTCGAGTGTACCATTCCTTGGTCCTGGTTTTATTCGTGCATGTGAATTAATTTATGGGCCAATATTATTTTACCTGGTCCTAATTAAATTTTTTTGTACAGCAGGGCATCACTTCAGGTCTACATGGGGAGCTGCCTGCACCAGAGGGGGTTCCCTCACACTCCAGCAATCTAAGAACTCTCACAACTAAATATCTTTTCCGTTCACAGTCCTGTATTAATTATTCTCAGTGTTTTGAAAATTCAAGAGGAACATGATGCATCATGTTGAAATAATTTTGAAACCTAGAATAAGCTCAAAGAAATCTCACGAGAGCTATGGATGGAGCTTTTTGGATACCAATGCTAAAAAAAAAAAACGCCTGGGTGTATTGCAACAACAGATGACAGTGACAGATGAGCAGAGGGACTCTGTGATTTGAGGTGTTGCCCTCAAACTGCCTTTCACACTTACAGTACACACACATACACTGATACAAAACCCTGACTTTATTTGCCTGCATATTCCCTGGTTCCAGTCATCCTTAACCCAACGCTCTCCTCCTCCTCTGGAATAATTGAACTATTAGCTAGATCACTGTACTGAAGGGAACCGGGTACTGCTAATCTGGATTTTTTTCCACCACACTGAATTTAGTGAGAGACAGAAAAAGTTTACATGCAGTCAAAGTCAGGAAAAGAAAAAAAAAAACAGACAAGATTAAACAGCTTTGCGCAGACAGACTGAGGGGCATGCATTGGACAAAGAAAAAGAAAGATCACAAAAGTGACATGAATGTCATTGCCTTCTTAAACACATAAAACAACACAAGTAAACATAAAGACACAAGTGCAAAAGAAAAGGAAAATAAAGAGATTGCAAAATAAAAGTGAAGAAGCATTTTTGTTAACAAGATTGCAAAGTTTGTGGACACTGTACAATAACTGTTGGAGGACTTGGCTTTGTGAGACCAAATTAGTGCCAGAGATACTTGAGAATGAGTCAAGTGTAGCGAGGGGGGAGTCAGCGGTGAGTGTAAGAGGAGTGAGCTAAACTACCACTGCAACACACTGATTTTCATCTCAGCCTGGTCCAGCCAACCACATTGCTGGTCTTCAGTGCTAATTAGACAGAATAAAACTCAAGCTCCTAAACCTAACAATTGCCACAATTACTCATCCAAATGTCTGAAACTCTTTATAAATATTGATGATGAGCACACAGTTTTGCAGAAAACAGGAATAACAGGAAAAACTGAAATATTTCGTATTTCCCTAAGGAAAATCATAAGGCCAATGAGACAACAACCTGACTGAGCAGCCGACAACTCTACAACACACTGACTTTAGAATGAGGTCTAAATCAAGGTCCAGTAAACTGAAAGATTGTGAGAAAAAGTGCAAGTGAAGTTTAAAACGCAGATTAACAGAATTACTCATTCTCCAGCTGTCTTCATGGTTTTTAATCAAGTAGTGTTAAGTCCTAACACGGCACTTGTGTGTTTCTGCAGAGACAAGTTAATATGACTACAACAGTGATGCTGAAAGCTGAAGCACCTCCATGCAGCAAAGGGGGAAAACCTTTGATAGATTCCTTCCTTTAATGCTCCGAGGTGTTTAAAAAGACTACAGAGAACATGGGGTAGCGAAGATTTGAGTCCTTCGCTGACAGCAATAATCTACCACCCGCCAGACTCTGCTTTCCTTGCACTGTTGGTACCCAGGAGAAAACATTCAAGCTCCCCCATGAAGATGGTTCGAGGCACTCCGCATTAACAGCTGAAAATCTGTGCGCTATCATCATCACTAAAGCCATGGCACCCATCCTCATCTGTCTCCTCATCCAGCTGGAGGCTGCCAAAGGAAAACTTGTTCCTGGGAATAGGGGAAGGGGAACTGGCCTCCGCTGGATTACCAAACATCAGAGGACTGCTGCAGTTTCCCCTGTTATTGTCCACCTCAGACTCACTGGACTCTGAACCGCTCGTGGTGGAGCAGTCGTTCATTTGAACAACTCCCACATGCGTGACACCAGCCTGCCCTAAGCGTTTCTTCCCTGGATTGGTCCTGGTCCTGCCCGGTGCTGAAAGCCCGTTGGCCATCATGCGGCGCTCAAGAGCAGCCATGCGTTCAGCCCGAGACAGGGCGGGATGTGATTCGTGCCCTGGTGAGTGCAGCCCCTGGTTTGGGTCTGTGTCTGTGTGTTGGCGAATTTTGTGGAGCTTCTGTAAGCGCAGAGAGCGACTGAGACTGGGAGAGTACCGGCCCTCGTCGAACAGAGGTGGAGGTGGAGCAGAGCCGTAGCCGTTCTGCTCAGCATGGCTGTGTGTAGCTGCTTGATGGAATGTGTCCACGGCAGCACTGGTGACGACAGTCCCTGAATCCAGGATATGTGAAACTGTGAGAGGGCTGCTGCTTTGTCTCTCTCTACTTTGAACACTGACGTCTCCCACAGTTCTATGGACATGACTGGGATCAGGATTTTTGTATGACTGCTTGGGAGACTCGCTAAACTCATGGCTCATGTTGAGTGATGGTTTAGAAGATAAAGGAGACTCCCTATACCGCATCCCACCCAGAAAGTGCTCCTGTTGGGCCCGCAAAGCCCCGTTTATGCTCCCAGAGCCGGACCCTCGACGGGGCATGGCTTGCTCCCTATAGCTGGGACTAATCCTAGAAACCTGGACCCTGCCCACATTACATCTTGTATCTACATCACTGCAGTCAATGTGTGGGATGAAAGAGCTGCTGCCTTTAGCAGTCTGAGATGCTGGACCTGTACGCAGATGTTCTTGGAGGGTCTGCGGTGTCGAGCTTCTTGTCTCTTCTGTCCTGGACACAGACCCCGTTCTGTCCTCGTGGCTGTTTCTCTGGTGGAAGGGGCTCACCCTTGTTGTCTGTGATTCTGATGGGTCTTCTGCACTCACCAACACTGACTCTTTCCAGTGTCGCCGAGGAGGGGAGTCGGCGCTGGCTCCTGGAGCACCCCTCTGACAGAAAAAGACAGGCCGAGAATGAAATCCTTTTGAGACTATTGGCCGGCTTTTTTGTCCAATTGCATAAACACTGTCCTGATGAGCGAGAATCTATACAGGATACACATGAGCCTGGTAATAGTTATTTAACAGTACCATTAGCAAAAAAACCAGGAAACGGAAGAACTCCAGCATGAGGTAACAAGGGCTTAAGGACACTGACTGAGGTTGACGAGAAGTCTTGGGCCATCTATGAATGTGGTTTAACCAGATGACAGTTGTTTGTGCATTGCCTTGGGCACTCTCACAAACAACCCATGCAAACAGCCAAGATAATCCAGAGAGAGTCCATTGGAGTCTATGTACATGCAAAACAAGTGCCTCCTGGTGAAATGTTCTCTTATACTTTATATTATAGGTAGAGAGACAAAAGAAAAAAAATAAAGAAACTCTCTTTAAACAGCAGGAATTTCTAACGTTGGTTTTAAAGGGGATTTTAAAACACTGAACAAACAATGGTTTCTGGTGAGAAATTTTAAATTTAAAATGGTCTGATGAAGTCAGTGAGATGTCACAGACCTGAAGAGGCTAAATGGCATTTAAAGCTTTAGAAACTCACTTCTCTTGGCACTTCTTGGTGACGCGGGGAGGGCAATGGCGAAAGGCGGCTGTTGTGTTGTACCCGACTGTGTTTCCTGGCAGACAGGACATTGAAGGTCATTACCATACAGTCCGCGAGGTCTCACGCAGACCGAATGCCCCCATTAACATCTGCAGACATATTTTACCTTTCAAAGGGGATTTTCTTAAAGTCAGACTCCCTCACATAATCAATCACCTGCTTCTGTGTGCGGCCGCTGCAGAGAGAAGCACAGGGGAGGGAATAATGAGCAGAGCTGTCGCTTGGTAAGTCATGGGGGGAGACTGCTGTGTTCCTGTAGACTTGGACGACAATAGATCTGCTTTATAATATAACCTCCCTTTACCTGAATCTGAAGGAGGAACCTCGTGTGAAGAGCACAGGCTTGGGTTTCGGTTTAGGCTCCTCAAAGAGGCGGAAGAAAGCATGGTATTCAACACAGATCTTCCAGAAGACTTTACAACAGTCCCTGCTGGCCATTAGAAACTCCAAAGTGTCCTGATATGAACTCTAGAATCACAGGATTCATTGCATTTATTGGATTACATTAAACTTCTAGAATTTTATTATATACAGTAAAAATCTGCAACATGACTTACATTTAAATCTGGCCTCAGCTTGATGAGGAAGCGTTTCCTCTTAAAGCTCAGTTTACGAACTTTAGACCAGTTGAAGGCGTTAATCTTTGTGTGTCCCTGCAGCGATGAAAAATGAATTTCACGTTTTTAGTCACTGAATTTATTATTGTGACAACACACCAAGTGTTGACGTACAAATCGGCATGACTGACCTGAAAGACCAGGACACCGGTGTGTGCCACAGCCAGGCTTAGCACTGTGCCCTCACGATCCTTGGCAGGGTGAAGGCGAATCCCGTACATCTCCAGACACCGTGCAACTTCTAGTAACTGAAAGTCTGATTCTGCTGGTGTATGACCTCTATAACAAAAACAACAATGAGAAGGATAAAGCTGATATTTTAGTTGTCTCATTATCAACAAATCTTATTAAAATGAGACACTGACAGATCCTACTTTTGCCTTTGTTACCCAGGACTGATACCACATACAGTATCTATCTGTAAATTAAAATCTGTTAATTTTATGTCCACAATAATATTAATTTAACCATAAAGCTGGAAAAATCAGCAAGACAAATACATGCACTTGAGGATCTTGCATTTATTTGAGAGTAGCAGATGTATGGAACTAATGCGTTGTGAAACAGCAGACAACAGGAGACGATGGAAATATGTTCATTTCCCATTTTAAGACATGAATGTTACATGCTACAGGTCGTCCACCCTCATTTATCTGTTGTTTTTGGTCATTTTAGGTGATATTTGGAATTTTTTATATTTTTTAGGTGTGTTTTTCACTCTAAAAAACAGTAAAGAGCTACATCAATACAGTAATTTACATGATCGGTCATGAACATGGGCAATGTGTTATTTGAGGTATTCCATATATATACAATCGTGCTGTGTTGATATTAAAAGAAATCTGGAATAGAATAACAGCGACTTTGTCATGAAATCTATTTATGACAGTTATACAGAAGATGAGTGCATTTCGTAAAAGACTGGGCAGGTAGGATGAGTGAAGGACAACCCACAGCACTCATTATACTTTCAGCACATTTTTGGACATGTGTGTTAACTTCTGGCTTATCTTCCTGCTGTGTCTCTCACTAATTGAGGTGGAAGATCATGTCCAAGTGGATCTAGGTTTCTCGTGTTTATCTAAGTTTTTTGAACACAGTGGTGGAAGTTAGGGAGGGGCTGCAATTGCTAACGAAATTTCTTAATTCTTATCAGTGGATAAGCCTTCCTGTTTCCTGTGTGTGGTACTTAATAAGAGATTTAACTCAGCATGGCACCCAACCAGAAGAAGTGCAGTTACAGTTATGAACTATGAAAGCCTCGAGGGAAGGGGGGAGGAAAAAAGCAAGTCAAAGAGAGCAGTCAAATCTCATCAAGCTCCTTTCAAGTAGCAGCAGCTGCCCACTGTGTGTCCATCTCTAGCACAGCTCACTGTATTGTAGAGGTGAGACGAGGATTTGCAGAGCTTTGGCTCGTATTCAAACTGGTGCTCTGATGATTTTGACATTTTGAGGCAAGATGGTGAGAGGAGATCTGGAAGGTGTCCAGTAATATACTCCCAGCAGCAAAAGGTTTTTAAACTACAGACAAATAGTAGGAAAAGTACTGAGTGAAGCCGAGCCACATTCAATAACCAACTGCAATTCACACGTACTCCTGTGTTAGACACCTGAGAATACATTGTGAAAAACTGGGGTTTTAACCTGCCAAAACTGCTGACAACAGCTGTATGAGTCATTTGGCAGGTTGGAGGAAGCTACCATTCCTCTTTTTAAAGAAATGCAGTCAGTCTTTTGTTGTTAGAGCAGTAGCCAAACCCAACTAGAGCACCTGGGCCCAGAAGCTGTAAAACTTACAAAGAGTGGCTATTCTGAGCTGAACTCTGATAAAGAACTGCACAGAGGACTCTTGAAAAAGGAGCCATTTATTCAATTGCTGCTTTCCTGAATGTGTCACCTGCACAATAACATTTCCCGTGGGACATGTAAGAGGTCTGAAACAACTTTTCCTGCGCATGGGTGAGCACAATAATTAGTGTTGAGCGATGATTTCACTGCCTCTATAAGTTTAACCTTATTTTAAGACTGTACACAGCTCAGAACACTCCAAATCCACAGACTCACATATTCTTTGAGTGAAACTCCATGATCTTGTCGATCAGGGGCATCTGATCTGGGATATAGTTGTTGTTGAGGAGGTGTGACCGGCACTGGCTCTCCTCAAAATCCCCAATCTCAGCTGAAAGAAAGTGAGTTGAAAGGAAGATGTTCACTTCATTGCGGAAACACCTGCTGCAAAATACTTTAAGGTCATAAACTAAAATCCCTCCATAAGCCTGTGAAGCAGCTCAGATGCTTCTTGGCACTGACTGACAAACTACTCACACAAAAGTTATCCCCCATAATAAATTCAAAAGTATTATCTAATCAAAATGCTAAAACGTATGATTCAGATTTTAACCGGTCTCCCTCATCATCATCAGCGATTTGGTCTTTAATCATTATTAGGTATCTGTAATCGCTATTAGGTAACAGAGTATGACTCATATGTCGGGTTGTGAAAATGCCCACATTTCACCAGGACGTGTGTGGTTGTTGAAGAATTTCTCCCTGATGGCGTTCAGGCTTTTGACTGAAAGGTATCCATGGCAACACAAGGATAATCAATTTGCAACAGTGTTCAATTTGCTGTATGACAATGTTTGATGATAAGCTCCTCTGGGGGAAAAGGCATTATGCGTTTTTCATGAGCTGTGGATGTTTTGGTCTTCTCGGCTAAATGACGAAACAGTCACGAGGGACTCACACTGGATAATGTGGGAGACCATGAGCGCAGCACTGCTGTCGTTGCAGGTCAGACGTCCACAGGAAAGATCTTGTTTGATCTGGAGGGCAAACAGATACCTGGACACAAATGCAAACAGAATTCATATTGTATAAAAAAGGTTAGCTGACGTGGTAGTTTCCAGAGCTGGAGCAGGATGAAATGAACCTCTGGGTTAACTCAGTGAACAACATGGACGTGGAACAGTGTGGAAAACCAAAAACACCATATCCAGCAACTGCTGCAGAAACATTTCTAATCAAGCTCAAAGTGCTCTGGCTCTTTTTATTTCACACAAGACTTTTTCTGTTTTGCCAAACAGTTGGCTAAATGCACATTTTGGATTCTTGGAAGAGTTGAGTAATTTACTAGAGATTTACTGACTTCCATGTGTTACAGCGTTGCCTGTCTTGGATGTTTAAAATTGTTTAAATAACAATAAGGTGATAAAATACTTGTTTTTTTACAATTTTTTCTGACAGCAAGAAGGCAAACTGGATGGAAACAGAGGGAAGGGTATGACATGAAAGGCTCCTGAATGCAGTTATGAGGCACTTGTGGTAACAATTCGATCAAATCATGGACCTGATGTCTTCTTGGACCAACCAACAGTCCACAACCCAATTAGTTTTCATTGACGTTAAAAAAAAAAAAAAAACACAAGCCAATTTATCCTCAAAGTGAACAGGCCAATTAAGCCTAAAAATGCCTAAAATGCCTAAAAATGTCACAACCCATCTCCAGGAAGAGGAAGCATAAAACAAAAAATGCTCCTGTGGACTAAATCCGAAACATGGTAGCCATGACATGAGAGCTGTAAAGCAGTGAGCAGAATAAATCTTTTCAGACCTGGAACACATGTCATTTATGTTCCTACAATCACCTCCAGTCACAGCCAAAGTCATTCAGATTGACATGTTGCATATAAATGCACAAGTCAATTCCAATTGCTACGCGTGTAGGACGTAGAGATGAAATCGGTTACATGTATGCAGAGAGGAGCTCACCTCGTCAGCTCCTCCAGAAGCTGGGCATGATCTGGGGGGAAGAACTTCACAGCAAACCTCAGAATTGTGTGCTTCGGCCCTGTGTGCGATGGGTAAATATTTTAATGACACAAAATAAGTTTTTAGGTTATTAAATCCCTAACCCAAACCCCACAGCATATTTGCTTGTTAAAATGAGATTCACATGGACCATTAGGGAACTTGGAAAAACTCACGTCTGAGCTGCTTGATAATGGGCTTGATATGGTCTAACCAAACCTGTGGAAAATAGAAAAATGTATATTACTAAGTATCAGTTTATGTAATACTGAGGTATATGCATATAAGAGAGCCTCTATTTCACTTTCATCCTTACTCACCATCATCTTTTGATGGTTTTGAAACTCCAAGCCAAAGTAGTCACCCTCAATGAGGTTCATATGGGAGCAGACCAGGTCAAAGAGCACCTTGCCTGAGGCTTTTTGCTGTGAACAAGTGGAAAAAAAAAATACAAATAAAATAACTGACATTTTATACACTTATTTGAGGGAGGGCAGCCAAACTTAGAGCAGCCAGAAACAAAAGAGAGCTGGATTTGACAAACCTGTCAAAACTCTGTACTTGTTAGTGTCGTTCAGATATATGACAGCTCTGTCTGAAATCCTCTCCATCCTCTCTCTTTCTATCCTGACATTCAAAGGCGGAGTCGGCCAAAAGCCGCTGCAGCTTGTGGGGGAGTGGACCCCATCTTTGATCTGTGTTTTCAGCGACACTGCTGTCACCAATGGCAGATCAGCCGCCTTTGAGATTGATACAGAGTAGTGGAATGAAGAGCGAGTCTCCCTGGCCACCTCTGTCCTCGCTCAACCCACATCCAGTATGCAGTAAACACTTTGAAGAATGACTTTTCCGCCCACTGACAAATCAAAACAATGCGATGCCACACAAACCTCAAAAAAGCCACCACTTCTTTAGAAAGAGAGAGAGAAACATTCCTATGTAAGGTCAAGTAAATGTCAGGGATTTCCACAGAAGCTCTCTTTCTGTTACGGATGCCCTAAGGAGAGACGGGGCTCTGTAAGGGGCACAACAGAAGAGTTTCTGCCTGGCTGCTTCCCTGTGACCGGTTAGCACCGGAGCAGAGCGTTACACAGCCACAGATTGTGAGTGTTTACAGTAGAAGTTTCACCTTCCAAAAAGAATTCCCTTCAAGCAGCTGAACTGCTCTGGCATCTGCATGTAAATGCATTCTTTGGAAGGCAAAGAATGACACCGTCTGTGTTCCTATCAATGCTTAAAGAATAAAAACCTAATCTCCGCTATCTTACTGAGAGGTTTTACACTTCCACAACCAAATCCATAATCTTCCCCCAAAACAAGCCTCGCTCTCAATGCTCCTCCCCATTTCTTTCCCTCCAGAGTGAAGCACTACTTTCTCTCTGCAGGCTGCCTCACACATTGCAGAGGGGAATCCTAACACTGGGGACCAGCTGTTAGGACGGGGTTTGGTGTTGGGGTTGATGAAGGAGGTCAGAAACAGGCTGGAGGGAAAGAGGTCATCAGCTAGAGAAAAAAAAACAACAACAACCACAAACAAAAAAAAAAAAAAACCCCACTAGCTTCAAGTACACACACTCACATTGCTTTCTGATGCTGCAACTACCATGCAAAAAAACCCTCTGAATGAATTTAGGTCTCATCTTTTCCAAAACAAATGCGCTCTGTATGAGCTCCAGCAAAAAGGACGGGTGGAGAAAAGGCGTGCTGAATGCAGTGAGCACTCTCGCTGGAGCACTCTCATATCCAGCCTTATAAATCTGCTGTCAGTGTAAAATGACCACGAGCCAAGCAGAGATGGGTACGGCCCGGGCTGATTAGAGCCAGGCAGGGCTTGATTAAATGCAGCTGTTGCAGGCTTAGAGTTATGGGGCTGGCATCTGACACTGCTGCGGCCGGCACAATGAGAGCGCTGTTGTTAATGAAGCATGGGACTGATGGCCATAAGGCAGAGCCTCCCAGGACACTGTGCAACACAGCCTTCACTGTAAGTGTATTGGAAATGTAAAGTCTGGTATCACAGAAACGTATGCACCTCCTGAACTCCAAACACACTCAGGTGATGCCACATAAGCTACTTGTGAAATATTTTTTGCTTTTCCAACTGCCTTCTCTGAAGCACGCAGCACCTTACCTGCACGGATCGGCCATAACATTATGACCACTGAAAAAGTGAATAACATTGGTTATGTTGTTGCAGCAGCACCTGTCAGTGTGTGGGACGCAATTAGCAGGAAAAAAATAACTAACACAAAGCTGTGACTGCTCCACCATGGCACGCAGCCGACGCTTGATTTTGAGTGAAGCCTCGTCCCCAGCAGAAAGGTTACAGTCTGAGGGAAACATCACGCTCAGCAGCTGACATTTCTTTAATCATGGACATTGCCAAGAAAATGTCACCAATCTGCCTTTTTATGACCTCTATCTATAAAAGCAGTGGAGCTAGTTTAAATAGGAGCAGCCAATTCCAGTGAGGCACTGTGTCCTGGTTAGGCCCCCTCAGTCCCAGGCCAGATGCACAGGGACCGTCCGCCTGGGCCCATTCAGTTTGAGCATCGGCTCCATAGCACACTATCACTGTTTACATGTGTATGAGTGCCAGAACGCTTGCATCGCTACACTGACCTCCAAATGCTCGAGCTGACAGGAGAATGCTAAATAAAGATGACAGTGATGTTTACACACGCGTCCGCTCGGGTTTCCACTTCAGGGTAGACAAAATAACCACCCCCCACTTTCGCCTGAACCTCCATCTCTTGTTAGTAAGCTTCTGTCAGCACACACACAAAAAAAAAAAAAAAACAAACCAAGATATAAAGGTCAGGTGTAAAGTAGCTGTGAGTGCCCTTGACTCATCTCCTCCAGGAGTTGTTGGTATGGTCCACTCCACTTGTGATAAGCTGGGGTAGGGATGGCTCACCAAACTTCTCCTGGGGGGGTGTGGTGGGGGTTGGGGAATGGCATGTGTGGTTAACAGACTGGCAATGCCTTTAGGCTCCACACAGGCAGGAAGAACAAAGGGCCCGGTTGCTTGTGGTGCACTGGAGGATGGCATTCAAGCCAAATGGCCAGCCACTGTTGGAAAGGGATTTCACTCTTCTTGTAGTGTGTGTGTCTGTTTCTTGGGCTTTGCTTCTCCAGTGGCCCCTGCTGATTCTGTTGCACTTTATATAATGCAGCAGCCATCTCACAGCAGGACGTTTTTGGCTGTGACATTCAGCAACATCACAGGAAGCCAATCGAGGTCAAAGATGAAAAAGACTGTGATTTAAAGGAGGGAATAAGCAGATGGAGAAATATAAAAGGTCACATTCAAAAATCAATCTATCTGCAGGGCTCACCTGATAAGATGGCGATATCACCCAAAAACACTCTCGGACTGACTTTAAGTATTTTCAGGAGATGCAGCTTCTACAAAGCAAATAAGAGGCAGCAGTCGCAGTGGACAAAATCCAAGGAATGATTTTGGATACTTTTAAGTGAAGCAGGTCTCGTCCGATAAAACAGGTCGAGGCTGGGCCCAGATTAGAGAAGTGCTTACAGAAGCGGGCCGACACATTTTCACACCAAATCCTTATTGAAAATACTGTCTTTCCCTACACCCTGTCCTCTTTCACAAAAAAAGTAATAGCATAGGGAGTACCTCTGCACAGGGAATATTTGCAAGGTGTGTGTGTGTGTGCACACGCGCGCAGGTATTTATTGTGCACTGTAAGGGAACGGTAGGACAGAGAGGTCAGTAGCAGCAAGAGCTCATTGAGATTCAGGTCACGTGCGGCAGAGGTTCCCAGGGTGACTCGACTACAGAGGGAAGCTGACAAAGGGAGAACAGTGCAGCCTGGCGAACCTCCTGATAATCCTGTCAAATTACCTGCATACCCTCGCAGCACATACGGCTGTGTGACCACGCATATGTTTTCAGTGTAATTAGGACCAGAGGTGGACAGAGTACACAACTTCACTACTTGAGTAAAAGTACAGATACTTGTCAAATATTGCTCCAATACAAGTAAAAGTAGCTTTGTCAAAATGTTACTTAAGTAAAAGTATTTGCTTAAAAAAATTACTTCAGTTAAAAAAAAATAAAAAAGTGGTTTGGGGGGGGGGGGGGGTCTGGTCTCGTCCCTGCAGGGTCCGTTGTACTCTGTAGTCTCTGGAGGGGTCCGGTCTCTGTGGCGGTCTACTCTGCGGTCTGGGGGGCCCACTCCACGGACAACGGTGGCAATTTAACCAATTAACCAAGGCATGTTGAGCTGCCCAGGCTGCCGGGAGCTGAACCCGCGGCCTTCTTGTTGTGGGGCGACAACGCTAACCACTGCACCGCTCACTGCTCAAGGCAAACGGCTTCAATGTGCTTTACTTCCCAACAAACAAACAGCTCGTTTTTGTAGAGATTAGATGAAGAAGGGTTTACAAACACAAAATAGGCTCAGCAATGGGGATTATATTGAAATGTATGTTGATACTTGTGGTACATGAGATATTGTGCTAAAACAGCTGGTTAGTCCAGGAAAGGAAAGAGGCAGAAAACTGGAGTTTGAATTTCAGCTTTTTTGCTTCCTATCCAGCAGCAGTCAGTCACAAAACATATATTATATGGACACAATAAACACGGTCTGAAACTCCAGGGGGTCTGTGGGGGGTCCGGTCTCTGGTGATTGTGTTGTGTATTTACTTGTGTTGCTGTCTCTACTATTCACCTTGATTAATAGGCTGTCCTGTCTGCTCCATGTCCAGTTCCTCCTCTGCCTGCTTTTATGATAGTACTTCTTGTCATAGATTCAGGATGACGGCAAAAATGGAGGCGAGAATTCGTGAGTTAGAGTCGCGGCTCCACACTTTAGCTAGCTCAGCTTATGCTAGTGTAGCTAGCTATGAGATTCATCACACTGACTATAAAGCTTACAGCGGCTACAGCTGGAGTTACTTCTCACACCATACACTGGAGAGAAGGACAAACACACAACATGGCCATGTGCTGACTACATCACACATTACCCACAAGGCCAGCTGCTTAAAGGAGAATGCTCAGGACACACTGAGCGGCGAACTTGTCCCTTCTGAGACAGAAGACCTAACCCTAACCCTAACCCTATTTTATGAGTAAAAGTAGCGAGTAAGGACAGCATCAATAGCATCAATAGAAATGTAGTGGAGTAAAAAGTACAATATTTGTCCTTCAAATGAAGTGGAGTGAAAGTAAAAGAACCCCCCAAAAATAAGTAAAGTACAGATACTCAAAAACTGTACTTAAGTACAGTACTCAACTAAATTTACTTTGTTACTGTCCACCCCGATTAGGACAGCTTTAATATCACTATTACTCAACTAAAACATGGATCGTTTAACACAGCCCCTGTAAAAGGGCATCCAATGGCAGCGTTGGCCTCTGAAGCCTCTACATAATTAAATTAAATTCCTGAAGATTTTCCACTCTTGTTTTTCCCATCTTTAAAAATCCTAAGCTGCAGATGAAAATGATCAACACAAAATGAAAGCCAAAGTGATGGTTGTGCTGCCACAGCTGTCAGAGTTATTCTGTCACAGTGGGCCAGCCTCTAGGCCCTGGGAAGACAACCATGAAAATAATGTCCCCTGGATTCAATAGAGGTTTGAGAGAAAGATGAAGGTACCTGCCCCCCCCGCTTCCTCCTCTCTTAAAACATTCCCCTACTTTTCTTTTCTGCCCTCTTAGTAAGCTGCCTGGGCTGCTAGAAACATATTGATTTTGCATAAAGAATAATTAAATGTCCTATTGTGACTGTTGTGCTGCTGAATTGTTGACTGTGCAGGGCAATAGCGCAATGGCCTCCCTCTGCTAGTCAGGGCACCGTAAATCTGACTACCGATCTATTAGTTGTGGGTTTCCGTTATTAGCACTGATAATAACAAACGGGAGTGGCAGCAGCAGCAGCGGAGTATGGGCCAACATCCTTTTCTTTGCTATCCTTAGAAGTATCATGTTAAAAATACACTGATGCCACGACACGACAAAATTCTGTCAGGGCTGAGATTAACTTGGAATATCATTAAAATAAGCAGAGGGCAAGTGAGAGTTTCAAGGCAGTTTGGATTACTAAAAAGATCAGCCTTCTTTTCCTTCATCTGCCAGAATCCCTTTCAGAGAGCTTCAGATTCTGGACCCATGCTGTTATTCTCCACCCCCACCCCCAGGAGCAAAGGATTAGTGTCACTCTGGGGGAGGATGCGTCACTTCGTATTTAGGCAGAAACTGTTTAGTTTAGCTAAATAAAGGCAAATGATACAACCATAAGAGAGAAAAAAAAAAAAAAAAAAAAATCAAGAACAAAATTACATGAAAAGCCAAAGCCAAAATGAAAAACAAAAACAAAACTATATATACACACACACACACACACACAACTGCTCAAGTGAAATTATATTAAAGTTAGCTATCTCACGTGTATCTTATTACTTACCACTGACTATCTTTTGATAATCACAATTCATTTATTTAATTGTGATCATTGAATTAATTGTGTTGATTATTTTAAAGCAAAAATACCATTCATTGGTCCATTCACTGCTTCTAGGTTTAATTATGGAGATTTTGGTGGCCAAATTAGTTTTTGTAGTTGAAACCAAGATCTGTATCATTATATGGCAATGAAGCAAAAGGGAAATAAAAACGGTGTGCAGGTGTAATTATGGTTTGGACCTTTTCTACCACCTGAAGAATTAGGAGGCAGTGACTTCAATTTAAAGCTGTGGATACTGTAGAGCCCTGAGACTGTAAAAGTGCAGACAATCAATAGGTTAATTTAGAGATTAATTAAGTGTAACTGTGAGACACAACTCCCACAAGGTCAGGCCAAGAAAGAGACAAGCCTTTCATATTTAATCTGAAAGCAACCTCGTGTCAAGGATGTAATTCTTAATGATCAGGATTGATTAAGTGGTCCATGGGCTGCAGACGTTCGTTGCTCGGCCTTAAGGTGAGATGGTCTTGTTATAGAATACGCCACAGAGCACAATGCAACAGATTGTCTAGTTAACTATACAGTTGAATCAGACGTGTCAGCATGACAGGCTGAGGTTCTGTGATTACATCTGATGCTCAGGACCACTCACAGAATGGCAATCTTAATACATTAAATGTCAGAATCTGGAGGAAGGAAAAAAAAAAAAAGAAAAAAAAGAAATGTTCATACGGACCGGCACCATAATTCTTCAAGTCCTCTCTGTCACAGGTTGGAAAAACATCCAACATCCAATCCACATTCTGTCCATGTCTATTGAGCTCAAGCACAAACCAAGCTGGGCTACACCTTTCAGTCTCATACAACTATTCCCAGTAAACCAAGCCACCGCACACCAGTATTATTTCCACCTTCACTGAGCATGGTCAAATCTCAGCTGAGTAAGAAACAGATGTGTGCATGCTTAAAGACTATTTCAATAATTCACTCCCAAATTTCAAGTGCAGACACCACTAAGACTGGAGGACAGCTTCAGACATCTCATAATGTAAGTACCTGGAACAGGTAGACAAACAGCTGTTGGATTACAGATCTGGCTCAGGCAAACCAGAAACAGGCCAACTACACTTCACCACAGCTTGAGCTTCCACAAATTCATCAGGTACTAAACAGATGGAGCACATTCGTGTGGAAAAATGATATCCAAGGTATGCTAATAAAGTAGAAGTCTATGTGTCACCCTGCTTGTATAAACAGCAGCCTGCTAATATTGGAGCAGACACACTGATCTACATAATCACTGTGATGACTGCTTATGTGCTGTGTGTGTTGGAGGGTTCAAGGGAGAGCGCAACAGAAGGAACAAAGTAATAGCATGGGATGTCATGATGACATGGCGCATTCGCATTATTAAGAACATAATTAATATGTAGATCCTGGCTTTGCAAAATTTTGCACCCAGAGACATTAAAAATTTCAACGCATAATTCGAACGAAGACTGCCGACAGTATTTATTTTTACTTGAAGGCAATATTTAATATTACATTTATTAACAGATTTCTAGCTTGATATAGTACCATTTCTTGGGTTTGAAGAAAACATTGCTGCTACAATTGAGAAGCAGAAAGTCTTCACATTTTACAACCTGCAAACAAGAAATGACAGAAATCACCTGAATTGATTATGAAAGCAGTTGTTGATGAATTGCGCTTACTGGTGCTGCACCAAATGACAATTTTCTATGTGTATGAGATGAAGAGATGAATCCACAGTGTTGAAATGTGATAGTTTCAAGAGGAAAAGCCTTTTCCCGACAGACACCATCACTCTGTTCAGGATTTCACGCTGTGGGATCCCAATAGTGTCTGGAAACAAAGTGTGGCATCACTCTCTCTGAATCAAACACTGGTAGTGCGGGTTCCTGCCTCCCCACCTCATTTCAGACCACTGCAGAAAAATTTATTTATTTAATTTTTGAGTGGGACACACTGTGAAGAAGATGAATTTCTGGAGCTTGTATGGCATTAAAGAGATTCTTTCCGGCAGTGCCGAAACAGGCAGGTCTCTTGAGAAATGTGTTGCTGGTTACTGCCTCGCTGCCTGTTCCCTCACCCATAATCTTCCCCCATAATAAATAATGACAGCTGGGCATGCTGCTTTACCGCTGAAGCCAATCAATTAGCCTCCTCAAGATTAGCCTTAAACTACTTAGCGTATGTGCAGCAAATCCAGAGGCCCTCTGCCCTGTGATGTAGTTGAGTCGGTGTATTGATAAAAGCTGTTGTGATCTCATATCCCAAAAACTTTCTGCACACAGTCAGAATGCGTATATATATTGTGATTACATGTGAACAATTAACAGCAGTGCTAAAGCTTAATGCATCCAGCCTGAAAAGTGAGGCATCATTACTTCAACACTTGTAACAAGAAAGTCTAATTTTTAACAATTTCATCAGTTTAAGATCAAGATCAAGCAGCGGCATATCCTTTGTTTTCAAATCGAATAAATCAGTAACTAAACTCCCAGGACGGCTATGGGCTGAAGAACCCCTGTTATATTGAAGCATGGTAATGGATTCACAATGGACCTCTAATTATCACTTGGCCAGTCAGCTGGGAATTCCCTGTCAGCATATAGTTGACCTTAAACCACGCAGATGTAGCGACAAGAGCCTCAGACGAAGGCTGTGCTTCCTGTGGACGAGGATTAAGGTCGACAGCAAAGGAAGCACTCCGAGTCTGAAAAGGCGCCCGCAATGTTGCTGATATAACGAATGAATAGACAGATGTTTGTTGAAAAAATGTGGCAAAAAGGAAATAATTTGAATTATTTCTGGGCAACACATGTACAGAGGTTCATAATTGATACTCTGATCAAGCCAGATTTAAATTTCTGTCCAAGGAAAAAAAATAAAATAAAATAAAATCAGCTTTTGTAGGTGATGTGACATTTAATACATTTCTCTTGTGTGTGATTGGTTTTAATATGAGTCATAACAGAGAGTCACCAAATTGCATTAAACTAATTTATTCTCTGGATGAATTATGAATGCCCACAGAGCCAAACCGGAATGGAGAAAATTTTAGGACAATTCGGCGTTGATAAATGAAACATTGAAATTCCCATTCTACTGGGCTAAATAACATTCAGCTGTGTGTATTGACGTGGTGTTTTTCCTCTGTTTGTATTGACGGCAGAGCAAGATTGAAGAGACGATGCATGTATGAGAGCAGCAGTTGTAGCCACACTTTATCAAAAAAAAAAAAAAAAGGCCTGCAGTGAGAAAAATATGTGGTTGGGATTCACTAACCAGGCCAGTTCGGTCCAAGTGTTGAACCACATGATAATTCGCCCCAACATTGAACTTCCCATTTTAATGAAGAGTTTAAACCTCCGGCCCTTAGTGTGAACCAGCCTGCGGCTGAAGCATTAGCATCCGTCCTTCACAGTGTGACAAATGTGGATGCGATCCTGAGGTGAGAGCTCACGTTAGAAGCTGTCGTTTGAAAAACACAAATAAGCAAATAAAACACATGAGCAGACACGGCGAAGGCAGCTGTTGCTCGGCGTCTGCAGGCCGCTGGGTCCACCAGGAATTTAGGCCTCTGTGACTACTGAATACCAATTCCTCTCCACAGGAACATGGAGCAAGACCAGTAACCATGGCAACATAAAGAAAATTTTGATTCCTCGTCTCATAAGAAAAAAAAACTAACAAACAAACAAAAAAACCCAGACACCTCCTCATCTGGAGGAAAAGGTGTGGTTAAGGTTAAGGTCATAGGCAACAAGAAACCAATGTAATGATTCTATTGTGTTACGGATGCTTTACGTAGAGGTGTAGTTTTCTGCTCCATTTCGTTGTGTAATAATGTTGTTACTGTGGCCATAAGCATGGTTGTGGAGGATAAAAATCTGAGTAAATGCCACACCCTGTTCTGCTCCTCAAGCACACCCTGAACATTTCTATTTGCTGCGAGGTCAGTGAAACCTTAAGCCAACTGGCAAAGACGTGACCACACATCCGCACGCACACTAACGCTGCTGTAATGGGAACACTGGACTCTGGCTTTGCAGTGCTGGAGTTAAAAGGCTCTCAGAGAGAGATCTGAAACAAGCAACTCTGACTAATTTAACAACACATAAACAATAGATGAGAAGTGAACACGAGCGCTTCTGCAAGAAAGAGCTTTAAAGCGCAAGTGTTTTGGGTCTGAATGGAGACCTGGGGTTTGCCTAAACACTGAGAGCAAGACAGGCTCTCAATCTCACAATGTTGGCTCACTTTTTAACTGAGGAAGATCTCCATGGTAACCTAACAGTATGCAGCATGGCTACCCGGCTCTGAAAGAGGTTCATCTTAGAAGAATGGACAGAAGAAAAAAAAATATATACATGTACCAATCACTTTGTGACATGTCTTACTGTAAACTGGGTGAAAAATAATAAGTATATAAAAACTAAAAATGACTAGAAACAGATAGAATCAGTCAGACATGAAGTTACACTGAAAAAAAAAAAAGGCAGTAGCAGATAAAATCAGCTGATTTTATTATATTACAGTGTTGTGGGTCTGGTTTTACTCATCACGCCATCACACTGTCCAGAGAATGATGCACTTTTGTGTTTTGTGTTTGTGTTGTGTTTTGTGTTTTGATAGTGTTAATAATATATCAAAAGTGGCTCTGTTGTTTCGTAACACATTTTGGCACAGGTATTTACATGTACAGGCAGGCAGCCTATACCTCATGTTAGCACTGGTTTCACCTGTTCAACTACATAATTGATAGTTCCTAGTTGTGAAACACAACACGACAATTCACGCAGAAAGGGTTAGAAGACAAGTGCAAGCTAAAAATGAATTTACTTTAGGTTAAAAGTAGAGCTGGTCAGTAATACTCAAACTGACCAGGACACCTCACCGTTTCTGTCACTTTCAACAATTACATCCTGTGCTCCGGCCCATGACGACACTGACAATATAAAATGGTGTACAATATTAGCAGTTTTAAATTATATCACTGTGTTTCCTCCTGATAAAGCAGTTCACAGGGGAATGGGGGTGGAAAAACATTTGGTGGTTAAATTAAATGTTAAGTATTTTTATTTTAACATAAGTTAATCAGCAGTTCAGTCATAATCATTTCTTGTGCTTACCCTGAATAGTCACTGAATAGTTAAAAAATTGGTTTCTCAGCAATATCACAGAATAGATACTGATAATGATCTTTTTCAAACTGTATGGTTCTCATTTGGCACGACAGTATCTTCTGTTACATCACAGTTCAAGTGTAATTTAAATCCAAATCCAATATATGTGTGTCAGGCGAAATGCCTCTATGCTGCCTCTTTGTTAAAGAGGGTCAGTTGAGCTTGTGTGAATGATCACCCAGACAACATTGTTGCGTAATGGATTTCAATGGAATAAAAAACATGCGAGTCACAATAAAACCACAAGACCAATGTTTCCACCAGACGTCACAAACAAGATTAGCCAATCAGTCCCCAATTCTGCCTCTCTAAAAGAAGGCAAATATGTTCATATATGAATCTAATGACAAACCCAGGATCATTTCTCACCTTGCATAACAGTCATATTGAGCGTTAAATTGGCACAATCATCTTTAACTGTGAGGTGAGCAGCAGCATTGAAGGGGATGTATTAGCACTTAACAAGTTTGGCCCTCTTATTCAAACCTTGAAGGTCACAAGGACACCAAACAGGAAGGATTCATTATGACTCGTACAAAGACAGCAAAAGCACGTTATTCTGTGAGCGTCCACACTGACAGACACCCTGAAGCAATCGCTCGCTGCTGTAGAGACTCTCAAGAGACCTGAACTGTCCAGAGTGGACCGGCCCCCGCTGGCTGTGTGAAAGCAAATGTCCCCCGAGACTCGTCCTTTGATATCTATTAAGGGACATTCTCACAATGGCCCCCGCTGACACAGCTTTGATTCTTTTAGTGCTGGACTTCCGTGCATCACTTATCAATAGGGACAGCCAAAGAAAAGCTCAACAGTTGGGATACTTGGTTTAAAGCTCAAAGGGAGCCCAAACCCACCTTAGGAGAACAAAACACTGAGTCCATCATGAATGGTCGTGAGGCTTCAGGGCAAATTTAATCTTCTGGCTTTGGTTATGCAACAGTTCCCTCTTCACTAATGAGTAGTGGGTCACAGTGTTGTTGTGTTACCTTTCCACCAGGCATGTGCTCTGTTGGGACTACTGCTTTAAAATTTGACTCAGTTCCTCTTTCTTTTGCCTTTTTCCCCTCTAACAAACATACATGCACACAGGCACACACACACACCTCAATATCTGCTTCATTCATCCCGACCGTCCTTCCCACACAGCTCACCATCTGCCCAGGAGACCCCAAATTCAATTACTGCCACGGCGCAGTGGGAGGAAGACTCAGCTGCACAGGTAGGTCTGTGAGGAATTCTGCTATGCCGCATGTCAAGCAAAATGCATTGTGGGAGCGACTTCACTGCGGACCAAGGCACTGACCGAAGGCACAGCCAGGGCAGTAAACAACACGAGAAAAAGAGCAGCATATGTGGTACTGTAACACACTTCATCAGCTGACAAGAACATGTGGCGAGATGAGAGAAGAGAAGGTGAAGCCAGAGATCCTGGGGTAAAATAAGGCACGGCAGGATAAGGATTATCCCACAGTATCACGCCGCTAGTCGGGTCTGACATGTTAATTAGACCTCTGAATCTCAATGAGAAATTCATAATTCATTGAGGTGGTTCAGTGCTGCTGTGAAGCTGCTCAGCAGTGGAGACTAACCAGTTCCCAGGAGGGTTTCACCCTTTATTCTAAAACTACGAGGACATCACAGAGACAGTGCAGGCGAACAGCAGCACTGCTGCCACACCCATCAGGAACTGTGATGTCTACCAAGCCTGCTGCTTGCTCAGTGGAATTTAGCGCCCAAGCCTGAGAGCTTAATGAAATGATCTGAACGCTGAGATCAAAGGGCACTGTTCATTGGAATAATGCATGCGTGCGAGTATGAAGAGTCAGAGGATCCGGCATCGCGCGTCTGTCACAAAGCGAGCAAACGTTGTGTTTGCCTTTGCTTCATCCTATCTCTGTGAGTGACACAGGTTAACAGACAAGCTGGCAGAAAGAATCGACTTCACCGCCGTCCAAACAAACATGAGCATCTTCCACAAAGATACATTCATCTTGGTTACCATAGGAACAAGACTTATTATAAAGGCATTTCTTTTTCCCCAGAGCACCTGTGCACAGTATAGAAACTAGCCTCATAATGCTGTCAGACATGACATGACGGCTTTAGAAACAGCTTTCTCCATTAACTCTGTGTCCTTTCTGTCTGTCCTTCCAAGAAAAAGCATAAACGATGCAGGACAAATAGGTTATAGCAGGATTGTCACGCTATGAACTGAACCAGTATGACCCCGTTCACAGTTGTTGTGTTGATGAAAGATGAAACATAATAACAGTATTTGCCATTCAAACTGTTGTCAAACTCTGATATTCCTGCAGCAGACCCACACACACATTGACATGACGAAGTCTGCCTGTCACATCTGGAATGTTACTGGTTATTCTGACAAGAAATAAGCTAAGGTCAGCATCCAACCTATTTGCTGAAGTCGTACTGGTGTGTTTATCCTTCTCCGTGAGTCTATTTTCCAGCTCTTTTTAAGCTTTTTCTGACATAAACAATTCAATGAAGTGCTTTATTGAAAATTGTGTTTATCTTTTTGTCTCAAAGCACGGCGGGTGGTTTCCAGCATCCCTAACCATGTTAGTATTCTTAGCCATCAGCCATTTCCCACTGTTGCTCCTCTCCTGTGGCTCTGCGACCCAATTACATTTCAGGATGTGAGGGTGGAGGACGGCAGTACGTGGGAAATCAACCAATCCAAACCCCACAGCCCTCCTCACTCCCATCATAACCCAGTGCAGGATTTTCTATTCCATGCCACAACAAACCAAAGCCAACCAGCAGTTCAGGGTTCATGTGAGGAAAGTATGAGTATTTTCTGGCAGGGGATGGTTAGCCAGTGCAAGAATGATGCAAGGCACATGGAGGGCACAGTCACATTAGTGAGCGCTTTTAATATTTTCCAGCTTCCCTGTGTATCATCCAAAAAAGGAAAATCTGAAGAAAAGGCTTTCATCTTTGTGCTGCATGCATGAGCCTTCAAAACCTCAGCACTGGCTCCACAGCAGCACACCAATCTTCCATTTACATTTTTAGGGTGACACTGAGCTTTATGAACCGAAAAAAAAAAAAAGAAAAAGAGAAGTCTTTGCCACCCCAAACACAATGGCATCTTTCAGGGGAACTGGGTCAATCATTAGTGAATCCAATGAGAGCTAATAATCCTTAAAAAAAAAAAAAAAACAACAACATATTGTCAGTCAAATTAGGAGTCAGGGGATTTGAGTGCAGAAAAAAAAGCAACCTGCACAGCTTCCCTGAGTTTACGGAACGTGTTAGTCATAATTGGTGTGCAGCGGTGTATCCCCATGGTTTCACACTACACTTGCATTAATGCTCCGCATGGAGACACCCAGCCGCCCCTTCACTCATGCACGGCAGATATCAGTGCAAGACAGAACTCTGCAGCACGGCAACCGGCTCAGATGCTCCTTATCCTCCTCTGTGCGTAGCCATGACAACCCCACACAGCCACCAGCTTGATGCCATTTGGCCTTTCAAAGATGAACTTGTGTCGTGTTGAAATTCATAGCGGTGCAAGTTCACAGAAAAGAGCATCGTCTGAGGTATTGGACCCCCACCCTCAGAGGGAGTACACTGGGCGATGCTGCTCTAAGGTGCGGCAGGGAGGGATGAAAAATGACATACAAGACACACACAGGAGTTGGATGTGCTTTCTAAGAGAGAATAGCCACAGATGAAAGTGGGCTGAGGCAGGACTACTGGGACATCACAGTTTAATGACAGAAATGAGAAACTGTTCTATTTTAAGCCTCCAAATCGTGAACAAATGTAACAAGTTAGCAGAGCAGACAGCAGTGACAAACATCAGATGTCCGGTGCTGGCAATTCCCAGCTTCTGTGCTGCATCAAGGCCTTTCTTTGATTGTCTCCCCAGTAGGGCTGCAAACACATTCTCAACTGACATGCAAGATAAAATCAGGGAGGCACTATTTATTTGGATATTGTCTCCAACAACACTTTTATTCACAACTCTTGTTAAAGACTTACTTTACTGTGGGAGGGAATACTGCCATGACTCACCATCTTCTTGCATCTAAAATTTTGCACCTTTAGCTTCTTTTACAATCCAATCCAATCAGCATGGAAAGGCAAAAACAACCATCTACATTACAGTTAATTTAAATGGATTTTACTATTACCTGTGCATGACTCGTATTAGCGAAAGGGTGAGTAGCAGTAATGGATTTGGAAAACTCATTGGCATGGTGTAAAATGTAGGAGAACTGGATTTGTTGCTTGGGAGCTGTATAGCTCTTCCATTCCCCTCAATGCGCTAACAACCAATCAAATCCCATTTGCATTCATACTCAGCCAATGACAGCTCATCAAGAAATATCAGTGCCAAATCATCCTCTGTGCCCAAATAATTCAAGCACCACCTCTGTGAGTTCTTCCCCTAAAGCGCTGTGAGGCCGGGGAACCAGACCGTGTCCGCACCACAGCTCTGAGTTTAACAGGATTTAGCACACTGCTTCGAGACTAAATGGTCCCCCCTCCCTCTGTGCTCTGCCTTCGTTTGCAGTCGAAACGTCATATTTGAAAACGCATAGATAAAAACAGGAGAGTAGGGGAATGTCTGGTGTCTGTAAGTGCACAAATAAAATGCATGTTGAATTTCAATTATGTCAACCTGTTTCAGTGAGCAGAGGAAATGTTGAGAGGCTGAAATCCATGAGAGTCTCTTCACATACACATAAGCTTGGCCTGCATGCTTATACGGACTGAACTGAGGTCAGTCAACAGTAATATTCGCTCATAACTGCAAAAAGTGTATGCCGACCACACAGCAAGAGATGCAATAAAAAAACCAGTGTGGCAAATCAACCCCTGCAAAACGTGGACGAATACATTCAGATATACAAAAATATTTACTGTTAGGCGTATTACGTATCACTAGTAACTAATTCTGGAACTAATTATTACTTTTTATTATCTATCCATCCATCTATCTATCTATCTATCTATCATCTTATCTTTTGGTTGACATAATTTTAAAATAGAAGAAAAAACCTGTGACAAACACAAAATAAGATAATAAATGCACAAAATATTCAGATTGTTATCAAAAGAGACAAAAGCAGCAAATCCCTATAATTAGGACTCTTATGGTAAGAAAGGTTTGGCATGTTTGCTTGAAATGTGACTTAAATGACTTGCTGAACTTTCTGTCAACTGATCAATCCATTAATCAACTAATCATTTAGCTCTGTACTTTAATGGCTGCACAGCTCCTGTGAACATTATTCACAATTTGAGTATGACCACATGATTGACACACAAGTCCATGTACGTAAATTATGGTATTGTATACTAATGACTAGGAGATCAGCGTCAGATTTAATGAGTACTCTGATCAGTCTCGGCATTAGCCAAGCCAGCTAATTAAGTTAATTAGTATTCGGGTTTTATGCTGAAAATGTAAGTATTCATGTACTTCTGATGCCAAGAATTACAGTCTGTATTCAGCCTGTATGAGAATTTATCCAAAAGGGGTGACAAAGTCCGAACAGTCCGGCTCCCCCTTAAGGCTGCTCATCAGTCCATCACTGAGGAACCGATGAGAGAGCTGAAAGAGGCCCTTCATCATGTTTCAACTCATTAAGTCAGGAGCTCATTGCTTCTCAGTTGACAGCAAAGCACGTTGAAGCTGCTCTAATTGTTTCCCATCACAATGAATGGGTAGCAGCATATGGGGAAATGAGCGGAGAGTAGTGGGATGATTGTAACCCCTCTGGATTGCAAGGGTTGTTTCAGAGGGTTGCTCTGAAACATGCAGCCCTGTCCTTTTCTGATCTAGCCCCATTTAGCCTGGGTGGTCCTTGATTTCGCTTGACAGTCTCTGAAAACATACTTCAGTTATGGAAAAGGGGGGAAAAAAAAAACTCCCAGAGCATCAGATGTTATTTTGTGAGGCTACTATTGGGCAAAAAAAAAAAAAAAAAAAAAAAAAAGCTCGTCACAAGGACTGAGAGCCACAAGAAAGGGAGGAGGTCTTTGTGCACTGTGTCTGATCGGCTGTGGCTAATGTTGGAGATGGCAGTGATGAACTATTGGTCCAAACATGGGAATGATGCACTGAGCATGGTCATGTGCACTGTAAAGAGATTTAGAATAGATATCACATTAAGTCTGTAGCAAAAATCATTGAAACTCACTCAAAATCATTGAAAAAAAGGCCTTCACATTGCAAATGTATTTTAAAAAAGTCAGATGGACAATGATAGACTTCAATGTTACAAGTACAAACACGGCTGCGGGGGACGTCCAACCATGTTTATCTTTATCAACTTATTTGTGACGTGAACTCACTGATCAAAAGCGGATGGTGAGAGTATCGACACCCCCCTGAATGCAGCTTTCATGCTCTCCCCCTGACTCACATGCTGCGTTCACAAAACAAGATTTCTATGTTCAGCTGCTAATAATGCGCAATTTTGGCTTGAGTGGCTTTGCAAAGAAAAGCAAACAACAAAACACTCTGGAGCCATTTTACCAGCTGTGCGACTTTGTCCTCGTGAAATTAAATGCTGGCTTGAACATGCTCACACTGACAACACTGACATGCTGATCTTCAGCAGGTATAAAGTTTACCATCATCATCAACATTTGCCAGTAAAGAGTAAAGACAAATGACGACAGATTAAAGTGATTAATAGCTTTATGCTTTGTCAAATGTAAATGTTAATCCGTGTGGAAGAAAAAAAAAAAAAAAAAAGTGAAAATGTGGTGAGCTGCTGTTGCGTGAGGAAAATCAAGGGGTTGGCTGAAATCTTGGATTCAATGCAAGAAAACCATAAAGGTGAATACTAAATTCTGCTTGAACGCATCCAGCAGTTCTTGGGACATTTGACAACATAAAAAAAAGTTCACCTTGCAGTTACATCAGATGAAAAGTTAAGAACTCGTGAAAATCATCAGGATTAATCCTCTGGGGTCCATGAATATGCTCAAAGTGTCAAGACTATCCATCTTACGGTTGTTGAATGCTTCTAAATTGGACCAAAGCAGTGGGCCAACCAAGCATGGCTTAAAAATGTCTACTACTCGGGCCTCTGTATTAATCTAATGTTGACTTTACTCGTAATTAGGAAAATTAATAAATTGTAGCCTAATGAGAGTGTGCTGCGGGAACTTTTCATATGAAAAGCAAATGAAAATGCCAAGAGATGAGCGAGCTTGTAATTAATGAATCCAGGCTTTTTGGCTGCACAGTAGCCTTTTACAGGGGCTGAGCTGTGACTGTAATGGACAGAGCGATGGCTGAAGAGGACAGACTGCCGTCCACAGTGGCTCATCATAGTTAGAGAGGAAGAACAAAAGTATTGGTGTGAAGTGAGAGGTGCGCCTCTCTAACCGTAACTGCCTGTGTTGTTAATGGCTGAATGGGAAGTGGAAGGCTGCTCGTTCGGCCGTATTCTACCGGTGAAGTTTGGCTAATGGAGCCCGACCATTTCCTTCTCCTCCCTCCTCACTCACACTGCCATCAGCACCCCCCCCCCCTCCTCCTCCTCCTCCTCCCAAACCCTTAAATCCATGCTACAATCAGACTCCTCTCAGGCAACTTCAAATCAGCAAACATAAGCATCAAAACATCAGACACTGTCGGTGTGTGTTGGCCTGAGGAGTTAAAGACAGACGGAGGGCTGCAGTCTGGATTTCCTGCTCTACTGACCTTTGCACCAGCAAAATGGACAGAAGCAAGCCTCTGATTGGAATAAAAAAAAATAAAAAATAAAAAAAATCAACAACAAAAAGGTGTCTCTACACTGATGTTTTGGGTCAAGTGGGCTTTTTAAAAATCACTGCCAGTCAACTGTTTGTCCAGGTTTGCGGAGCAAAACGTAATCACCATCAACACAAGTGTGTTCACAGCCACCGTGCTAAGTAGGCCACAGCGTGGTATGTGACCCACGAGATGGCTCAATGGTCCCTTTTTGTTTCTCAACCATCTGATACTCTGCCCGCTGAGGTGGAAACTTACCCCTTAAACCAGCGACGCTAAGCTGAAGCCATCGGTGTCAGAGTAAGGGTGAGCTTAGACATCTTCTGTTTTGTTAAAGGGACACATTCTACCCTGGGTCAGTTTTACTTATAATTATCTTAGATGTACAGCTATTCCTTAAACAATGCAGTAACTTCCTGTTGCTGAAGAAAAGACTTGGTAATTGCTTGGCAGTTTTTTTTTTTGGTAGACTATGCAGTTACCACTCTTTGCTGCTCCAGGGGAGAGATTAATATCAGCAGGATCTGAGCCAAGTTGACGCATGTCTTTTTTTTTTTTTTTTTTAAATCTTCTCTGTCTCTCTCAGCTGGGACAAAAAAAAATGTTATTTGAGAGGATCGTACTCGGTGGAGAAAAAAAATGTAAGCAACTCAGAGCAAGTTAAATAAACTCTGGGGAGGTCTATGACTTTTAAGGGGATTCAGGTTTGTCAGCTGGATACAGTTCATCTGAGACATGACAAACTCATTCAGTTTTTAGAAGCTTTAAGCACCCAGCAAATTGGACTTTCAGATAATGCAAGAAAGGAAACAACTGGAACACTGGACTAAATGTGAAAACTGGAGCATGTTTCCTGTTTTTCACTTTCTTTTTTTTTTTAGGGTAACTTTTTCCACTCCGAATGTGAGCCGACGACTGAGGAAAATGTACTCCTTGGACACCTCTGGCCTAAAACAATATCTCAAACCAGCACAAAATCTCTGTGGGTCTGATAAAGGAGATAACGTGTGTTAAACTGAGCGTGAATAAAACTGTCTGTCAGCGAGGGGTCTTTTGTTAGCTGCGGCTGAGCAGCTACTTGCCTGCTGACGGCAGCGACACAAGGTTGATCTAGCTCATCACCACAACAATTCTACACCATCACAGCTCTGTTAGGTCCACCAAGAGGCGTTGGATAATGCACCGTTGCTCCTGTGAAGCTTTAGTTAAACCTACAGCCCAAAAAACTCACCATCTTTATCACAGTGATAATGAAACCGCCTTATAATCTATTTATCTGCATCAAATAAGTGTGAAGAAGATGGAGGTAGATATACAAGACCAAAGACGCCTGGTTTACAAATTTGACATGTAAGAAATTGAAGCATAGTAGCTTTCAACACTCTTAGGGACAGTAAAAAAGAAATACCTTCTGCATAACAAAACTCAACAAAAGGTTGATATCTCCTCTGGGAGCTGAGTTTCACTGCGTTGTCTTTACAGATTACCCCAAAGCAACCAGAATAAAATCCCCTCCTCACCCGCTCTGCCTCGTATCAGATGTAAGCATCAGGAAACTAATGTTCTCTACCTGCCTTTGGCTTTTTAGAACTAGCAGTTTGCTGTTCTTAGAAGAAAAAAAGAAAAAGAAAAAGAAAAAGCACACTGAGTTAGTTCCACATTCACAGTTTCCCTGTCTTTTTACAGTAAACACAAATGAGGCTTTTAATTCCTCACTAAGCCCAAAACATACAAAAACATAATATGGGATAAATGAGGGCAATCAAATGGGATCTCAATGTGAGAATCGGGTGAGCTGAACTATTTAGCACCACACATGATACCAATGGGAAGATTAGCGGTCACGCACAGGGAACCCCATGCTAGCGTTAGGAACAACATTTACCCATACCGCCTTGGGAAAGTGCCAGAAGGATACCGCTATCCGGCACTGCACACTCACTGTCAGTAAATCTCAGCAGCTGCTCTCTTCCAGGCAGGAAGGACTGTGGTCAGAGAACATGGCTGCCTCGTCAATACTAAGGCAAATAACACTCCAGTCACTTAGTCCACCCTGTATTCTACCAATAAAAGTAAATGATGAAACATTTTAGAGACACTGCAATTTCAGAGGAATGCAGGAGGGGAGTGGGCGGTGACTCTTATGATACTTTCATCCTGCTATAGAATAAGGCTGGTATTATTTTACAGGTTTTCTTACCAAAAGATTCATAGAAAGGCCGAAATCAATCGTCTTCATCCATCTCTCTCTACTTAAAAGCTACCTACTATGTCTATGGCCTCTTTTCTACTGCCTCCTCCAGATGCAGTTCAGGACAGCAAAAGATGCAGATATGAAGCAGGGGATATTGTTTTTCTGCCTTGTTTTGCCGCCGATGGACATCAGTATAAAAGCAAGATTGCTGTGGGACATGCCACCTCATATGATTTTATTTTGTGAGCTCTACGTGCTATCTAAAAATCACACCCTCGGGCATTATAAGGAATGGCCTTCTTAACGGCGATAGAGCAGAATCACCATCTGAAAACGGGCATATGGCATTATCCTCAGGTCCACTGGCTGATATGGAATATATAAAAACAAGCAGTCGGTTTTCATTTTGAAAGGCACAATAATCCGTCCTAATTACTTTCAAGAGAGTTGAACTTAAGGTATTTTGAGGATATAATAGGTATTTAACGATCAGTATCTAATTTTAGCTTTAAATAATCAGTGCAAAAGGATTAGATTGGAGTGACTAAATTTAGATCTTGGTGATGAGAAAGTTAATCCTCTTAATCCTAAAATTTTGAATGGAATGGCAGCTCTTCTCATTCAAAAAAAAAAAAAAAAAAAATATATATATATATATATATATTGCAGTATCCGTCTGCTTGCCCATCATTATCTAGGAAAGCACCAATAGATCTCACATGACATTAGCACTCTAATGTGCCAACATGGAAATATGGCTTTCCCAAAGACAATCTGAGGGGCTGTCCAAGCTCAAAATGGAAGACAAATTGCTCTGACACAGATGACAGCAGCAGTTTGGAAGCAATGAGCAGAAAATGCCATCGTAATATACCAGAAGAACCATAGCATTATGAAAAAGATCCCTCCAGTTCCATCCATGCATTCAACATCATGCAGTTGCCATGCCAACCTGTTACTAGACTGCTGCTTCCATGACGGAAATAGGAAATGCTCCTTGGCTACCTTACAATAATGAGGAGTCACATTCTGGCATCAGCATTCCAACCAAAAAAGCGGCTCAGGCACATCGACAATAACAACTCACCGAGATGTCGAAGACCTCCTCTGTGTCATCCAACATACGGACCCTAATGGTAACATGGCGTCCAGGAGGCATGGTCGGAGGTCTGTGCCCCGGGTCCAGCGTACTGATGCCAAGAGTGTCTGGGGCTCCAAGACGCTGCCCTGCTCCAGAGGACATTGGTTCCGGGTCTGGCTCTGCCATGGTGCACTGCACTGCAGAGAAGACAAAAAGCATATTCACATAACTGATCTCTTGGAAGAGTGCAAAAAAAACCAAACAAAAACAAACGAACAAACAAAGAAAAAAAAACTGCAGTTGATAAATTAGACATCACAAAATGACACCAGCTGTAAGTGAGCTCTTAAAGAGTGCAGCAGGTGAAATACAATGAATGTATCAGGACCCAGAGGACAGACTGCACGACCTCACGTGTCACCCTAACAGAGTAATTGCAAATGTTGTATTTGCGCTCGCAGCTAATAGCTGATAATTGCTGCCGGTGGGAGAAGCAATTACTGTTTTAAAAAAAAAAAAAAGGATCCAAGCATGTTCTTGATTTCAAAGCACAAATCAGACTTGACTTAATTTGATTTGACAAACGAGTCACAAGGATGGAGTGTAAAAATCAGAGTCCATACAATGACAATTGATTGAGGAGGTTGTGAAAGCAAGACCCACAAACACACACGCAGAGTTTGGTTTCCACAGATCCCAAGGGCATGAAGTCAAGTATGTAATGACTGAATGAACGATGCTCCAGCATCTCCGCGTCCCGGAAACAGATAAGCGGCAGAAGATGAATGAATCAATAAAAAGGCTCTACGTCACTAAATGCATGTAATTTATTAGTTGCTCTGGAAAATAGTTATCTAACTATTGACCTAGTTCTAACTAGTATCTAACAGTTTGCTGGATTGTTGTAGTGTAATCTATAATTAATGTATAAATGAGCCCATGGTTTAAATAAAAATGTACATTTTGGAAATGCTTGGTTTAAACTCAAGGATAAATAGGGTGATAACAGTATCAAATAATGACCAATAGATATCACTGCTATTTTTGGGGGGCACAGCTGACAAAGCTAATTTGGACACCCAGATACAGAGAGCACCACCATAATAAAGATGGGCTAACCCACAGAATCATGCATAACCTGCAGTTTCACTCAGCCTGTCCTCATTCGCTGTGTGGTAATACAATTTAAAGTTGCGGACACGTTCATTGTGGGTTGACTCATGAGGGGGTCGATCTCTACCCCCCCCCCCCGCGCCTTACATATTCACGGCCAGATCCCTTTAGGCACTGCTGTCGTGCTTAATTCTCTCCTCATTACACATTCCAGTCGCCTTATGTCATCCCGAGACCCAACCAAGTGGTTCATCGGAGTACAGGAGCCAGTGGGCAGTTGTTCAGCCGCCGCAGAGGTGAAAGACTGCTGCCAAGTTTAAGATGAAAGCTGAATAAGTTTTTTTAAAGGAGGGGATAATTCAATCCTGCAGAGTGCATGGAGAAAATAGGCCAAGGACAGCAGACACCAGACTGTGTCTGACGGTCCTCTGCGTGACGCTTAAGACAGACATGTTGAAAAGACCGCAGTATAGCTAATGAATAAAAAGTAAAATGAGTTGTTAGATAGCAGACAAGTAGGGCTAAACTAATGATAACATTCATTCATCTTCAACCCCTTATCTGTTTCCGGGTCGCGAGGGGTGTTGGAGCTGATCCCAGCTCACATTGGGCGAGGGGGCGGGGCCACCCAGGACAGGTCACCAGTTCTTCACAGGGCCAACACAGAGAGACAGGCAGAGACGAACAACCACTCACACTCAGACCTACAGACAACTTAGAGTCACCCGTTAACCCAAACATGATGTTTTTGAACAGTGGGAGGAAACCCACACAGGCACAGGGAGAATACGCAACCCGGGAACTGAACCCAGGACCTTCTTGTTGCGGGGCAACAGCACTAACCATTATTCCACTAATGATAATTTGACAAATACATTTGCAAAAGTTTGGCATTTATGATTGATGAATGATTTGAAACAGCTCAATTTTTATACCTACTGCTCATTAATTTCTGCAAATCATCTCATGAGTTAAGGGACCAAAATTTGAGAACTACTACTGAAGGCTCTGACGCAAATGCTGGTTTCAGATCTGCTCTCTCATTTTTCGTCCTAATGAGCAATTTAACTACAGACAAACTTTGTGATACATCTTAGTTTTAAATATGTGACTGCCAATCTTTTAATTGAACTCGTTCATTATTTTAGCTATATGAGGCATTAAGTGCTTCAAGAAATCAATTCAGACATGATGCTGTTAGAGCCACACTATAAAGCCACTGAGTTCAGAGAGCAGGTTTTCATCATTTGCACCTGTCTGTGAAGTTTCATCACAGAGCCGAGAATGTGGGATGTCAGAGTCTTCCAGCTGAAGTGCACACTAACACTCCCTTGGGTTGATGGAAACCAGACCGAACGCTCTGACTGGGGGCGTGAATGGAAAGAGGCATACTTTTCGATTAAAATCCAGTCGCTTATGACATATGATCCTCACAGTTGGTCATCACTCAGTAGTCCTTGTCGTGATTATTGGCAAGTGTTTTGTGTCGAGTCTGTAAATTAAAGTCTTATATGACATGCCTGCCACGTAACAGGACACTCTTTAAAAAAAAAAGGAAAAAAAAAAGTGAAACAGAGGCCAGTGAAAAAGTAGATGTGATCATTTCAGCCCATACCCCCCCCCCCCCCCCACCACCCTAGAGACCATGAATCAACCAGTCATGGCTCTGGCTCTGTGTTTTCCTCTGAATAAGTAACTCAGGTCCAACCAAATCCACCAATAAGGCACCAGCTGTACAGCCAGCATGTTGATCTCCTGGCCAGAGTGTGACATAAAGCATAGTTGCCCAATAAATAACTCCAGAGGGACATTTGCGGACCCCCTGAGTAATCCTCAGGGAAAACACCCCCTCCCACACACTGCCTTTGAACTTCTTGGCTTGAAATTCCCCACATGAGTGTAACATGGAGCTCTGACTGCTGGCTCCAAGTCTCTGGGGCTGCAACAGTGGCTCCTCTGTGTGCAAGAGCACACAGGGGCCCCTCAATGCGGTCCAACATGGCACAGCTGGAACCCTTTAGTGACAGCTGAATGGCCAGAGGCCGGGGCCGATAAAGCCAGCTGTCTACCTGAAGGGAGCTCCAAAATAAAAAAAAAAAAAAAAAAATGAAGAAGGGCCCAATATCCTCAGGGTTCTTCAACACAGATTCTGATACCTGGGTGTGGCTGGCATTGCACGAATCAATATAATTCCCTGCCGTATTACTGGCAGCGTGACATGTGTTCATTAAATAGAAAGAAGAGTGACAACCAACAGGGTGCATGCATGTTGTAACTGGAGCTGAGCTGCCATTTAAAAGCCTCTGGGGAAAAAAAAGAGAAAGCCTGAATGGTGACAGAGAAAATAGTGCAGCAAATGGTGAAATCCAGCCCTGACTGAGGTGTTTGCCTCTGTGTAGACTCACCTAACAAGATCTGGAGGTGTGTGTGTGTGTGTGTGTGTGTGTTCACACCACTAATGTAATGTAGGTTAATAGAGCAGGTTGCTGTAATCTAAAAGGACGTGATGAAGCCAGCAGCACAGTGGATGGGACCTAAATGCACGGCTCAGATTCACCTGGAAACTAAATGGCACACATATACAGGAGAAACCAAAGAAAAAAGCTCGACTTTCTGACGACATTTGATCCATTTCAACGTGTCACTGTGCAGTGAAACAGGAGGAACTGCAGCGTCTCCACATCCACACAGCTGAAGCTGATCTGACGGTGGAGGGCAGAAATGACCCCAACCGGCTGCTAAGCAAACTCACTCACACTTTATTTCCCCACCTCGAAATCCGCAGGATCACAAAACAACACGGCAAAGATACTCCCAGGACTTAACCCTAATCTCCTCAAACAAGTTGACCCCCCCCCCCCTTCCCTTAAAGAGGACGGATCTTACCTCCTTCCCTCGAAATGCAGGCTTTCTCCTCACGTACGTATCCTGCGTCCCAGCTGAAGGTTCAGATCTCACATCCACGTCCGGCAGCAAAAGAATAAATAAATAAATGTAAAAAAAAAAAAGGATCCCGGAGGAGCTTTCAGATACTGCTGGGACCGGAGGGGAGGCTTCCTGCGGTCGCCATGGCGGACTGCAGAGCGATCGTGCCGGCGGAGAGGACGGGATTAGACTGAAGAGAGCGGCGGATCCGCTCCCGGTGCCTTCAGTCAGACAATGAAGGAGGCGCAGCACCTCCACCTCCTCGGCGGCCCCGGGGCCCCGGCGGAGGGACAGCACCATCTAGTGCCCCTGAACAGAGCCTTCATTCCAGGCACCAACAGGGCTGTGGAAAGAGGCTCTCAAATTCCATATCAGGATGAGAAATAAAATAAGGAGCAAAGATAAAAAAATGCTGTCTAATATCAAAGTAAATCAAGTAATATCAAAAATATCAAGTAATATCAAAGTAAAAGCTCGTACTTGATTTAAATATATTTCCCCAAAATGTGGCCAGAATTGTTAAGTATGCTTTAGGATGTCTGTTATAATTTGAATAAGCTTTCATTGTTCTGTATTTATAGGAGATGAAGTGGCACTGGTCTGAGGAGGTAAGCAGTAAGGGTCAGCCATGCAATGTGTCTACTGCTGCCAGGTCTTCTTTGTTTCCCTGAGGAACCTTTTAAAACGCTTTTTTCAAGCTCCCAATTCTCCTTTGAATTAATGAAACACACTGCACGCTTTTGTTAAGAGTAGAGATAGTGATTAAATATGACGCAGGACTGACAGGCAGCACTAATGCACAAAGACGCACAAACACCTGGAATAAGTTCTGCTTTATTAAGACCTGACTCCCCCCTCGATAACACGCACGGAGTCCAAAATACTGCCACAAAAACACTCCACAATAAGTTCAAGCTGCTCACTTGTCACCAGGCGAAGGAAGCCTGTGACATTAAATTGGCATCATCATACAGAGTGTGCTGCCCAAAGAAGATACACTTTAGCACAATGTCCACAGAGAGAACGTATTTCATTTCTGTAACGGCCTACAAGAGATCTGTGATGCTAAATCACTTGTGGATTGTTCCACATCTGAATAATATATCAGGAAATCCGATGACACGTCTTGGACCAACATCCCAAAAATGGATAAATCTAAGAGCAGGGGAAACTTTGGACTGGCTCAAAGTTTTTAGGAACAGTCCGTTTTCCTATTGTCTGCTTTTCCATCTCTTTGTAATTATTTTAGATGTCTTTGTGTGTCTCTTTGCAGTCTCATGCACTTGTGTAATTGTTTCATCTCTTTGGGATATATATACGGGATCTGGCCCAGAGGTCCTGGGCTGTACTGAGCAGGTGAGCTCAAAATCTATCCATAAATGAAAAAGCCAGCAACTGTACTGCACTATCTCTTGTAGGGAGGACGCCAAAAGACTCACATCAGATATTGGGGGAAGCTGTGCCAGGCCTGGCCACCCCTCCCGGCTCCAATCCTGGATTAGTCAATCAAGGTGTGAAAAGTCTTTTGTCTGAATTATGTAATGAAAAAGATAAGGAGTCTGTATCTCCCCATGGCTAAGTGTTGATGGCTTTGTCCTCCCTGATACTCCTCTCCTGTTACATGGATGGTGGCCTGGGGCTTTGGCTGAGACGGGTGCCTCCGCATCACATCGCCCACTCCTCCATGTATGTAGCTGCATGCAGGGACAGGGATAAAAGACAAGCAGAGCACTCAGAAGCTGAAATGTTTTTTTTTTTGTTGTTTTTTTTTTTTTTTTTGTCTTGTCCCTATTTCATGTCTGCTTCTCGCCCACCTTCTCGCTGGCAGGAAGAGAAGTCTCCTACGCGTTATGTGGTGGGGGACTGGAGATGTAGAAATCACACTCAGTGTCTTGGCAGCATCTGAGGCCCTCTGGAGGCACTGACTTGGAACTGAGGTAAAGATGAACATTTCAGCGAGAGCATGAAAACAAATGAGAGCTAAAGAGAGAAGAGGGAAACGGGCAAGAGACAATGCTGTTTTGGATTAGTTATGTAAGCAATCAGGACCTTGTGCCATGTTCTTACTGATCTCCTACCCAGTTATGTAATAGAAAATTAAATCAAGAGTCGGCTTCGCACTGAACACCACATGGTGAAGAACCACTTAACAAAATCTTTTCTTGAAAGACTTTTATTCCACTTGAGGCATCCTCCTTGAATTGCGTGCGGTGCGGCCGTCACTATGCAGGTTTGTCTAAAATGTGTCCCTGCGTGGTTGCAAAGAGAGGAAGGTGATTGGCATTGAAGGGAGAGGGAGTACGAAAGCAGACATACAGGACAGCCACACAGTACCTGGGTACACTACAAGCCAACGGCAGCCACAATTATGATGCAAGGACGTCAGCCACATCCAGACACGTCCAGAAAATAACGGTACTGAGCACAAAGAAACTTTAACCACAGGTTAGAAAAGCTCGGCCTGAATGACAGCACAAGCAATCACAGCAGCACAATCAGCCTTGAAGCACTGGATCAAGCACCCTGAGGTGCAGGCTGTGCAAGTATGCCTCTCAGACAGTCAAGTAGGCAGTACCAAGGTGTAAGATGCAAAAACTGAGAGCACACACTGAAAGGTATAACCAAGTGGCTGGTAGAGCAGATGGCTCAGGAGTCGCGATTGGACGACGCGCCAATGGTGTCTGCATGCACCAACAGAGCTAGAACCCTGCAAGACACTGAGGACAGGAGCGATATCTGACAATATACGTGACAATCCCAGATGACAGCAGCATGAGAAGCCCCTGAGGCTGCAGGGACAGCTGGAACAGGTGTGCCAGGTGAAGGCCAAAGGTATACATTACCTGCATAAAATCATTCAGTGGACTGACACCGAAAACACATTTCCAGAAAATATCTGTCCCTGAGGGTGCATGCCTGAAGAGGGGTTGGGAGACAGAAATAAGATTCAGTTGCTATTTTAATCTTGGAAGCAGCAGCAGCAGCAGCAGCAGCAGCTGTATCTCCTGCCCTGTCAACATTTCCCACTAACTTTGAATACCAGGTCATTAGAGGGACTTATACATTCCTCCACCCCCTGCTGCTCCAGTTAGTCTGGAGTGGGTCGGGACTGCACACCTACACATAAACTCAGACATCACACCCGCAGCTGAGCGTGTAGAGCATTAGCTACAGTCTAATTGCTGGTAGTTTGGCTCACTTAAAATGACGGTGTCTGCTCTGTTTGAACTCTATTTGCAAATTCCCCAGTTATGTTTCATTATAATAGCTGCATTGACAAAGATGGGCACGAAACTGCGTCTGTGTGTTTGTGTGCATGATCGAGAGAGACAGCCAATATGTAATTAAGTACCAGTTTTATTGATATGTATCTACAGCAGGAATCTGGTGAGGTGAGCAACATTTGTGTTCAGTTTTATCTCGATGTAATCAAAATCCCTGATTAGCCTTTAATGTGCTTTGATCAAAGAGTGCAATCTGCACATACATTTCCAACAAGGGAATTTTTCCTGGGACGTGAATGGCAGAATTTCTAAACCTTAAATGAGGCCAAACACTTTCCAAATCACAGCACAATATTAAATTCGGCACAGTTATTATTCTTTTCTAATCTGTCTGATGGATCTTAAACTGGAATCTTTAAATGCAAGCACTGATGTGATTATTTCAATTCACCATTTTTGCCGACTGGTGGAAATGTAATGCCTGTCCCGAGACATTTTCCATCTTAGTGTCTCTCCAGAGCTTGTAAGGTGAACTGAGGCTATGTGCTTTGAAATGTGCAAGTTAGAGAGGTGAGCGGATGTTAAAGCGGATTGAGCAGGAGGAGAGAATCTGTTTTGTAATAAAAGACTCTCTGAGACTGGAGAATCACCCCCCCCCCCCTTTAGACGTCAGCATTGAAGAGCTCCTGCCAGGCTCCTCCTCCACAAAAGAAGGAAAGCAGCAGGGGGGAGCCTCATCACCTGTTCTATTAAAAAAAAAAAAAAAAAAAAGACAAAAAATAGAGAACAAGCGAGAGAAACTGCTCTTCTCACTGCCACAGGAGGCAGGATCACAATAATTTCTATTACTTCTATTTCTGTTTGAGTTGGATAGAAATCATTTCCCAAAGGGAAACTCACGGAGGAAACTCTGTCCCTGACTCTGATCACACGCCCATTAAAAGATTTTGTCAGATGCATATTTGGTTGTGTTTACGAAATACCACTTTATCTTTCCTCTTGTTGTATTTTTAGCTCTGTGAGATGAAAACTGTCATCAGTCGAGCCATACTGCTCTCCGTTTACGTTAACTTGCAAAAGCCTTGTCAGCCTGGCAGTATTTTGTCTGTTCCGTACGCAGGAATACACAAAATCCTTCGGCTTTTCTATAAATCCAACTAATTAGAAATTCAATTTATAACTTCAGATGACAACATCAAACAGACAGATGGTATAGCTTTGGGCTCTGGTGTCTGTGAGAACAATTTCACCACAATTGTCAAGTGCAACAAAACAGAAATATCCATCAGAGACACTTCACATGAAACTGTGAGTTAGTTCCTGTCAGCAACTCTCCCTCCCTCGAGGATTGCTTGTAAAACATGTTTTTCTGTTTCACTCTAATCGAGTGGGGAAACAATAAAGTAGAGACTTGTGATGCAATTTTAACAAGAGAATAGTTTCACCCCTAAAAAAAAAAAAAAAAAGATTCACAAAATTTCACAAAAATGATGACTGATGAATACACAACGCCCATGAGTTTGGCTGAATTGGATGATTAGACTGAATTAGTTTGTATGGAGTTTTACTTTATGATCAGAGCTGAAATGTTAATTTAGCAGCTAAACTGTTAACAACATATTCAGTCTGAAGCGAATGCTACCCGGTTAATTTAGAAAATAAAATCAAAGTCATGACACCCATGATATTAACCGCTAGTTTGAGTCTGTCTTGTTTGTTCCACTTTCACCCTCCTTCACCTCAACATTGTGGTCAATTTTAGATAAATGAAACGTCAGAGGGGGGTTAAAGGTGTTGACTGATAATAGCTCGTTGGTGACTTACAGTTAAAGAACAGCACTAGCGAAAATTGTCTCTCACCAAGTTCAGCCACGAGCACGTCCTCTACTCCTCCAAACTCCGGAGAAAGCTGTGAAAGCAGACGCATTAGAGGAGAGTGATCCCTCAGACATGATGCATGAAAACATTTGCTCTAAATAGACCATTCTCTTTTATACATGTCACCCTATTGATTTCCGCATTTTCTTTGCATAGGTACAAAGACCTTATTCTACACATTTCAACCCCCACCTGGCCCACACTGAGACTTTAATGCTCCACTGATCAATGAGTGGATTAAAGCAAATTAAAGACTCCTTTGTGTGGTCTGTGCAGTGGAATCTCCTTCATCCTCAACATTGTTAGTCTGGCAAGGCATTCCTCTACGCCTCAGGACATCAGCCTCATGAACTTGTGTCTCCTGGGGTAAAAGAGCGCGGGGGCAGATGTGGCCTTTTTGTTTTGATTGCTCCTGGATGCCCCAGGGTCTGTACTGCAGTGTGAAAGCAGCGAGGGTGTGGTGGTGTGTGGTGGCGGTGGCGTGACTCATGCAGCTCCCTCCTTTTCATCCTGACATTTGACATACTGATGTAGAGGCTCTCAGCTGGAACAAACATGGCGTGCTGTGTCACAGCTGCAACGTCTGTGCCCCTGAGCTCGCGGCTGGCAGAGCTGAGAACAGTTAAGAGTGAGTCAGCACTTGTTTAATTCATACACCTACACTGTGGAGCTCTGGGGGTTGTTTTGGGCCTGATTTTATTTTTATTTTCCAGTCTGCTCCCAGCTGAGAATTCAACATCTCACGATGCTGCCTAGCATTCCTTGAAAGTCGATCTTGCTTCAATCCTGCCAGGACTTGAGGGAAAAATTGGAGCTGCAGAGCACGAAGGCATTTTAAAAACACCGGTCGAAGAGATAAAGCTGCACAACTATCAGGCTTACTCCTGAGAAGCAGCCAGTAATCCATTCTCATTAAAGCCCTTCCTCTGGATGAGCAGAATATTGTGCCACATTTACTACAAACACAAATGAAGCAGCTGAAGACCAAGTGAAGCCAGAGGGATTCTGGTTCCTAATGAACCCCACAGAGACCTCGCACCATCAGGTCCTTCAGACGTCTACCCGGCCTCATCAGGGCAGATAAAGTACCTCACTAAGCAATTCAGACCACACAGACCTACTCTGTCCTGACGCGCTTACATCAGGTGGCTGAAATTTAATGTCGACAAGAGTCTCAGAGAAGACGTCGGCACACTCTCCGGCTCTTATTAATTGGTGTTTCATCTAAAATTAGTCAGGGGGGCAAAACAAGGAGCAAAAGAACTAAAAACATTAAGGAGTTTCTCTCTTACTCCGATACTATTTTCCCATTGAAGTTAACATGAGCGATTAACTTAAAAACCATGTTTCATGTTATTAATACACTTGATTTTACTATTACGTCTTGTTTTCCCTCAAGTATTTTATTTAATGTCACTCTTGACAGCAATTTATTTCCATAAACTGTGTCATCACATATTCAGTTAAATGGTCAGAAGCTGATATAATAAAAATATAGATTTAAAATATATATATAGTCTAACTAAAAGCCTGGATGTCTTTGGAAGTGAACAAAGGAATTGACATTCAGAAATTGGAACTTTCCTTTTCCTTACAGGTTATAAATAAATAAAATAGTATGGCATCAGAGAGATACACTGAGATCCTGCAGGGGCCTAGCAGAAAAAAAAAAAAAAAAAAAAAACATGTAAATTTGGGTGTCATCTGCATAGTAGTGATATGAGGGTAACTGGATCTAAGGAGGTGGTGTATACAGCATCTTTACTAGCAGTGTTTTCTGTTAACTATGCAGTTCCAGAATTTCATCTTTGGCAATGAGAAAAAAAAAACTTTTCCACAAAAATCAGTGAAGTGAAACCTCGACTGTATCTGCACTTTGTGTGTTTAGAGAAAAGGAACAAGTGGCAATACTTGACTTTTTGTCCCACTGTTTAGCGTTGACAAGTGATAAGTGGAAACAATAGCTGTTTATACACCAGCTGCCTCACTGTTATACTGATAAAATAAAATACATGCTTACAGGAACAAGTTGTCATCAGCCATTTATCAAATGTTATATATGAGTAAATTCTAAATAGGACCACATAAAACTCTAGTGTAAGAGAATGCAGTGTCTTCGCTCTTCAATAGAAACGATTAATGTTTTTAGTCTTTAAGTCATGTTGAAGTCCCCCCCCCCCCCGCCACTTCAAACTGAAGCTGACCTTTATTTTCTCAGCAGTGTCTTTCTTAAAAAAAAAGAGAGAGAGGAAAAGAAAAGAGGCCATATTCTCAGCTAAATTTTTTGCTTCTACTGTATTTGACTGCAAAATTTAAGACGACCTTTTAACAGAGACAAAACAACTGCTTTTTCCTTGACCTCTCCCATGAGTCTCAGCCAAAATGGTACATTAAAAGCCTCACAGGATCTGTAGCCAAATGCTTAAGAAAACAGCATGGTCTATCTTTAGCACAGTCATTTGACGGGAGCGTTCCCTGTTGCATGAGAAGCCTGGAAATACAAACATCCAAATAAATAGTGGATTACAATGCAACACCAAGGTGCGTTTCACAATCATAGGAAAAAGACATGAAGGTCAGTTGGAATCAATTTAAGATCCAGCCTTTATGACCTCAGACTGAAAATCAGGATAAGCCAATCAAGTTACTTCTTATTATTGGAGGGAAAAGACAAGACTGGTGCCTGGATGGAGCTGCCTGAGTCTCTGACAGTTTTATTTCAACTAGCACCATCAAAATCTACCTACATTGACAAGTGTTCAGACAATGCCATTGCATGAGAACTTACAGTATAAGCAGCTGCAGCGAGGGCCACTGACACCCATATACTTTGGCTGAGTCCAGCTGGGATTATACATGTGCAGCAGTGACTATGTTTGGACATTTCACTTGAGCCTTGACATTCCTGCAAGCCACCAAAAGATTGGATGTTAGGGAAGAAGACAGGGCTGCCCGGGTCTCCCAAAGTTCAACAAGAAGCTCTTCTCAGTTATCTTCAGCATCAGAGTCCCAGTAAGCAGCATGACGGCTCATCACGCCAGGGACAGTGGTGTGGTGGCTACCAGAAAAAGTTACCAGCCCTCTCTTTGGCTTCAGCTGTGAGAACATGGGCACTGTGGACGAAGAAACATCCTCGTGTTCCAGCCTGTCCAAACGGCAAGCTGGATGTTTAGTTACGGAAAGGGAACTGTGCTCAGTGGTTAATAAATTCAAGGGGGAGTTTGATTAAAATTCACAAGTTGCCTCAGTGTCAAACTGCCAAAACAATAGAAGCTGCAGTTAAGTTTTTTTTTTTTCTCCTCCCCCCACAGTTGAGCACTGAACAGGAACATGGGACAGCAGGTTCTGGGTGAAAAGGACACGTTGTTCTACTAAGTGGCATAAATGGCCTGATAAATAGACTAAATGTAGCTTGTGTCACCTCATATATTCGAAATATTCTCAGAAGCAAGTTTCTTTCTGTACTAATATAATCTCATCATGAACAGCAACTGCTAATAGCCGATGTGGTTCACCTTAAATGGCAGAAATTTACCAGAATGTAGATGAAAGCAAGATACACAATCAGGCAACAGCATCTAACAAACAATTTTAAAAAGAGTGGGGTCTGTATTGTCAGACATTTAAATAAAACCTCTGCTTTATAGAGATGAGTTAAGTCTCTTGTTTATTTTTCTATTATATAGAGTAGAAATAAGCACAGAAGAAAAGAAGCGACTTGAGCATGGCACTGCATTCACTTTCATTTCACTCAAGCTTGGCAGCCTCGGTTGAGTGTTGAACGCACTTTTATTGTCTAGGTGTCAAATGTAACAGTGTCACCACTCAGAGAGGGAATAAAGAGTAAATGGTCACATAAAAAAATATAAAATCAACAATGAAAATGGTTACACGGGGAAAGTCTTGATTCCCGTGGCAACATTGATGTACAGTTGAGACAATGTCCAGATCCAGAAGTGTATGTGTTTGGTTTGCACATTTCCACAGCCTATATTAATCTCAAACAAAAAGAGTCCTTTTTTTGTTTACTAGCCATGCATACAGTTGACAATTCCACGTGTTGAGTCAGTGTCTTCATAGGAGCTGGCACTTTCAATACAAAATATTTACACTACCAATTATTATTCTTATAATCGTCGCCTTTGTTCTTACTGTTTGTTACTATGGATTTGAATACTCTGAGCACATAAAGAGTGGGATCAGGATGTTGGAAATCTTGAGCCTCCGATTTGATATTGATACCAGGAGAAAATAAGAAGAGGGAGGGGAAAAAAAAAAAGAAAAAAAAAAAAAAAAGCAAAGTACGACAAATGTTGGCATCTCCACTTTAAATTGCACCAGTCCTAAACAGAGTTTAGAGAAATCGCCTGTCGAGATATTCAAACACTGACAAGATGAACTGTGTGTCCCATCTGGATGAAGCAGTTAGTTATACTTCTACTCAGCAATCTGCTGTCAGTCTTCCCCGAGAGGAAAACAAAACACACGGCATGTGGCTCTGCTAAGTTTACTATTATATCTCAGAGTGAGAGAATAGGAAAGAGATGACTGCACAAGATGTTTCACGAAAAGACACTGACTTATCCACCATTCTCTCTCCATTCCACCGGCTGAAACGAAAAGTGTATATTTTGTATATAAGAAAATGGAGGTGTTTTCAGGTCACCTCTTTGGTTCAGCCCTGTGATGAGTAGAAAAACCTCCCACCAGCCACCGACAACACCAACAAAGTTGGGGAAATAAATTGTACATACTGTAAATCAAATGCTCCTTAAAGGTGGAAATCCCAGAAATGTCTTATTGGGTTAGTGCACAGTAGCTACTAGCCACCAGTCACAGTAACAACCCTAACTAACAAACAAACAAAATATATATATATATTGGTGTGAAACAGCCAAAACCAGGAGAAAACTTTTCGCACTCATTATTATCAGATTGTTTAACAACCGAAAGAGTAGTGATCCCGATGTGTGATTCTCTGCTGATGAAAGGGTGAAGGCGAACGAACAAAGGAGAGAGGAACATAAGGCGAGGACACGCTCCTTTTTGTCATTCGTCAATTTCTCTTGCAGCAAATTCCTGGCATTGAAAATGTACTCATTACTCGCTTGCCATTATTAATGATCATATCTTTGCAGATCTTATGCTCCATAGAGTTAACATCCATTGCGTTCAACCATGAGTTTTATCTTCTGTTTAATTGGCATGTGCATGTTTGTGTTTCTGTCCGAGTGTATATCTCTGCTGCAAGTCGTACGTAGGCTTTTTTTTTTTTTATTATTATTATTTTTTTTTTATTTTGTCTGGCCTGTTCCTGGACGCCCCTGGGGCTATTGTATATTGCAAGAAGAGCAGCAGGGGTCATCCTTGTCTGGCTGGGCGGCGTAGTCCATCTGCCGAACGATCTCTGCAAACAGTTCGTCTACCATGGTTTTGCTCTTGGCCGACGTCTCCATGAACGGGCAGCCCCACTCCTCCGCCAGGGCCTGGCCTTCGCTGGACGACACCTCCCGTTCACTCTCCAGGTCCACCTTGTTCCCCACCAGGATCACAGGAACCTTCTCGTACCTGAAGGGCACACACACACACACACACACACGCATTTTCCCCAACTTAGTTTAACAAGCAATTACCCTTCAGAAGTTCGTAATAACACATGCTTTATGCTTCAGTGGGTTTTACTTGCAGTTTTCACATAATGCTATTATTTAATCCTCCATTATCCCCAAATTTTCTCTTTGTGTGGCACACCACTAAAATATGACCCTCTAAAACAGTCAGTCTGTCTTTCAATGGCAACAATGGACATATAGCTGCAATTATAACTGTCTTGAACTGTCTCTTCCTGTTCATAGGAACCAGGCAGCATTAGGCTAAAGGCCAGAAGGCCATTCACACTCAGGATCAAAGTGATAAAGATGGAATTGATATTATCATTAAGTACCCATATGCAGACACACACGCAAAGAACTTGGTATTTTTGGATAGTGAACATGGTGTTAAAAACTAATGAGATAAAACATGATTGCAAGAGTGTTCTAAAAATCCTAAATGTATTTTAAAGCTAACAATAGACCAAAATTATATAGAATATCAAGGATGTACAACATTCGTACATCCAACAACATCATTCCTAACGTCATGATTGGAAGGCAACAAATAAACGTGGTAGTTATATTTTCTCATTGTAATTTGTGTTTTCAGAGAGTTCATGTCAGTTTGCAAACCACAGAGAGGGAAAAAAAAAAAAAAAAAAAAAAAAAATCAATCTTTTTATTTTTCTTTTTGTTTAATTCCATTTGTCTAATTCTCAGTCCTGCATTGCATCCAGTTGCGATAATTTGCAGTTGTGCCATTGAAGGACAAGGCAGATACACAAACTCAGTCATGGCCAAGCAAGGTAATGTTGTTAACACTGCACATTTAATTGCAAATAAAATCAAATTCCCCTCCTCCTGTTATTTGCACCTTTTTCTCCTCAGTCTCTTTTACTTTCAGAGGCAATGTACTCTGGATACCATTTGCTTTCTAACCAACAACTGTCTCGCCATTACTTCTTTTAACCTTCAATTTCACTGTCTGGGCTGCTCTCCTCTGTAGCGATTGCTTTGTTTACTGTTAATAACTTTTACTTTCTTTTTTTTTTTCTGCCCGAAGCAATGTTTTTGAATCCTTGATTTTTATAACAATTTAATTAAAAGAACTTTGTTTGCTCAATCACTGGCAAAGTTGGAGGTACTATAAAAAAAAAAAGTGTTTTTGAATAGTTCATATTAAGATATCTTCCTGGATTTTTTAGAAATCACCCGCGAGGTAAAGTGTTTTCAAAAGTCTCAGCTGGATTCAAAATGGGGGCCTGATATGTGGGTGGATGGCTAATCGGAAACTAAATGGCGTGTGTGTGTGTGTGTGTGTTTTTTTGTTTTTTTTTTTAGAAATGGTGCACTTTGATGTCGGCCTATATGTGGTCTTTGATTATGGGAAGAAACTTCTCACATCAAGAGACAGCACATCACAGGAGCACCTTCTTGCTGTGAGCCGCTAAATGCTGAAACCCCCTGATGCCCTCCATACCTTGTGCATTTAGTCTAAATCCTGACCTTGTGGAGAACAGGAAATGAGTCGTATAGCTCTGACCCCCTAGGATAGGAAGCGCTCATAATCTTTTGAGCTCTGAACTCACTGCCATGCAGCTGGGGCTAAACATATTGCCGTGGAACTGGACTACTTTGTGGGCAGCCAAAGACGGTCAGTTGAACTAAATAGGCTGCTGTGCTATAATTATTTAGAGGAAGGAGCTGTGACGCAGTTTCACCAACATAATCACTGCATCGGTGTTTGATATCGGAAAAACATGGTGGGCCGCTTCGCCTGTTTGTACACATCAGAGATAACAAAGATCAAAATCGTGCGAATCATGCCGATCGTGCGTGTTCACATCCTTTGCTAAGCAGCAGGTTCTTTCTTTCATCGTTTGCTGCGCGGCGCTATTGAAGGGGGGGCTTTCCATCTGTTGGACACAATGTTTGAACTGAGTTTAAATGTCTCTCGGACACGGAGCGACATCTGACCAGTCGTGCACCGACATCATTAGGGTTTTCAAAAGCTGTCTTTGCCCTCTGAAATATACAAGCTCTTAAATTATGTATAGGGGGGGGGGGGGGGGGGGGGAGGGAGAAACATCCCCATCCTTGATTGCCATGGTAACAGGTACACAAGGTTATGACTAATGCTGAGGGGATAGGACTGCAGAAGCAGCGAGCTTGATACTCCACGTTGGGCAGCGTGAGCATCCATCAGAGGATAGAGGCTGCAGGTTTCAGCGATAAATGAGCTTATACCTGCCGAGAATAAGGAGCCAACTTGGATCCAGTCATGAATATATTATTCAGGGCAAACTTTAATCTCAATCCTGTCCCGTACCGAGGATCGGCTCGCCTGAGAGGAACTACCAGGATTTAACACATGATCTCAGACAACGGTTGGTGCGTTTCTCTTCGGGCTCAGAGGCAGCCTGAATGAGGAACTACAGCCCACAGCTGACAGATCTCATTCACTGCATTCCTGGTTGTCTATAAAAACAGCTGTGGTTTTCCTGACAACTATTTTGGACCACTTCTACTCAGCGGCAGGCAGTTCTTGCCTGGAACCTTGAATTCATTTTCCACCTTTACTGAAAAGCCCAAAGCACAGATGTGAGTGAGCAGATTGAAAGGTACACACTTGACTTTTACAGCTGCATCCGAGGAGAAGCCACGGGGGGCTCAGCGTTTAGTTGGTTTAGTTGGGGTAAATGGAACCATTTAAGTGTCTCCTTCTCTGCCTCGGGTTGTAGTTTTAACTTAAATCTCCCACTTTAAATCTCTCCACATGGCTGGTGGCCACGTAACTATCTTACATATTATCTACCGACACATGCCATTTCATCACAGCTCTCACTTTACTGCCCCAATGTTCCTAAAAGTTCAACATGGTTGGTGTCTGAGCTCTGTGTGTGGGTGAAAGGCTGTAAAGACTTAAAATTAAACTACCACCAGGAGCATAAATAATATGAATTGCTTCCATTGTATTTTACACTGTTCAACTGTTTGGCCTGCACAATGGCAGTATAAAGCAATGTCTTATTTTTGTATAGACCATCAGTTCAAAAACAGAGATGGGAATAACTACTAACGGTGTCACTGCATCAACTGCACGATAAGTGAGGATGACTGGCTGAGGTGGAGTAAAATTTCATGGCAAGTCAATCAGAGGCACGCACACACACATATGCACACAAAACACAAACATATTTAATTTGAGAGATAAAACAATTCGTGATTGTGAAGCTGGAAGCCAAAAAATTTGGGATCTTTTTTTTTTCCTGATTAATTTATTGCTGACAGTTTTTGAGTAGTCATCTTATTCATTAATTGCTTTATACAACAGTGATTCATTATGATGTCCTGTTTTAAGGTGTTACAGAGAATATTTAAATGGATACAGATTTTAAATCTACTGGTGAGTTGTTTAGCAGTTGGGCTATCCTCACACATCAAACCTCAGTAATCAAATACAACAAACTAACTGTAATTACCACAGAACTCGCACACAGGATAAACAATTCAACTGAAGCGAATCCAAGAGTCACGTCAAACATCCAAGTACGAGGCTTTTATTAATCCATAGTGCAGGATTTGGATCGGTCTGCTGTATGGAAGTTAAACAGCTCATTTAGGCCTCATCATAACAGCAGCACAGCACAAAGACATCTGGTACCAAACAAGAGGCTCTATATTTAGCCATAATAACAGAGGGGAAAACCGGCAGTCCCGTGAGGTGTGAGATGGTGGATGCCACGGATAGTGAGGCTCCGAGGGCCTCAGCACAAAGGATCCAAAAGTGGCCGGTGTAAGGAAGCATGGCTTGTCCGTGATGCCAAACACATACAGGGATACTTATAAAAAAAAGAGACGAGCCTCACAATGCTAATAAGTAACTGAGTCTTGTTATGTTTGCTCTGTGACACAATCAACACAAACAACATGTCATGCTTTAGCCTTGAGTTTTGGAGCCTGACAGCAGCCGCACTCCGACTCCACACACCCATGTGAGCTCGCCCAGACACAGCTTATCTATAATGCATGATGCATCAGCTCATCCCAGCCTTGCTGACGGACGGTGGGACTTGGCGGCCAAAGACTCTCTGGATTTGATTCTAGTCAACACTGTCAGGACGAGGGAGGAAAACTGTGTTTCTGTGTGCTGGGCCTCCTTTTGTGGAGCGCCCTCAGTTTAGATGACGGAGAAAATTCGGCTGAGTCGGAGTAGCAATAAGCTCTGGTCTTTTGACACAAATTCACAACAAAGAAGGACTCAACCAGGAATTGGAGTTTTGTAAACACGCCACTGCCATCACATGCTATCTGAACTGAAATGCATGAGGTGAAAAGGTGAGACGTCTCTTATGGATTGTGTGAAGGTTATGAAAACTAATTCATTACCTCCTGTTACCTTGAAAATCTGATCTTATTCACAGATGGCAGAGACAGTGGCCAAGAAATGTCAAAATGGAAAAGATGCACGAGTCCTGAGCTTGACACACTCCACAGTCATCCTTGGAATCTGATGTATTACAGCAATAATAAGGGCAGACTATGAGCTCCCCGGTGGTAATTGTGGCGTCTGAAACAAATTCCTCCTGTTACTGTAAAAAGCACAAGGCTGGGAAACTGAAATTCAAAGTGCCACTAAATCAAAAAATGTATGCAAATTGTCTTTCCGTTTAAAAGCGGTAATCAAGGAGAGGAATAAGCTTTGAATGGCTCAGACTCATTCGTTTGAGTTTTATAGCAAAAGGGACACGTTCTACTTCGTTGTCTTGGTTCAGCATATACACTTATAGCTAATGATAGGTAGTTTTTCCTCTATCAACATGTTGGAGACACTGCTCCATGGTGACATGAATGCATCACACTGCTTCTGCAGATTTATCAGCCACAGATTTATGCTGTCAATCTCCGCATTTAACCACATCGCAAATATGCTCTACCAAAAAAAGATCAGATCGAGGAGTTCACTGCGGTGAACTGGACTGCCGACAAAGTTTGAAAGTATTGGGTTTTTTTTTTTTTTTATTGTTAATTTAAAGGAGAATCTATGTTCTAACAGACAGCACAAAACAAAACAAAATAAAGCCCCCCGCGCCAAAAGAGCTGGAGTTTGCCTTTTTGTTTTTTTGCCAACTTCATTTCACACTTTAACAGACTCAAGCAGTTTTAGAATTAAGTGTGGCAAATGCACGAATAAGCAGGTGTACAGGTGTTCCTGATAAGGTGCTGGGTGTGCTCGATTAGGCTTCAACAAACAGAAGAGTTTATTAGCTGCCTATTTTAACTCTTCAGACAATTTTATGAAAAAAAAAAACAACAACCCCAAAACAATACACTTACTGTATGGTGTGGTAATTACAAACGATGCAATAAACCCCTCAGGTTTTTAAACAGCTTGTAGCCCTGCTGTGTTGTTTCTTTTTCTCCCTCATCATTATACGTGGAGGGAGCTTAAAAAATCCATTTCAGTTTATAGCAGGGTTTCTAAAATAATTTGACATTTTGTCGCTAACTAACAAGCGGTATTTGACACCATCGTCATCTCAGCAGCTTTGTGGTGCCACACAGAACCAGACTTTATCAGACACATGAGCTCCGATAACGTGATGTGACCAGTGACGTGTAGTTATCCTTTTCCTTCATATATGGAATCACAGACTAGAACATTTTAGGTTGAAGGCATAGTTGAGCACTGGGAAATATGCTTAGCTTGTTCCAGCTGTTTTCTGCTATTTCCAGCTCAGCTCAGTGTCTCGTGACTGAGGAGTAATATTTAACTTTGCGGTATCAATCCTCTCATCCAAAGTGTTGCGAAAAAAAAAGAAAAAAGAAAAAAAAAAGATGACGCTTGATGAGCTCCTGATAGCAGATTTAATTTGTCGTGTCGTCATTTTTGCCAACTCAATTTGTAGGCTTAGCATGATAACATTTGCAAATTAGCTCTAAACACAAAAAAAAAAAAAAAAAAACACATGTGAGGCTGATGGAAACTATTTGGTGTATTTAGTCATACGCCAAATAATTTGACAAATTTTCCTGGCAATGGCACATCAGGGACCACATTTAAAATTTCCTCAAAATTTATAGATTTGTTGTTGAGACATTTCACTGAAAATCAAAAATGTGAACTTCATGGTTGATAGTTCGGGGTAACTCTTGGGGTGGTAGTCCGTTGGATGTGTCACCTGGGTGCTGAGTCTCAATCTAATAGTTCAAGCTATACAATAGCTATTAAGATATTCCAGCGGGGATGGACCGGGTGATGAATTGGCCGATCAACTGGCTGGCACTGCCAACCCTAGAGCATTGAGTGACCTGCTTTATTCGAGTATATTTACATAACTTGCTCTCAGTATTTATATCATTGTACCTGGCATTTCCTTTAGCTATCCTCATCATTTAAAATGAGCAACTCCCAAAAACAGAGCACAAAAAAATAACTGGTTAATTTAAACAGCTTTTAGAGCGGTCTGGGAGGGGCTATATTGTGGTGCAGCACTCCACAAAGCCTTGAACACATTATTTATGGAGTCAAGTACCCCATTAAGTAACCGAGGCTGAACTTTAGTGTGGCTCTTTAGCCCAGTTTTCACAATAGCCACAGATTTGGGTTAAAGAGGATCTGTCTGGGTGAACTGGGTGAACTGAAAACTGAACATCTTTATCCACTGAGCACATGAACGAGCCTGGAATGGTATCTCCACTGTTTGTTAGAAAATAATGTGTGAATTAGAGACATGTAGAGTAAAGACATGAACATCAGCAGCCCCACACCACAGCAAGAAGGCAGTCCTGAGTGTAAAGCTCTATTTAACCCGTTTCTTCTCCAACCTCTGCCCACAGTGCTTCTATTCAGTCACTAATTACAACAGATCCCTGGTGTACAGTTAACTGCAGCAAAGCTGAGGAGTGACGAGGTCGCCGGCAGACACAAGCAGGCCAGGGCGTCATCATGTGCGCCGGTGGCCTCTGTGCTAAAGCCTGTCTTTGCCACTAACAGCAGGCACTGATAGATGGTGACAGGGCTCAGAGTGAGCGAACGGTCAGGTCAGAGTCGCTGACTGCTGAGGCTTCACACAACAAAGCAGCTAACAAGCAGCTAACCAAAATCTCTTGGAACAGCTAAAGCTTGAGTCAAATAACATTTAGGAAGATTCCTGCCTTTTCCAAGGTTTATCGACTGAGATGTTCAGTGAGTTACTACATTTCCCACAATGCCTCCCATCAAGTCCTAGAGAACATGCCTGAACGTGTTTCTGTTGTGTGTTTCTAGAGAGATGGCGAGTGTCTGCCAGCTTCTTTCAGAAAGCAAAGAGGCCAGATTGTTACTCTTCACATTGAAAACACAACATCCTGATACTACATCGGGCTACAGAGAATACACAACAACTGTTACCTTTTCTATTTCTGGCATGGATTCTTTTGTCTTATAGCACAACTGGAAATGTTGTGAAAAATAGCAAACCTAGAAATTGAAAGCCTTGCTCTTTTTCAATGAGCCTCTGTGTTTGCCAGATAAACCCCTGAAGTAAACACAAAACAAAAGAAGGGGAGGCGATATTGAGATGAAAATGTGTGTATATGTGCATTTTAAACTTGGAAACCAAGACACAACATTTGTTGCCAGCGTTTAGTTATCACCTTCATTTGCTAGATTAATTCATTTGATGCCATCTATTTGTCGTAACAAAAGAAACCATGCCTGACTCTTGTGGTGAAGTGTTGTGCATAACTTTCCTGGGCCTTGTGTTGCCTTGTGTTGCCTTGCCTACACAGAACACTTACAGCCTCTCAGCAAACCAAAGCCATCTTAGATAAGCATGGTCAGATGCTTTTAATTGCAGAAAACTTGTTCCCGTGTTTGAAAAAGCTTTTAACAGCAGAATAAAGCCAGCCTTCCCCAGTTTCAGCATCAACTATCAATGAAATGTTTCATTTTGCAGGGCAAGTAGCAAATAAGGTCAACTATGTTGATGCGTAAGGGGAGATACTGAGGTATTTTGACCTTAAGACTACTCCTAAGTCTCTTCGGCTCTTCTTCGAAACTCATTACTGCATAAATGAACAAAAATAATCTGACTGACCAAAGAACGTGTGTACGCTCATTCAGAAACTTCAGCAAAAGGAGAACTGCATACAGAATGTGGGTCGCTGTTTTATAACTGAATTGAATACGATACATGTCCTGATGTGTTCACACAAACTCCACTCTTTCCAGTGGAGCCCACTTGACGGGGGTGGGTGTTAGACTCTGAAGGTAAGTGTTGTGTTCAAGAGGCATGTGAAGTGTGATACTTTCTGAAAACAAATTCTGCTGTGACATTAGAGAGCAACACCAGACCGTGTTAAGTGTGAAATAACAGAACAGCCTCTGCTGTGTGAGCACACGGACACATTTACATTCCCACAAACACACATCACCACATGGAACGAATGCAGACAGCACATACCTCTCCCTAGTCTCAGCTCGTATGTTGACCTCATTCTTTCATCCACAGATTTATAGGTTTGTAAGGAGGATGTTAAAAAAAACAAACAAAACATACAAAAAAAAAAAAAAAAAAAAAAAAATCAAGAATAAAGGCAAATTAATATCTTCATAGTGTTAAGGTTTTAGTTTTAGATGCTAAATTGTAACAGTAATGGGTGTTAATGTCACAATTAAAAGACAACACCAACACAAAGACACCTTCTCTTCCTTTTACTGGGTGCTGTATAAAGTAATAAGCTTTACTAGTAAATAGTGTGAGCTATAAGCTGATTTTAATGACACATGCTCTGTCTTTCCTGAGCCTATTGAACTGCCTGTATTGACTGGAACACATCCACTGACACCTGCCAGGACTGATGGAACCACAGGAACTGCGTTAACGAATCACCAATAATCGTCCAGCCGACAGCATCCACGGGACCCTCTATCTGGGATTTCAGAAAATCATGTGTCACCAGGTGAACATACAGTGTGGCGCGTCTGCACAGTACTAGCCTGGAGCTGAGAAACACCAATAACATGATGGCTCAGCCACACAGCCTCATCTAACCTCCATCAATCAGCAACTCACTCTGGTGACCTCACATCAGGATCGTTGGCGCTCAGACACGAAACCATCTTGCGCTTTCATTTGTGATGATCTTCCTAACGAGCTTGTGCGGTTTTCTAAATGAACTGCGGCCTCTCCCACACAAAAGCCGGGCTCCGGCCAGTTGAGCTTTTGCTCTGACCCCTACAGTATATCTGAGCTGTGCTTCCTTGAAGCTCTCTGCAGAGCCCCTCTGGCACTGAATCGTGGGTATCCCTGGCTGGCTGTTTCGCTCAGGTTGCAGCATCCAGCACACAGAAGACATTCAGAGCTGCAAAGCTGCAGCTTGGCAGATCACAGGGACCAACTAGCATGTTATGACTGGAGGACAGTCGTAACATGACAGTGGTTTTCTCCTCACACTGCTGGTGCTGGTAAGGACTGTCATTCCCAGGATGCAACTGTCTAGACTGAAACATTAAAGTCTGCAGAGATGAGGATACTCCAGGAGGAGCAAATGATTAGTTTTTAGAGATGCTGAGACTGCAGTGCAAGGACATTTGACTACAAACGAGCATTGTGGGGGAGACCTGGTACACCAGAATAGAATAGGTATGTGGTGTTGTTCTGTACTCTGCCCTGAAGATGCACAGTCCTCAGACCAGGCCTGCACCCATCCTTCACCTACAGAGCCCACTGGGCCACAACAATGTGTGTAAAGAATAAACTCCAGCATCCACACAACACACTGTGAATCTGGATATTATTGGGTTCCCCAAGCATCATTAACACCAACCTTTTCACTCTTATGATCTGATCCCTCATCGGCTTGATGTCCTGGAAGCTCTGCTGGTTGACAAGGCTGTAGACCAGAATGAATCCTTGGCCGTTTTTGATGTAAAGGTCCCGCATGGAGGCGAACTGCTCGGTGCCGGCGGTGTCAAGGATCTCCAGCACCGAGGGCGACGAGTCCACCTCGATCTCTTTGCGGTAAAAATCCTCTATGGTCGGGTCGTACTTCTCAATGAACGTCCCGGTGACAAACTGCACGGTGAGGGCGGATTTCCCGACCCCACCGCTGCCCAGGACCACCACTTTATACTCGCGCATCGTGGATTAAAATCAAGTCGCAAAGGTATCAATCTCCGCGCGTCATTGAACTGAACTGAGAATTACATTCACCATCCGTGTCCCATTTCCGACCGCTGCTTCAGCTACGGCAGAGCACAAAGACTCGGTGCCCCGACATGGATTTCATTGTGGAAACGTCCCCCCCGTGCAGGCCAGACACTGACGGCTAGACGAGCATCAGAGCACCGCGACTGTCCGAAGCGAGCACCGGGAGGAGGAGGGAAGGATCGGCCGCTGATGTGGACCGTGCGGGTTTTCATCTGCTTAGCTCAGCCCTGTGTGAGCATCAGGAAAAAGACACAAACAAACCAAAAATAAAAAAAGAACAACAAACTTGCTCCATCGAGGACGCTGGAAAAACGGCGAACAGCTTTTAGCCCCGAGAAATGAACTGCGGGGGTGAAAATGTTTCCAAGCGAGGATGCCGCCGCGGAAAAACTGCCCCGACCGAAGCTACCGGGACACTTGGCTGCGGAACTTGCGTCTCTTTGTTTCTGTTTCACCATCGCTGGCATGTCTCCGTCTCTCCCCCGCTCTCCGCTGCGAGCCCGGCCGCCATACTATCGGGTGGAGACCCACAGCTGCGGCGTAACGAGCCGGTCCCCGCTCGGCTCCCGTACTGATAGGGGGGCGGGGGCGGGGAGAGAAGGGAGGAAAAAAACAAAAAAACAAAAAAAACGAAAAGGCCCCGCCCCTTTGAGACGGACGTGCGGGCGGTCCAATGGCTGCCTCCCGCTGCCCTTAAACCTCACCTGAGCCTGAATGGGGGCCGGACGGAGGGAGCCAGTTAAAATCGGCCGCCACATTTCCGTTCATGTGTTAAAATCCTCATCACTCTGTTGCCCCAGTGACATCCAAGGGGAGCTCGACCAATCGCTGAGGCGACTGGAAGATGCGTATCCAGGGGGAGGATAATGCGCCGGATGCTGTTGCTATGGTAACGCTGCAGTTTGTTTTTTTTTTCTGTCTAAATGTGAAAATTTTGGTTTTAAAAAATGCTTTAGGTGTTTAATATGTAGAATATTTATTCTTTTTTTTTATATGACATCAGACAGTCGCTCGATTTGAAGTCTGAAGATTTATGTAGAATCAACATTTCCAGGCTAAAATCTGTAAAACCTAGAGACAACACAGTCAGATCCATCTCTCTTTCTCTTCAACAGATTTAGGAAAACTTGGAAATCTGTACTTTTCTGGTTCTGGGAATGACTGCTATTAAAATTATGCAAAATAAATTTCCAGTCCAAAATATGGCTCACAGATTGGCATTTATTTATTTATAATATTAGATTTCACACATTTTTAATATACAGCAACAAAACTATCCATATGAAAAGTTAAATTAAGCACAAATGAAATTATTTTAACAAATAAATTGAAAAATGGGGGACTATATGGACGTGGGAAATTTCTTTTAGTGGCTAGATAATATTGAATTCATAGTTACAGAACAAAGGCAAACTTAGGGACAGATCGAAGATAAGGCAAAGTTCACAAAAAGTCTTCTTTGTCCTCTGACTGATGAGAAAGTGCTTAAGATAATGGCTTCCCTAAATCAGTCCAGCCAGACACCTTTACCATCCATTTGTTTTGGACCTGGTTATCAAAATCAATGTGAAATGACCTCACCTGTGTTCATGACATTCAAGCTTCTTGCCAAAAGGTGAAACAAACGTTCAGAAATAAGCTTTTTATTTGCAGGTATAATAAATTAAAGAAACATATCATTTTTTTTAATACCAACTTAAAATGCAAAAGGAATCATGCTGCTGAAACGTCAAGTGAATTCCTTACTTCTGGAAATTTAATTCATTCTGGTATGGATTATATTTTACTGGCAAAAGGATAACATTCATGTAAAACAATCATTCAGATAACAATACTACTTCTATGCACTGGATCACTTAGTGTTTTAGCGTACTAATGTCAAATATCTGACAGCACAGTCTAATATGTTATTGTGAAGAGGGAAAAAAAAAAACAAACAGTTTTAGTCAATGCAACTTCAGTTTGCCCCAGCAACAAGTCAAAAAAAAAAAAAAAACTGAAATGGCAAACTATTAATTTAAAACTTTCATGTGAAATCTGAGCTGTCCAATGCACTTTTGAACATAGAAAGCAATTCTGTTGCCTTGCTCATACAGAGATTTGTTGTCCCTTAGAAGTGACAAGGCAGTGACAAGGATGAAATGTTTCAAGCTTCACTTTGCTCCAACATTCGATTCCTCGACACAGACGGCTGTTCATAGGCTAAAGAAACTGATCAAGGCCCTTTCAGCAACCTCCAGCAGAGCTAACATCAGTTTAATAAATTACATTCATCACAAAATAGAGGAGAATATTAATAATTTTCAAGGTGTTTGTAGCTAAAGTTAAACAAATGAAATATCAAAGTATGCTCCATATATTCTATCCAATAATGGGTAAAAATGTTCCAAATGAAACACACAACTAAAATGTTAACAAATGCAACATCCTTAAGGATTGTTTGAGTTAATCACACACATGTATACACACATTTTTAAGACACACCAGTCAATTAAAGTAACAGCAACATTAAAGGAGGGTTAATACACTGCAAAATAGGGAACGAAAACGTATATATATATATATATATATATATATATATATATATATATATGTATGTAATGTTTTCTCTCGAACATCTTTTATACAACATCAGTTTTGTTTTTAACTTAACTAGACACAATGGCCACTCTGTGTAAGTTTCAAACAAAGTTGAGTAATTGCATATTGTGCTATTCATTATACACAACTAGACTTTACCAAGTCTATTTCCTTAAATTCTACTTTACTACATAAAGTATTTTACTGTGCATTAAACTAGTTAGATATTATTGGAAACAATTTAATCATCTTAAATGTCAAACTAAATAAATTTAATATGGGTATTCATTATCATACATAGTACATACAGTACATAGAAATGTAAGTGAATGTCACATGAGTGAAACATACAATTGTAGAACATAACATTGTTGAAGATGTAATTCTAAATATGGTTTGAGTAGAATGAATGATTTTTCACACAAAAACCTTTAACTGTGCTTAGATGTCATTGCATGCAGAATTCTTTAGGCACTTGTAACATTCAAATAATATAGCACTGACAAATGACACTTTTTCAACTTCAACTTTATAGGATCAAAAGGACTTAAGTTGTATAGACGTAGGAATACTCCTACATCCTTTTATTGAGTTAACTGTAATGGCCATGGAGGCTCTTCTTAAAAACATGGCTCCATCTTTATTTCTCCTTTTGAACCCGGGGCAAGTTTTACAAAGATACTTCGTACTAGTTTGTAGTGTAAGGCCAGGTAGTTAGTATGTTTGGTGTTTGGTGCACATGCAGCCCACATGGGCTTAAAAGATGTTAAAAAAAGAGCATGAGCATAAAATGGACTTCGTCAGTCTTTCCTATATTACATTGTAAACAAAGTCTTTTCTCTGTATTTAGATCACTAAAGCTTTCTGTTCCTGAAGCTTAGTGTGCACAGAGACACCTACAATATCAGTTTAACTGTGTCATGGATGACTTAAGCGCTCTGCTGCCAAGCTGAAGTCTATTAGTTTTTCCATGTGACAGTCAAAGTTTGCGTTTGTGAAACCTGCCCATCATTCTTTCAACCATCATCTTGGCTGATAATGCAAACGTTGTATTTATTTATTGATGATGGGAAAAAATAATGGTTTGAGTACTGACTTAAAGAGAAAATGTGTCGGCAGTTAATGGATTATAAAAAATTTTCTGCCCAAAAAAAAAAAAAAAACAAAACCCCATAATGCACATTATGTGCAATACAAAGGCACACCATAGGGTGGAGCACTGATTCTGTTTTCTGGGGACAACAGAGCAAAGAAACCAGGCTGACAATCTGGATGGACTTCCATATCTAAAATTATACTTTAAAAATGTGGAATTTAAAGTAAAAATAAGTGCTTTTTTATGTTATCTTAGAATAATGAAATCTGGCACTACATAAACAATCATTAACAGAGGAAAAAAACTTTCTTAGATAATATAAGACATTCAAGAAGAGAATAAATCAATTGTTGCTCTATATCATGTCAAGATAAAATTTTAACACACTCAATATAGGACCCCGTTACACCTGGAATTAAAATGATCTGCCTACACATTGAAAACTGTCAGATGAGGGGTTTCATGCTCATGTCTTAAAACTGTCAGCAAATTCTATTTTTTCCTGATTGAGTTTATTTAGAAAAAAAAACATATTTTTTCACCCTATTTATAGGTTAATTTAAGACAGTTTGCATTTCAGCTCAATCAAAGGCTAAATGTACTTCAAACCATGTCAGAATTGGTTCAGAAAATAGATGGATAGATAGGATGTTTTTTCACATTTCTTTGAAGGTATGTCGTTTCAAGTGCAAAGACAGGTCCATACAAATAATCCTCTGAGACATTTCCCTACAACAGTTCAATCCTATTAACTGAGTTATGTTAGTTGTTATTATTATAGATATAAGTAATATCTACACATTTTCCATCAGGGGTGTTATCAGCATGCAGCTTGTTGTATGTGGTGTGTTGTGTATTTACAGAGTGAATATTTGGAACCTTTAACAGCAGCAACGTGGCACTGAGTCTTGGTTCTGTCCGTTACTTGAGGATGATCTGTTTCAGGAGCAAAAGACAGTCACTCAATAGTTAGGGACATTATTGTTGTGTTGTCAAAGCTCATCAATTGCTAAATAAGCATGCTGCCATGGTAAATAGAAAAACGGTTAAATTGTGATATTGAGCTTAATTGTTTCACTATAAATGAAAACATTTTCACACTTCTTGACAGTTATCACAGTTATCACGTGTCGCTATTGCTTGGATAAAATCCCTATAACACAATAAGAAAGGACAATATTGTATTTGAGGACCAAATTATTTATAGTTAAAACTTACCCCATCATGCCACCCCTACTACAGTAATCTTAATGAGCAATTGAACACCTGGCATTACTGAAATATCAAGTTATCACACAACCTTCCCCACACATCCCAACAGAAATTCCTTATTATCATTTTTGTTATAATGTTTATTATAATAAACATTCAGTATGATGAGAACCCAGGCTAAGAATGTGTTGTAGAAATGTATTCCTGACTTAACATCAGAACTGCATATTGAGTACAGAAACACACTAACATCAAACAAAGCAAAAACATGCGATAAACAATGTGTGCAAAAGCACTGTTTGCAGATGAAGGACGTCTGTATAACTGTTTGTCATGAGGGAAAAGGGGTGAGATGCAGCTGAGTAGAGTTCTAATGTAGATCTACAGGTAAAAAGCTTAATGATGGGTAATGCAAGCAGAGCAACACTACGCTGATGAAGCAACTCCCCTGATTTGAAGATGAAGCATTTGTTCAGAGCTCAAGGATTTATGACAGAAAGCTTTAAAAAGGAGCAAACCTGATTGGCTGTTGCTGTTGCTGCGTAGGGGACACTTGTTGCGGGAGTAGTTGCTGCAGAGACAGTAGCAGGCGTAGCACTGTACATCATGGGGACTTTTTCAGGAAGGGAACCATGAAAGCAATGAAAAGGGAGGTGCAGCATTATGGTAACCATAGCAATGTTTTTTCTCTCTCTCTCTCTCTTTCTCTCGCCAGGCAAATATAAAATGAAATTAGCAGCAAGCCATCATTGGGTTAGACCAGCAGATGGCATAAGATCACACAGCCAAGCGAGACAGCAGGGGAGAACACAAAAGGACGGCTGATAAGAAACAAAATTAGGAAATTTGTCATTAATTTGACATCCCAAAAGAGACAGCATGTCTAGAAATGCAGCAGGCATGATCAAAGTTTTTAAAGGTGTTTAAGAAGTTTTAATCATGAAAAAATTTTATGTGAAGGGATGCTGATCAAATTTCCTAATCAATGGTGCGTGACAATTTTACAAACAAAAGCCATGGAAAAACACAAATTTGTATACTGTGCTTCAGTTTGGATGATGTGGCAAGCAATTACATATTTAAGAATTGAAACAAACACACAAATATGTAAAATACCCAAAAATATTTGAAGAGAAAAAAAAAAAATATTATTCCTTATAGTTGGCTCTAGTTTCAAACTTTTGCTCTCCTATAGTGTAACTACAAAAATATTATATACAATCAGAATTTACACTTCTTCACATCTGTTGTCTCTATTTATTATGAGACATAGTATATATATTAAAGAAGGCACCTACCAACACTGTTAGCAGGAGTTATGCACAAGACAGAACCTGTGTGGTTGTCAAAAGGAAAGAGAAGGTATTTTTAGTGTAACTGACACATTATGAATAGGAGCTGTTGTGAGCCCACATAATCACATCTTTACAAGCAAGCTTGTCAGTTCACCTCACAATTGCATTCAAGGGAAAAAAAAAAAGAAAAACAGAGAAACTCTCAAAGCTATTGTTACTGGATAGCCATCCCTGCCCTCTGAGTATTCACAGCTTCACCAAACAACTGACCCCAACCTCATGTGGATGAGTGGAAAACATAAGTATTAATGTTAGGAGTAATGCCTGCGCTCCTTCTGCTACGGCAATTCATTATGTTTCCAGTGAAAAGGTCAAAAAGTCAATAATCAAGAATAAGAATTGTTTCATTTCTGAAGACACTGATGTATTAGACTCTCTATGAGAAGTGTCATACTGCAGCATAAGTGGCTGGCAAGATGTTAAGTGATTTAACTACTGTTAAATGAAGGGCTGTATTACGAGTCTGTTTAGCATTAAATACACAACAATTTTAAAAATTACCTGTGGGATAAAATGCTGCAGTGGGCTGCTGCAGCTGTGCATTGGCCAGAGCCTGTTGGTAGTGCAAAAAACTGGGGCTAAGGAGAGAACTGGCCCAGCTGCTCTTCTCAAGAGCTGGTCTCTTTGGTAGGGGTTGCAGTACACTGTGGGGAAAGGCCTGTAAAGGAACAAGATAAGAAATTAAACTCTAAAGCTTCCCTTCTCCGTTCAGTGGCGCTTTACAAACTATATTTTGTATTCATGACTACGGCTACATAAATACACAATAATGGTGACTGTTATTACATGATGGAAAAAAAAACAAAAAAAACAAGCATAGTTGTAGAATACAGATACGAATGCAATAATGTATTCACCAAAATTTTATAAATATCTGTAAACTTAAAGGGGCTATTTTCAAGTTTCCTCTTCTGATGAACATAGTTTCTTGCCAAGAGTAGGTGCTGTTGTAAGGTAATGGCAGTATCTAAAATCTTCTGGGATCATTGTGTTAACGATATGTCACCTGAGCAGTGCTACTCTTTCAGGGATAACTGAATGCCACAACACAACTTACACAACTGGCCAGGCCTTTCTGGTTAGCGTGTATGCTCACCAGGTAGAGGAAAAGAAGTGATGCAAAAGACATCAAAATAGTTTTCTTTGTCCTGCTGGTGACAAGTCTTGGCAAGTAATAAAGTTTGGTAATTAATTTATACGTTAGCTTTTGTTAATGCCAATGCTGACTACGCAGCAATGGAAAAAATGACAAATAGCTCCTTTAAGCACTTTAAGATACTGATGTTAACTGTGTACACAAACACTGCATGAGACTTGAAGAAGACACATTGACAAAAATTAAAAGTTTTTACAGTACAATTAATAGCTACATGCAAAGCAAAAGGTGAAAATACCAGGTCTACAGTTGCCTCGAGGGGTCGCTTCATTGCTTTGGCAGTCGACTGAGTCTTTTAATAGCAGGCAGCGAGCACATGATGGCAGTGGGCCAATGGGATTCAAGCGTATTAACATAGAGGTAACAGCAAGCAGAGGTGCATCATGGGGGACAGCATTGTGGATAGGTGAGAAGGGGAAAACAAAACAAAATAATCTGAATGTAGTATACCACATAAAACACAGTATGCATGCACAGTAACCAAAAGAACTGATTAAAGGAAACACTGACTTAAGAATCTTGAATTAGAAATGCAACATAATCAGTAGCTTTGACAAAAAAAAAAATTACAATGACATGGTACAATTCTCTACAATTGTTTTTCATTATAGTTATATAAAAACTTAACCACTACTGAGATGCTGTCAGTGAAACTATCTATACAGTGTTTCAATAATGTAAACAATTTTAGACATTAAAGAAATAGTACGGTAATATGTACGGAAAAGCAAAAATTTGGGAATGCTTATGAAACATAACTTTTTTTGGGGGTGATTGTCAAACAGGAACAGCATCACTGTTGGTCTATGGGCAAAGGACTATAATACTATAGGCAGATAGCTGCAGTACAAAATTAGAGCACTTAATTTAATACTTTATAGAATTTTTAATAGAGTTAATTTTTTATAGCACATTTCCACTTTTTCAGAGACCTAAAATGCATGGTTTTTAGAGACACAAAGGTAAAGTTAGTGTTGCAACTAGAACCAAACAAATTAATGATTAAGATGAAACTGGCAAAAGAAATGGCAGAGAATGTTGCCTAGTACAAAACAGATTACTTTGCCCTTTTGCACACTTTTTCTTGCAGGCAGTAATTCCATACTCCAGGAATTAAACTAACAAAATGTAAACACTTGTTAGAAGGATAAAAGCTGAGTCTTACCACGGCTGCAGCTGCAGCCTGGGCTGTGATGGCTGTCTGATTGACTTGTTGTTGACTGGATTTGATTTTTGCCTGCAGGTGTGCCGGTGGGTGAAAATACTTGCACTTCTCCCTGGAGCAGCGGCTCTTGATATAGTCCATGCAAACAGTGACAGTGTTATCAGTGGTGTCAATCATTGGACTGTCACTGGGGTGAGCAAAGCGGCAATCGGTCTCCCCTCTCGCACAGTTTCCTCGCTGAAATTCACGACAAACCTGGTGGAATAATGATTAAGACAGCAAGAGGAAATTATTTCTCTGCATTTAGATAGATACCTGTGTAGGTGCAGATATTTTTATTAAATCATTCCCTGTGGTGCATTGACTACCTCTAGTTTGTCTGTGCGCTGCATCTTCTGTGAAGGAGAAGAAGAGGAGGAACTCTGGACTGTAACAGTTGGGCTCCCAGGAACTAGCACTTGGGGGCTGGGTAGGATGTCTGATGGAACAAGGCTCATTCCATGGCTCAAAGGTGTCATGTAGGAACCATAACCAAGGCCGGTGTTTGTGCCAAGTCCCTTCACAACAGGAAAAGCAGAGGGAAGATGTAATGTTTTACAAGTGAGAAAGGCTACCTCACAACACAAGAAATTAATGACTTGGATTCACATTTAGGACCTTACCACTGACTGCAGACTGGGTCCAGGGATAACAAGCTGCATTTGTTGAGCAAGTGCGGCTGCTGCAGTCTTCTGCTGGATGAGATTGTTGCGGCCATTTATCTCCAGTTGGGTTTTTAAGTGTGAGGGTGGATGTAAATACTTGCAATTTTCTCTTGAGCATCGACCCTGTACAATGGGGGAAAAAAAAAACATTAAAAAACCCTCCATTGCCAGTGCAATTATCAATGTGCTTATCTACATGGCACAATAACTAGCTGTGCCTGAAATCAAACCCTTCTGTTTTGCACTTATCACAACTGTCAGGTAATCACCTTGTAAGCCTCAGACTTTGCTTGTATAATGAGCTGGCAGGGGTCAGTTATAGTGGCTTATGACTACATAATGGTTTGCACACTGTATTGTCTTGTCAAATATATTCACTTTTAAATGGATAAAACTTACATTTTGTCCATTTATCTACTTTTTTCTTTCCCGGGAAAAAAAAAAAAAAAAAAAAATATATATATATATATATATATAAAAATAAATTATTGTAGTCAATATTTACTTTAGTTATTTCTAAAACCTGTGGGTCTGATCCGAAGGTCAAAAAATACTAATATTCTTAGTTGATCCGATCACAATTGGACAGCCCTGAGTACATCAGTACCTTGCAATGCTTCATTACAGGTGTCTTAAATGACCACTTTTGGCGGGATCTCAATTCCTTGCTCTATATGCAAAAAGGAGTGTGTAGTGGGACTTGTTGTACTCTGGCTGAAGATGTCAGTACAGTTTTTTTGATCATATTATCCAAGACAGCTGTTAACACTAGGTATAAAAATTATGCAAGATGTGGGTAGCTTAAATATTAATTCATTTATTCACTCATCTTCTATCGCTTATCTGTTTCTGGGTCACGGTGGGTGCTATAGCCAATCCCAGCTCACATTGGGTGAGGGCGGGGTACACCCTGGACAAGTCAACAGTCCATCGCAGGGTCAACACACTGTCAGACGCGAACAACGAACAACCACTCACACTCACACTCACACTCATACCTGCGGGCAATTTAGAGTCACTAATTAACCTAAACATGCATGTCTTTGGACAGTGGAGGAAACTGGAGCACCCAGAAGAAACCCACACAAGCACGGGATGAAAGGCCCCAGGCCTGGCTGCCCCTAGCTTAGATATGGTTCTCATTAAAATAAACCTCAGTAACAATGCCAGCTATGACTGAAGTTTACTGCTTGGACTGCTGACTGAAGGCCAGGTTCACTCTCATTGCTCCAAGCTAAGAGGTAACTATAAAACATTCATGAGATGTTCAAAAATGTCTTTACAGAGGTAGAGGAAAGCGGTTGATATTGTGCCCTCCATATTATATGGTCAAATTTAGTCATGGGACACTAGTTATAACACCAAAGCATGTGCGGATTCTTTAGTTTGACGAAGTTAATTCTGTTAGGCGTAATTGGTAAATCGATAGAGAACCATTAGTTTATTATTTCATGTCAGTAACAGCTAAGAAAGAGAGTTTTATTTGTATTTTCATGCAAAAAGACTGAGGGCATTTAACAGGTACTGAGTTTGTACCAGCTCACATGACAGCGGTAGGGGATCTCAGTAACAGCTACTTAGGCAAAAGACTTTTCATCAGGAATAGCTGGGACATCATCACATGACTGATACAGTGACAACCTCTTCTTTAACAAATTGTAATTATAGGTTTAAAATTCCTGTATTGTCAAAATAATATAAAACAAAGCACTAGATATATCAAATCTGCTATTAAAAATTAACTAAAACTAAGTTAGCCTTTTGAAGTACATGATTTAGTTTGCTAATATTTGTGATTACCACAGTTATGGATTAATTGATTAGTAAGTTTACAGAAAATTAAAATTGATTAAATGTAATGACACTGCTTTGGTAAACTGCACTTTGGTAAATGTCCACAGTGACACTCACATTGTTTACAAGTATCAAGTACAAGTGGTATTTGCAAACACCACCCACTCTTGTCATAAGCAAGAAGCAAAGTCAGATAATTAAATGACCAACTACCGTTTCCCATCATTATTATCGAGCCTTAGTTCATTATTTCTCCTTGATAATCCTCTAAGTATATTCAAAATGAACAATTAATGCTGCTATTAGATTAAGAGGGGGGGGTGTCCAGTCCTTGAACTCCAGGGCAGAAATGCTGTGTCTAAACTGTAGTGATAGGTAGTTCGGATCTTTTTACTGACTCAGGTCTTTTATTCTTGTTCAGTAAAATGAACAAATATTTTTTGCGCAGTGGTCATGTGACAAGTTAACAAGAGACTCAGACCCGAAGTGCCTATTTTACGAGTCATGAACGAATCAGCCATTCCTACACAGAAAATATGCGGCAGAAAGACCATTCTGGCGCATATTCGTGAACGAATCTGAGCCTGTGGCGCGCATGCAGGGACAAAGGGAAAAAAAACAAGTCACCCACTGACTTGTTACTGCCGAGTCATACAATACATTAGTTCAAAATGAACGAATCGTTCATGAACGGACATCACTAATGGCCACTGGTGTCAGTAACTTCATGTTCCTCAGAATAGAATCCCCAATCATGACAGTCGTCTTTTCAGTGGGTGTGTCGCTGAGTGAGGAGAATGTGTTGGACACATGAACTGGTTGGTGGTGAGCCAGGGGATGCTGCCTATGACTATTCCTCTTGTCTTGGACGGTCACCCAGCCATCCTGACTAAATCCTGGCTGCTGATCAGCTGCTGGGGGGGAAAGAAACTCTCTCGGCTGCCGTTGGAGCACACAGGACAGGAGAAGAGAGCGAGAAGAAGGAGGAAGCAAGAGCTAGACAATATTGCTAATTATTTAATTAGATTAGTGGAGCAACAGAATCGTCAGAACAGTTTAGGGAAAGAGAAAAGAGGTTGAATTCTTAGCTAAGTATAAGTTTGATAACAGTTTACTGCAGGTCACTAGGTGACTCTAAATTGTCCGTAGTGTGAGTGATGGACTGGGCTACAGCACGGAAAAGCAGTAGATGGATGGATGGATTATGATATGGGGGGCAGGGGAGCATTTTACTTGAATTGATGGGATGAGTTAACTAGATGGCCTTAACACTAGCAATCATATTCTACTGAACTGAACCAGCAGTTTGAATGGCCATAAAAATTTAAAAACCTTTCAAGGAAAGCAAAAAGGATTATAAAATAATAATGTGAAAGAGAATGTTGACATATCTGGCAGAAGACAAAAAGCAATTACTCAGGGACACTGCTATCAACATGGAAATCACTGTTTAATTTTATGGTTGTTTGGAGGTAGCTTTTTTTGTAAAATTCCCCTCAATGGGTATGGGTAAAACTTTTCTACATTCAGTAAAGGGTCATGAAGCTCTCACTGATAACAGTGTGTGCTGTATTTCTTACCTTCAGTGAGTCAAAGCAGGCAATAACTCTACCATTTTCAACTTGGCAGCTCTTCGGTGGATGGGCAAATTTGCATTCCTCATCCCTTCGAGAACAGTTTCCTCGCTGAAACTGTCGACAGACTTCCAGAGTGAGCCATTTTGTGTCTCTTACTGAGGAAATGTTCAACGCCATGTTCAAAGGTATTGATCAAACATTAAAAATTAAAGAATATCTTTTTGTTCTACACCTCATACACTAAAATCTATAGGTTGACTGTATGTGCAAAGTCCTCTTTTAAGACAACCGGGTGAGACCTCCATCAGGTGCAGCAAGCAGATGAGAAACTATTACAATGAGAAACTGCTGCAGAAAACTTTTTGGAGGTGAAGTTCAATTATATTTTCCTCAACTGATGGTGTCCATAAATATCACACAAGTAAGAAAATCTAATGCTGGTTTGTCACTGTAGTCATTCTCAGGGCATTAGTCTTCATCTTCTTATGATCTCATATTGGCTCTATTTCAGTAGTGATTTAGAGGCTGGTGTTGTGCAAAGTGGTCTGAAGGACTTCAGCTGAGGTATCCTGTGCTGGTACTTGAGTCTGGCCTTTTAGCAGCAGAGACAGACCGATGTATATGGGCCTACTTCAAGTCGGAGATATCTTCTCAAAGGCACTTTCTACTGATGATCTGAAAGACAAAACCCCATGCAAATTATTGACATTTTATTGAAATACCTGTTATCATTACAGTCAAGTAACAGATATAGATTATTTTCCAACACTCATTGTATGCCCTATTTTTTCCAGAGATGGTTCATTCTGTAAAACTTTCTAAAAGTTTTCTACTGAAAAGAGACCACAATAAAGCCATTGCAGTTTTAAACTAGCCCTCCTTGTATATTGTTATCACTTATAACATCAGTAATTTGCTACACTAGAGTTGCAGCAAATATATGAGTACCTGATTAGTAGGGGTGGGAATCCTTTACTAGCTCACGATTCGATTCGATTACGATTTTTGGGGCTATGATTCAATTCAAAAATCGATTTTCGATTCAAAACAATTTGATTCATAATCATTTCTGCTTCAGTCTATAGGTGAGCAAAGAATCCTCATGATCTACTCCACTCTGCTTTGCAAGACAGAATGACAAATGGAGACATTAAAGTGTCTTTTTCAAATTTATTAACTTTTAAACTTTTATCCATGCTTTGATGGAATTGTTGCATGAAAGCAATACCACATATTGCTTAAGTAACAAAAAAAGAAGTGTCTCTTTATAAAAAAATAAATAAATAAATAAATAAAAATAGTGCAGTTAAACATGGGTTCCTCATTTTGCAAACCTTGCACACTGTGAAGCTCATGTCAAGCTTGGTCTTCCCAGGCATTCGGTAAATAGGGTCCTATAAAATCTGTGATCACGAAAAAACAGAATTCATTATAACCCTGGAATAAAAGAACTGGCCAACAATAATAATAATTTTTCTCCGGAATAAAAAGGAGCGTATGTGTTAGGAAAATGTTCAGAAGAGGGTCGCTAATAATGCACGCCTCCCTACCCATGAATAAACAAATAAATGTCTTGAGTGTAGTGGGCGCGGTTCAATTGGTTATTTGGGGCTATTGCCCCACAATAAGAAGGGCACGGTTCAATTCCTGGTAGGTGACATCTAGGTTAATTGGTGATTTGGTGACGAGTAATGGACTAGGCCTACAGCAAGGAATAGCGACCCCCCCCCCCCCCCCCCCCAACTCCTGGACCGGACCGGACCAAATAACAGACCCCTGCAGAATCAAGACTAGATCACACCAGACTAGACCAAACCAAAGACCAAACCCCTGCAGACAGTAGAAACTAGACTAGAGATGGGACATCCCCTCCCCTCTTTAATGTAATTAAATAAAGAAATAATTACCCTTTGAGCAATAATGAACATAATGTAAACAAACACAAATGGTGACAACAATAACAAACTAAGACTGTCAAAACCACAGACATTCCATACAGTTCACTAACAATGAGACCAAGCCTTTAGACCAAGGCAGTATTACAGTTTGAAGCAGCCAAAATACTGTAGTCTGTGTCAAAGTCTCCTCATTCATTTCAGTGAAACCACAGTACAGCACAGCAAGAGGCGTTTTGCACAGGATCTGGCAAAAAACGGAACATGGATAAGAACTGGCGATGCTCCCTTCCCCTGATACTGCTAAATATTAGAAACACTTGCATTTGAATGAATAAACTGTGGACTCTGAGACAAGCAGTTGAACTTTAAATGCAAAATACTTAAATTAATCATGAGATCATTGATCATATGGTTTGATCATGTGTAGTAAATCTCATTTACAAAACCATAAATGCAGGGGTTAAAAAAGGCAATTTGAAACCAAATAGTTTTAATTTTGTGAGCCAAAACACTACATTATTAAAATATGTTGCAAATCTGTCTCCTACCAGCCTTGTGTTTCAACTTTGTAAAATGATGAGGGTTATTGTGTTACAAGACATATAAAACAATGCCTGCACATTAGTCTAAAATAAAATGTAAGAGATTTCTCATGGCAGAGCAATATGGTGGTAGATATGGATTTGTAACTACATGGTGCCACAGCAATCAATAGATCGTTAACAATATATGAGCTCTAATCCATTGAGCCATCAAATGTGGGTTATGCTAATTCTGCTGATCAGTATTCGCTACATAGAGTGGTACTCAAAACTGCATTGCATTTTAATCACAGCTTTCATTCTACTCATGAACAACACTACACTTACACAATATACTTTCAAATAAACTGTTGCTCTCCACTTGCTACTGCCAAATTAAGAGGCACATATGTTGATTCTAGGCCACAGAGCTTAAATACACACTGAGTTGGGAGTTAACTGACCTGTACACCAAGTGGGAAAACACACAGGAAGTTGCTGAGCAGGCTCAAAAAACGGTGAGCCCATGAGCTGAATGAATCTATGTTCCGCTGAGAGTAATTACAAAGGCACAGCTTAAAAAAACACTTTACTGCTCTGATCAGTTAACCTAAAACTTCTACTGTAACAGTCTTTGAGCCTTACAGTGCACTCTCCCACTGCAAACTGTAGCAAATTCCTTTAGGCACATGTCAGGAAACGGAGCAAGAAAACGTACCTCTAACGTCATGCAACACTTCTGTCCCAGAGATTGTAGGATAGCCCTACAACCTTTGAGAGACTTATTTGTGAGGGTGATGACCACATGAAAAACTCTTATCCACCTCTCTGTCCCAAAGATTCGAGGAGATCTTCTCTTCACCCCAGCACAAACAGATTGTCTGTTCAACTCTAGCTGAACCGTCTCCAGCTATGTTTCCAGCCACCCCCTTCCTGCCTGGGTGCCGGCCTCTGGAAAGACCCTCCCAGTCAGAGATTGGCCAATAGAAAACCAGTAGCTGCTACACAGTATGAAATCTGGCTATAAAGCTTAGAGTGTGTAACTGCTGACAGTTGACCCTTTCTAAATAAAACGTTATTCTAAAATGGAGAAATTTTTTTACATCAAGGTATTATGTTAAGGTAATTGTGTTATGCATGTGTTTATTTATTTATTTTTAACTCAGCACAGAATAAAGATTCTTGCCGCAGAGCTTATTTTAAGTTGTGTGATTGTGATGAAATGCATTTTGAGTGTGGATGGACATCTTTCAGTATTTAAACAATGGGTATGTGCTAAACAGTGGAAAAACACAATTAAGTACATTTACAAATTTGCCATAAATTTGCCACAATTTTTTTTTTCATGTTTCAGAGGGATTTATTTTATTCATTCACAAAATGAATTGGTGCAATTACTAGTGACTTCAAGAGCATTGTTTACATGACATGAATATTATGACGTGTCTAAACTATTAATTATTATTATTATTAATAATAATAATAATAATAATAATAATAATAATAATAATAATAATAATTGTATGTATATATATATATCAATAATAATAATAATACGTATTCAATATTAATAAACCAGTCACGAGGGACAATTTTCTTCTCTGAGCACTTGTGGTGTTAGCACTTGTGCTCTAATAAATGATGGATGGATGATAAATGAATGAACTGATGACTTCCTCCACCCCTGCTAATAAACTGCGACAGTCACCTCAGCTGACAGTAAAGCATCACATTATTCTGCTGTCACAGTTACTTCGAAGGACTGGCTTTAGTCCTAGTTTCGCTTTCTCATCTCCGGCTACTTTAGCTAGCTGCACCCAGACCCGTAGCTGCCACGGCATGTGAACATAAATGTTTATTAGCCGTGCGTTAGCTTCTCTGTTAGCCGAGGAGCGCACCTGCTTACCTCATCATCCTGGAGGATACGGCGGTCACGCGCCAGTTAGGGCAGACTACGCGACGGCAAGACCCGAACTAGCGAAAAAACAAGGTGACAAGTGTTCCCGAGAGGTCTGTTCAAAAACCACTTTCTTCTTCTTCTTCGTCCCCTTTCGCTGTTCGGAAAACTACAGCTTGTTATTCCGTGTACGTACGCGACGTCGTTTCTTCTTTACTTTGTTGCACTGCACAGATTTAAGCAACAAGCTTCCAGCAGCTTACTGTACATCCGTCAGTCCGCTGTGATCGCGTTGCGTTGAGTATCCCTCGACTGTCAATAATTTTGATAACAACGGGTATGATCTAATGTATTCAAAGATATTATACCATATACTTATATACCGCTGTGAAAAGCATGAAATTAAGTTGGACGTTTCAAATATTGCCAAAAAAGGAGTCCCTTTATAAGTCTATCTAATAACACCACCCCCCCAATACGGACGCTAAGTGGTACGGTCCTCACGAATGCCAGTAGGCTAAGAGGGCAAGGGTTTGCTTGTTACCAAGGGAACAGCAGCGAAACCATGTGAGATTTTCTACATTACATGAGCTCAGTGACAACACGCTTCCATCCAAACATGAGTGAACAACAAATGAAATGGAACAATTAAAGTTTGGCAGCGATGGTTTCAAGTCCATATTATTAGCTTTGTAGATGATAAATTAGTTCATGTGACCTGAAGAGTTTTGTATCTGCATCAGGAACAATGACAGAAGACTTAATATAAATATAAATACATTTATATAGTGAGAATAAGAATCAAAATGCACTACAAGGCTCTGCTCAACGTCAAATATGATGGATACTAATCAGGGTGGGTGAAAGAGAGGAAAAGGGTTAACATTATGTTAAAGTCACTTTGACTAATGCATTTTGTCATTGTGTTTTGTGTCACATTTTGCACAGACTCTTGTGCCTAAGTTTCATGACAAGCTGTTTTTTGAATTATAGTTCATTTTGGTACGAAGAGATTATGTATAGAAAACACTAAATGATCAGAGAACCAAAAGGTCACAAAGATCAGCTATCGCATTTGCCTATCATGGTCATGCCCCATCCAAATGGTGTATGTAATTTATACAGTAATCTGACTAATTCCTAATAAAATTTGTCATTTTGTAAATTAATGGTGAATAAACAAGGTTGGGACCTGTGTGTTCAGCAGCTAGCATTTAAATCAAAAAATCTTAATTAGTTTTTTTTTTTTAAGAAATTAAAAAAGCTTAATGATGGTGAAACAGTTTGTCCATTCAATTAATTACTTTTTATGAATGTATTTAATTATTCAGCCTCTGTTAAACAGCACATGCACACCCACAGGCACACACACACACACACACACATAAACCCCAGTTATGGTTAATTGATTGATTCCCTCCCTTATGCTTCTCTCTGCTACTTGGGGCAACAGATTTATATGATGTGACACTCCAACCTATCTCTTCAACTAAATGGAGATTCGGCAAGTGCCACAGAGAAAAGGTCACCATATTTCTGCCTTTGGGGAAATGTCACTCTCGTAGTGAGTCAACAAAAAGAGTGCAGCGATCCATGTTTTCACTCCTGAATACAAGTTGTTGTTCCCATAATTTGGCATTAAATGGCATCCCTTTACAGCTGCTTGGCTTTTGTTGGCATCACAATTTTGTTGCAATTATAAAAACACCACTTTTACGACACTAAGACTTTTTCTCCCCATAATTGATTGTTGTGAGCAACAGCCCTGTCATATAGAAGAAAAGCACTAATTCCATGTAATAGCCAGTAGATGTCAGTCTTCCCTAACTTATACTCTCAGAAAGCATTGAAAGGATATGGCTCAGTATTTGGGAGATTGTTGTTTCCAAAAACCCATCAGTGAAGTGTTAGTTTTATAATGCAAGCTGTATCGCACCCTGTGCTCACCAAGGATATAGGATATACATTCAAGCTAAATAGATGACCTGAATGTTAAAAATGAAAATCAATACACTTCAGTATTCACTCCATTCAGTCCAACTTGTACTATCCTCTGACAATTCCTGCTCTGGCAAGACTGAGGACTTGTTTCACCTAGGCCAGCTTGGCCTTGTTTAGGAGGGCAAAACGAATGCAATGGTGAAAGAATAAAAAGCAAAGCAGTTTGTTTCAGTTGAAATACAAATAAATTCCCCACCAAGGATAGAGACTGCCCTGCTGTCAATAATATCAAAGATTTTTCTGGGGCAGGATTCTGCTAACATTATTGTGATTCAAAGATAATGATAGAGGACATTTTTTTTGGTCATTGTATTGAATAGCAAAAGCACAATACAACTTTTTTTTTTAACCATCTGAATAAACTGTAGTGTTGTCGAATCACTGCTGATAAAGATATGTTATCATGGCACTGAATGGTTACTGAATGTTTTTAAACTTATTTTCCACCTGTGCACCATTATTATTTTCTGCCAGTGAGATTTTGCGCTGACAATAAAAACTCAAAAAGTAGAACAGTGTCTTCGAGCAATACAATTTTTTTTTTCTATATGTATATCAACTTATTACCCACATCCCACAGCTAAACATGGAAGATAATACAGTCATACCATCTGGGAGGAAATAACTTGCTGCAGTTGTTGGCCAGAATGCTGAGCTAGTCATCCATACTGTACAACCTAAGGGGAAACAGAAGTTTGTGTATGCCAGTAGATACAGAGCTATAATATCAAGCCTGTCTTGGAAAAAAATACAAGGTTATTTCAATATGCACACTGAGGCGCTTTTATTTAATGGTGAAGGGACGTAAATGTGCTCCTATGGTAATACTATGGCGCTTAGTATTGCTGAATCAGCAGTCTCATCACAGTAACATTATTACATTTCACTGCTTTTAAGAGTTAAAGTACCATGCCGATGAAAAGTTTAGCTTGTCCAGTACATGTGTCATCACTGTACACTGCTCCCTCCAAAAAATCTGCATCAAAGTAAATGTCAAAATCAATGTAAATAATTGTAAATATGGAAATATTGATAACATTAATAAGTCCTGTCACAAAACTGTCAGAAAAAAAAGGGTCTTCAGTTTTTCTTTTAATTGGTTCAGAGATATTTACCTCGTTCAATGGTAGACTGCTCATCCTTGTGTCTTTCCAATGTATGCTGGGACAGATTCCAGCCTCCCACGGGAAATAAAAAAGTAACACACACCATGATGTCATGACCATTCAATGCATTTATTTCTTATATCTTAAACAGAATTCACTCTTTTTTTTTTTCAGTTCTAACAAGAAAAATGGCAGGTTAAATATCACACGCCAAAAGACTTTTAGAGGCTGATCATTTCATCACAAGACTTGACATGTACATAGAAATTCTTACACTAAGAAAGCTCTCTTCCATTATCACTGAGGTGGTTGTAATATTTTCCATCAGGCAAAGCCATTCTTTAGCAACAGTTAAAAGAATAGAGATAAACAAATAAACACACATAACTCAGCTTCACAGAGAAATGCGCTTCCAAGGAGTGGCAGTACAAGTTCATTGAAATGCTCCTTTAGGAAAGTGGCATGTCACCCTCTTCTGAGAATGGCAGTTTCAATTTCAAGTGAAAATCCATGTTGGTTTTCATATTATTTACACCATAATCTGTAGAACGAGTATTCACTTTCCTACCTTGGACATTGTTGGAAAGTCTTTTAGAAAGCAGCTTTACTGAAGCAAATATATAGAAACCACAGAAATAAGAAGCCTCCATTTTGTTGCTTTATTCAATATTTTTTAGCAGTTAAACCGTATTTTCTGTGATCAGACATGGGGGTAAGCAGATAAATCAAAGTGGAGAACATGACAACTCTAAGTAGGAAAAAGATCCTCACCTCTGGAAACTTTTCGGTTGATGAGGGCTCCCCTTTAAAAATGAGTTTTCTATTTACACGTTGATTATGCTGAAGCAATAAACGTACAGTTAATGACTTCACACACAGACGCACACGTGTGTGTGTGTGTGTGTACAGGGTTAATAGCACATTTAAAACACTACAAGCATTTCATTAGTGTTTCATTAATAAAACTTTTAGCGCTTCCTTTGCTCATGTAGTGCTCATGCCATCTGTCACTAGGGAACAATTCCCACAGCTTGCCACACAGCAGTGAAGCATGTCAGTTTATTAAAAGAAATTTACACAAAAAACTGACTTTTGGCAATTTCCCTTTCGAAATGAAATCTCCTGTGGTCTGGTAGCAATAGAATTTGCAGGAAATGCAAAAATAGTGGGTAAGTAATTATAGAAGTTATCAAGATCAAGATAACAATGAGCACACATTTAGGCAAAAGGCACAAGCATCACTCATAACAAACATAATGACATGACACTGTTCTTTTTCTTGCCACTGTCAATCAAATTCTGAGGTGAAAAGTACATATGCTCAAATGCTCTACTTGAAATTACTTGGATTTTATGCCACTTAATATATATATATATATATACGCTACATGCCTTTAAACCTCCTACAACACTTTCCTGTGTCACATTTCTTGTAAGGAGTTAAAATTAGCTCCAAGTCAACCAGATAATTTGCTACTCAAACTTGAAACAATGCCATATACAGCAATGTGCCAGTCACAGAGTTTGTTGTGCTGCCCATCATAATTCTTAGTTTTTGGATATTTATATGATGAAAGACTTCTTAAATACAGGATGTCAGTCCTCCTTCCACCACTGATGAAATCTGAGTCATAGACACCCACAATGTCTTGACGATGTGAGCTATTTAAATGGGTTAAGGTGATTATTAATCTTAAACATAAAGGTTTTCAATAAATTGAGTGAATTTTTTACATAACTGAATACTGTGAATGATGTATTGACATACAAAGAACAATTTTATATTTAGAGCTGTAGCAAGTAGCTACACTTGAAACGCTTGAATGAGTGTTATCAATGTGCTATACACTTTATGTTCGGACTCATCCATCCACTCACTCAATGAACTCATGCAGACATAAGTGCATCAGGACATCTCCAACAATCCAACCTGCATTCATTCAACATACAAACAAAAAAAATCACGGATAAGTCTTAAAAATAAATGTCTGAGGTATTTTAACTGCAATCAAAGAAGAAACACAAGAAATTACTGTTCGAGCAGAAGCAGCAGTTGTGTGACTGCAGTGTTGACATTTAGTGAACATTTAATTTGATAAGCAGGGCTTTAGAGTGAATATGAGATAAGCGGCATAAAACACATCACTGACTCTTATTGAAGCAGATAAAAGCAAGCTCTCTGTCATCCTCGCGAATTGCCGTGTTGATTGGATTGGAAGGACTGGAAGCTATTGGACAGAAGAAATGACAGGCTTGTTTTCTTTCATGACTATCTGCTTTGAGGTTGGTCTTTGTAGGCTGGCACTCTGCTGGCATTAGAGCACACTCTCTGGCCAAAGTGCACTGGCCGTCAGCTCTAAAAACATGTAAAAGCAACCAGTGTGACGGGAAAGTGGCATGGGAACTGAATGCAGATCACCTAATTTAAAATCAAGCCAAACACCAGCCACACTGTCACATTTCATCAGCTGTATTATTAACTACGTTTTATGTGCAACCTACTACTTCAAAAATAACAATAAAAAAAAATATATATATGACTTTCTCATTGCAGAAAATGTGTTTCCACTGCTCTTAAAAAAAAAAAACAAACAAACGTAAAAACTCCATGTTGTACTAACAATATAGGCAATAGTTTATCTCTGTGAAGGGGTGTTCAAAATCAGCAGGTATTGCACTCAGAAGACAATACTATATATATTGTACTATTGCACTGCAACCAAAATATCAGCATTGTTCCATAATTTTGGTTCAAGATGGGAATTGCATGCACACAACATGGTCCTTAGAGAGGGTTTAACTGGTATGAAATGAAAATATTATGTTATGTTCTTTATTCACTTTGGTTTGCAGGACTCTATATCTTTTGGAAATGATTATCCTCAATTGTAATGTGGACATGTGACATGCAACCATGAAGTAATCTAACACTACATCTTTTTACCAGGTGCAACAATGACAGTGACTTCAATGGCATTATTTAATTTCGCTATTAATGTCGAAATTAAAAGCAAAGCAGTCTATGGCAGCGTCTTTTGATTCAACTTGTTTCTTTTTTTTTTTTTTTTTTACCACTTACTCCTCAGTTGTCTCTTTCAACAAATGATCAACAACCAAGGCAAAAAATTAAATGACTATGTATATATATATATATATATGTGTGTGTGTGTGTGTGTGTGTGTGTGTGTGTATAAACAGCATTTGAAGATTTAAGACACCAAAGGGCAGTCCAAGGCAGAGCTGCTGTGAGACTCACAGACGAGGCAGTTTTCATAAAGAAACAGCAGAGCACTCGGATCACACTGAAGCTGAGAAACGGTTAGATGCAGGAGACAGAGTAATGGTGAGCTAGAGAGATGGGGAGGGGGGGCTGGGGCGGTACAGGAAGTGTGAAGGAGAGAGTCAGAGCAAATGTTTAGTTTAGTCTGTGAGTAATCTCCATCAGGTGCTCTCTCTCTCTCTCTCTTTATGGGACCGACCCTTCACCAGCGGGCCACTTGGCTCGTGTAGTCCTCAGTGGTGGTGGGGAAGTCACTATCGGCCCCTCTCCCACCCCTGCTGACTCCCCCCTTGTGTTTGGGCGGCCACGGCCTGCCCTGCTCCCTCTGCTCCCTCAGCCAGCGCCTCTCTTCGCGCCTCTTCAGGCGCACCTCCTGGTGCTCCCTCTGGCGGCTGAACTGGAAGCGCTGCAGGAAAAGGTCTTTGGCGTACTCGTACAACTGGACGTCCAGGAAGTTGAGCTCCTCGATGCGCCTGCGCACGGGCTCGCTCAGGTCCACGTTGGCGGCGCGCGTGCTGTTGATCTGCGTGAACGCGGCGATGAAGCGCAGGCTGAACGTCCGCTCAAACAGGTACTGCGTCTTCCGCTGGAACTCGGTCAGGCCGTAGAAGGCCATGTTCTTCAGGTTGCTCATGGCGCTGCTCAGGAGGATGTGGTTGCGTTGGCTCTCGTTCATGGACGACAGGTTGTAGCAGCCCACCAGGCTCAGGTCGGCCAGCATGCGGACCTGCCGGTTGTTGGCCAGGTTGGACGGGCAGTTCATGAACTCCGTCAGGGTCACGCCGGACCAGTCGTCCCCGCTGTAGCAGGTGGGCAGCTCGTCCTGGGTGGGCGAGCGGCCGTCGCACATGTGGAGGGCCGTCTTCCACGTGGCCCCGCGCTGCACGTGCTTCCACTCGCTCAGGTAGCGGGAGACCGGGTCGCGCAGCATGGTGATGTAGTAGAAGTTCCTGCAGCCAAAACAAACACAGTTAGAGGGCTGTGAGCGCATCATCGCCGCGGAGGGCCTGCCCTGCATTGTGCTGACAGATGGTGACTTTTGTCTCCATAGGAAACTTCAAGGTTGAATGCTAATTGCCAAACTCTCTGTAATGGGATTGTTATAGAATGTCTATATATTGTCCTTGAAAACTGAAACCAAGCATCGGAGCAGGGATTATTATTATTATACAACTCGACTAGAAGAGTTTTCCTTTACTCAGATTTCTCCAGCCTGCCACTATGGAGAACAATCGGAAGCAAAGCCAAAATGATGCCAGTTCTATTTTGCATACTTCAGTAGCACATCTACCCATTTTTTGCAGGAGAAAATATATTTTGTACATCACCCTGTGAGGTGAATATGCAGAGAATAGAAATTGAGCGTGCAAGATTAACTTTGTTGGTTAAGTCAAGATAAAACATTTTATTTGAGGAATATTAATATTTCTTAAGCAAATAACGCAAAATAGGAAACAACAGCATGGGTATGAATCATGTCTGAAGTCGATAGTTTTTTCTTGAAAGTGGGACTACAACCGCCCTTGATGCCCGAGTTGAAGACCTTGAAGTGGAATGGCTTTGCTGAGCCACAGGTATGTCAAAGTGCATTCTGATGGAAAACAAAGGTTCGACAGGTGTTACCCAGGTAAACTTCTCTTAAGATGTAAGATGAAGTCCTGTGAGTGCTGTTTCAATATTTAATGACACCCCCCCCCCACCCTTTCCCTTCCCTAGAGAACAGTCTGGGTAGATAAAGTACAGTGCGGCACTGAGATTTCACACTGACTCCAAAGCTGCTTTCAGTGCTGCATCAGTTACTTCTGCACAGCAATAACATCCACACAGCCTTGCACAGTGGAAATAAAAGAACTCTACAAAAATGCTCCCCTGTGCTTGTCCTTCAGTTTTGGATTCTGAAATTGTACACTATTTTGCAGCTTTATTCAGATTGTTAAAGTTAAAAACATGCAGTTTTTTCTCTTTTTGTCTTTTAACTGTTTAATTTTTTGCCTAAAAAAAACTCAAAATAATGAGTCCAGTCTATGTAAATGCTCCTTGTATATGAGGAGTATGATGCTAAAATTATTTTTTATAGCAGAGAGAGTTAATTAAATGATATGATGATCAACAGAAATCTAATCTGGCCATTTAATGAGTGATAAACTATCTTAGCCAGTTTTTACACACACAAATATTCTCTACTTCTACTGATTTTATCTAATTGTACATTTAGTAACTCTGGGTTCAGCCTTTTTTTTACCCCTAAAAGAATTATGTCTTTCTCATGCTTTTCTTTATCAGCAGATGATCAACCCATCTCCCTGAACTCAGTAAAATTTCTTCCTTGTATGTTAACCTGAAGCTCAACACTGATTTAGTATAATGGATGTGTCTCATACTATGCATGGGGTGACTTTTCCATATCACATAGACCTTATCACATAATGTTGAGGTGCCTTTCATGTGCAAGTAGCAATATTACCTGTCCCAAAAATATGTCCGGAGTTTATCCAGAGATTTGTCCTAACGCCGCCATGAGAATGCCATCACTGACAATGTTACCCAGTGTGAGTCAGGCAAGAAGCTGCGATTAGAGCCCTGGTGGCAGCAGCTGTATCCTGGCACATGGTCCTGGAGTTGGCTGACTGCAGATACATCCTCATTAGACTGTCTCTGGGACATAAACACATGCAGTGAGTGTTGTTTGAGAGCACTCAATAGCCCAAAGGTCAGGTGTATGCACCATCAGTGTCAAAATGTATCAGCATCAATGGGCCTGTGGAGCTGTCTTAAGGAGGCATTCCTGGAGTGATACAGATGTCTATTGAAGAGGGAGATGGCAAACTAACAGAGCTTCTCCTCCTACCTGGGGTTGGTATTATCATCAATACCACCTCTACAGTCATTTTGCAGTCATTATCAAAACTACAGTGAGACGTTTATGCTGAATTTGCTGTAGCAATGAAGCAACATGTTAATACTGTACTGATTTGTATGGCAACACTATGCCACATCCCTTTGCCAAGATTTCCCCAGCCTATTTTAATGTGTTGAAGTCGACGACCCAGCTGAACTCTAGTTAATCATGGATCAATAATGGATCACATCGCAACTTATCTTAGCCCCAAAATACTCATCTCTACAGAAGCCGGTCTTCACTGGAGCGCAAACTTAATAGGGGTCATTACACAGAGATGGAAGAGGAATTAGAAAGTATGGATAAAAATGGAAACTAATGCAAGGAATGATTAGGGCAGATGAAGACGGGAATACTTAAACTTGGTGTAACGTCAATAGATTCAGTCCGTGAATATGAACAGCTTTCAACGAATATATGTGAGAAAGACATTTAATACATTTGCTAAACATCAGCCAATAGAGCAATCTCATAATAAATATTTTTTAAGCTATAAACTCAATTCTCTTAACAAAAGATTAAAGAGCTACTTTGAGTGAAACAACTCGCCTCAATGACAAACCCATACTTCCTACCAATTTAAACATGGTGGTTTAATCTAGAAAGATGGTTAAAAGGTACATTTAAATCATTGAATTGGTTGCCCCATTGATGGACAGTATTTCTTGAAATAGATTTCCCTTTGCATGTCAGAGAAATGGCAGTTTTTCTATTAGCAAAGGACAGTTTAGGAAGCTGATTTCTTCTGTTTACTATTTAAGTGTCATATATTGCAGTGTTTTTATAAACTGTATGAACAGCTTGAGAGTCTACAGTTATGTTTATGGCCGTGTACAGCCTTGACCTAAATGCTAACCTCAGGATGCGAGCAACGTTGATGGGAACATTATCATAGGATTGATGAACACACACATTTTGACTTGATGAAAACACTAACTGAAAAATAAGAGAGCTGGGCTTTTACAGTTGATTCTAAGGGGAATGTGTGTTTCCAATTTAATTTAGTAAATGTCAGCTTAGTCAAGGCCATAAAAACATTCATCCTTTGTGAACCACCTTCAGAATATCATGGCCATCAATTCACAAAACAACAAACAATTTGCTTGATAATATCAGACAGGACCAGCTTTGGATGGAACCACCTAATTCCTGACATTTCCACGGCTACAACAGTGCTCCAACATTATGCTGGCCAAAAAACCAAAAAAACCACCCAGCCCTATCTCTTTTGTCAGTGAAACAGCCCTTCAACACATGCAACACAAATGCGCAGTCTGCGGTCCACATTTTATCCTAAGCACATATCAGTGCAACAGGCAAGTAGCTTTTAATTGCCCATAATTAGCCTCAATGACACGATTTCAACTTACTGTTTCTCTCTGATTGCACAATGCTGAGAGGGACATTGCACTTTGAGGCTGAGCACATGGTGTGAATCTTTTCATTAAGACATTCATGTGTGGGAGTTGGATGTTGTTGCAGGTGATTAAGGCTGGCCTAGACAATACACAAAAGCAATACGATATGTCTCTGAGCTGAGCACACAGAAACAGTAAAGACAAACGGTGTCCCAGTGTAACAACAGGATTGAGTGATTTTGAGATGTAATATGATAGGCATTGTGTGGCAGATAATGGTGTGTGTCCGTGTTCACACCACTGAATCGCACACTTGTGAGAGAACCGTCACATTTAATTTCTATTTAATTATGTTCTGTTGTTTTTTATATCCATTTTAAAATTCCTGTTGCCTTCCCAGTTGTACAGTCTCTGTTTATTTCCCCGTTGGCATTTCCGACCAACGTGCAGGCTTTATTCTTTCTTGGTTTGTTTGCTTCAACTTTTCTTTCATTCTTTCTTTCTAAAGCCAAATTCACGCTGTGGGAATTATAATGATGGGCCATTAAAAGGATTTTCCATCAACTTATTGTATAGATAAGGAATATAATTTAAAATGAGCTGAGGTTCAGTTGGTTGTGTTTTTTAATTTATATGTATCTATTTAACCATAGCGAACTGCACAAATAGCCAGATGAAAAATCAGTAGGTAATTTAAAGGCGTTTTCTTTGTACCCTTTGTAATATAACTTTGATGTCTTTAAGTAACGATAAAACAAAATTAATACCAATACAGCAAATGCTGCAATAGCTGCAATAGCTTCACTGTGCTTTGGCACAGTGAAGCTATGATAGAATTGTCCGTGAAGACGTGTTTGTTTTTAGTGCATAGTTGCATTACTGACAGCATATTATCAGTCACTGTGTGTCAAAATAATGATGGTGGACAGCGTGGTAACATAACTGTGATAACATTCAGTACCTTCACTCCACATGCAGAAGATGGTGATCACTGAGATGAATGTTTCTGGGAGTAATCTCCCAAAGACAGAGTACCGGGTACAGTGCCCCATCAGAACACGGTATTCCTGTAATTTTGCACCCGACTTGACTCCTGGTCTTTTCACCACTCTGCTTTTCTTCAAAGTCCTACAGACATTCTTGGTCCCTATGGATCCATAACCTTTTCTTAAAGGTTGTCACATTAATCATGCTGCTGATTCCGCTTGTCAGCCCCCTCCACCCCTTTTGTATCTCACGATGCTGTACTTAGTTTCTCTTCACTGCCCTCTATTCAAAGCGCTCTATCTAATCAACCACAAGTCACTCTTGTGTTTTTTACTTTTAAAGCCTTTCCTTCTCCTCAGTCAGGTAAACAATGGTAATAATTAACGAGACAGGGTGGCACGTGGTGCTAATCTCATTCTATCTAAAAAAATAAACAACAACAACAAAACTTTCAATCTGCTGAGAAATGTGATCTGAGGAGTATATTTGACCAGAGCAAGTTGTTGCAGTCAGTCGCAGGCCTGAATGGGAACGTGGATGTGCCACTGCCACAACCTTCAGCTAAGCTACCTCAGCTCTCAGCGAGATGCCCCAATAACTCCCCTTTAACCAGTTAACAGGGTAGATGGGGTGGGTAGACAATCGCTTCAAAAGTGATCAAGTGCACAGAATTACCCCACAATAACCGTGAATAACAGTTATAGATTTTTTGAAAAAACATCAGATGGAACTGGCGACCGCCCCTCAGCGGTAGAAGCAATAGAAGGTAGATGGATGGACATAAGATGCAGGAGTTTGAAACACAGCAGTTAGGTATTGTTGCCTTAAGTGGAATTTCAACAATGAAGAAGCTCAAAGTGACAAATATGTGTTTTAATTTCTACAAATAGTAGCAACAATATTTGAATGACAATAATCAAATGTGTGCTCTAGTGAACTCTGATGAGTTTTCTAGTCTTTTGAAATTCAATTAAACATTTCAAGTTTTTCATACGAACACAAAATTAATTTGTGGAGAGTTTGAAAAGAGTCTTAAACTCAAAACAGAAATAATCAAATTCATGGGTGACTCAACAATATGTGGATAGATGCAATAGATTTAATAATTATTTTTAGGCATTTAATTCCACTGCCAGCTTTCCCAGCTGCAAATGCTCCAAGTGCAATACATTTAAAGATGGATCTATAACGTATACAGAAGACTGCCAGATTCCTAAGAAGAAAACAAATTCATTCATTCACTCGTTAATTCGTTAATTCATTCATTCATCTTCTCCTGCTTATCCGTTTTCTTGCCCTCTCTGGAGCCAATTCCAGCTCGCATTGAGAGAGGGCAAGAAAAGAAAGAAATCTTGAAAAGTTATGTCTAACCTACTACAGTCTGTAACATTTCATTGTATTGTGTCAGTCTTCTGCCCACTGTAGTGCCAAGAGCAAATAATGGCAGACTGAATTATAACAGACATTTTTAGATCAGGGCGTTATAAAACTTGCATAAACTCTAAAAACATTTTTTTTAACTTCACAAATCAAGACATTTACAATAATTGCTGTGCAATTTTTAATATTTGGCGTTTTGTAAAACTCATTTCACAAAAGATATAAAGAGTAAATCACAAACGTCCACTTTAATCTATTAAACACTCAAATGACATTAATGGATTGTTCAGCTGTAAATACAGAAACTTTAAATAGGATTACTTCCCTCTCTTATACTCATATCACAAGTTAAGAAGTCCTAAACACTTTGACAGTTACTGCGGCAAATTTGGCGTGATGAACATGAAAGACCTCCTGGCAATTTTATGTGATGACTAAATGTGTTTTATTGAATCTGGCTGTACTCATATCATCTGCTATAAAATATAAGATAATTGTATTGGATAGCTGTTCAATTTATCAATGTATCTATTTAAAATAAACCAAGAGAAAAAAAATCAACATGATCTTGGTTTCGCTGCAGTTTGACTTTGATAGAAGTAACTTGCTTCAAGATTACGTATAGAGGAGAAAGTAAAACACCTAACGAGATGAATGTTTCTCACCGTTATATAGCAGCTAATTCTGTTCATTTAATGAGAAATATGTATTCAGAGCTGCTGTTTTATATGTGAGAGGCTTCGCTAAAGTGCCTCTAAAACTTACTGAGACCTTCTACATGGACAGAAGATTTTTAAGTGAAGAGACGCCGACACTAAATCTAACCTGTTCATAATTAGAAGCATGGGCTCATTATTCGACTGAGAGAAAATCAAGCCCGGTTCAAGAGTGGAATATGACTTAATGTGTGTGCCAACGTGGCACAAACTTCTCTTCATGTGTTTTATGAAATTGTGTGTGTGTACTTTTCATTTGTATGAAGAATGAATGACACATGCATTTTGAAAGTGGCCTGGCCAACAGGACAAACTCCCCCCGTTCATCTGAGCAGCTAAATATAACATTATTTCGTCTCCTATTTATTCATTATTCAGATATTTATTTTTTTTGCCCCAAACACCATAAATGGCCATTTTACCTCAAAGTTAGAACATTTTGTGCAATAAGGTGGTGATTTGGGCGTATAGTTGCTCTTACTGTCACTTTCCAAAGCTGAGTGATTCTGAGGATCCTTTAGAAGAACCAAACATTCACTGCAGGATAACAGCATCAAGCCATTCTTGACCGAACAGAAAAAGCAGCAGATACCCCGTAAGACGCTGATTGTTTTAGAGTGCTGCTGTTATGAATCTGCATTTTTTTCCCATCACATTTTAAATATTTTCCACTGAAGAGTAACTGCTCGGTTGGGTCACGTGGTCATCAGTGTGAATCCTAATGCAGCTGCCCGTGGCCCACAATGTGCCAAGGAACATTTAGTTATCTACTTTACATTCATAGTCCGCAAGGCTTTCATTTGCACAAAAATCACCGCATATGAAGGCAATTTAGCTCGCTCATTAAAAAGACATAAATGCCTCAGAACCTAATGGCATCTCACAGTAAAAGAGTGAGTTGTTGGAGTTTCGAGATTACATCTCACATATTGTCACGCAAAATAAAAAAAAAAAACAAAAAAAACAAGCGGTGCTTTCGCCGCCGTTTGAGTGAAAAAGGCAGAACGTTCAAAAGAATACTACAGTAAAGATACTCTGATGTGCATCTTTGGGGATTTTTTTTTTTTTTTTTTAACTCACAAGCAGTTAACTTGCATAGTAAGATGCGAGTTGCAGCTCAACGTTATTGAGGAAAAAAAAAAAAAACAACAGTATCAGTGACTGTGCACTCACGTCACATTTCACTGCACCTTCCGCTGTAAAACCTCTCACGTGGGAGTAATGCAGTGCAGTGCAGACTTTGCAGAGATTTTTTTTTTTTTCCTTCCTGAACATGCCTGGCTTCCAAGCAGCATTGGTATTCAATTATAATTCATCTTGATTAGTGGTATCTTTTCCCACTTAAAAAAATGTTACAGCAAGTGCTATGTGCTTAACCTTGGGAGAAAAAAAGGAAAAAGAAGAAGCTGTGCTGTGCTGTACATAACGAGTAAAGATGCTTAAAGAGGAATTACTTCTCCAGAAAATGACTTCCTCCATCCCTGAGGTCTTTAATTTCAGCAGTCATGAAAAGTGACATTGATATTACCATCGGTAAGGTGATGGAGACCCTACTTTATCAGTCCTCTTTATGAACTGTAACATTACGGATACCCTTTACTCCTAAAGGAGTACATTAAGGATATTCACAATATTCTGTGCTAAACGAAGCACATAAGTCTGACGTGCTTTGAATATATGTATTATAGGTTTGTTTCGGTTGTTCATAGAGTTGATGCAACATAGGATTATATGGTGAACTCTTTCTTTCGCTGTCTCTGGCGAAGAGATGTCCTTGGCCTGTGAGACCGTGTACGTTATTCAGCAGGCAGGGTCTCTGCGGTGCAGCTGTACAGCTCAGCGCTGCCCCGTTTCTTTTAGACAAGATGAGAATGAGATTACAGACATGCATTATTTGTAACCGATATCATTCCTTAATGGTGTCTGCGTTCCCCCCGGCAGCCCATTATGGACCGTTTTTGAGGTTCTCAGCATCTTGTTCGGCTTTTTGATGGTGATGGAATGGGGACAGTGGGTGTCACCTGGGAAGAAACAAGAAGAACGATGGGACCTTTCATTTACTTGTCAGGAAGCTGGCACTTGCAAGCACTTGACATGGTGTGCATACATAGAGTGCTTGTATGAGCAGTGGCAGATAACAAGGGGGGGCGGGTGGTGGTTTGAAAGGGAACATTTGATTCTTTTACACTACAGAAAAAAAGAATATGTCAGATGTTAAAGGGAGGAAATCATGGCTCATTTATCAAATACTAATGTAGCTCTAATAACGATAAAAGAGCCTCAAAGCAGGAGTCCTTGCTTTTTCCCCACAAATGTCAGTCATTGTATTACATCCTGTTGTTACCTCTCTGTGGTAGTGCTCCTTGTTTGGGGCTAAATAACGGCAATTACACCCAGAAAGGATTCAAACACACAAGATGAAGTATGCACATACTCCAGTGTTACACTTTTTAATTTTATCTCATCTCATAAGAATGTGGAATCGTTTATTGAGAAATAGTCACCTGGGACACCGTGTATTCGTCACTCCACATGAAAAATTATTCTCCCAAACTTTTGGCATTTTGTTTTTTAAAAGGAGGATCCGTCTTATAAGTTTGAGGCGACAACCACGGTAGGCAGTTAGATGAGGAGTTTTGCAGGCAACGGGCAGCACAACTTTCAATATCAGCCATGATGCAAAGTTTACGGTGGCGTTGGTACCACTGCTGGTCTCATTGAGCTGCGTGAAATCGGTTGCAGTTACTTTTGACTGATATTAAAATAACCTGTGTTTCAACAAAACAAATACAAGCTTCTTATCGGATTTATTTATGTATTTATTTAAAGCAGCTTCTCCGCAAGCATTTCCTGGAATGTTAAATTGAATTTCCCATTACCATCGGTAATCCTCGGTGTCACCAACTCACTCGGGAGTGGACCCGGCTATTTTATTTATTTATTTTTAGGTTTTCATAACCTTGAGATTAATACTCAACAGCTCACAGGACAACCCCCCCTATCACCCCCCCCACTGAGCCAAGACACAAGAAACCACTTTCTGGATGGTAGCGATGACAACCAGAGTCAGAGAACAACGTCAACACAGTGAGTGTGGAGCGAAGTTTCAGGTAGCTCAGTACTTAGAGTAACAGTATATAATGTAGTTCAGGGTAAAATCAGCACACACTAACTCGAGATTTAAAGCACCCTGCAAGCTGGGTAATCACATGCCTCTCTGCTTTCACCCGTACACCCTGTAGTCTGACACAAAGGTGCCTGATTCACTGACATTAAACGTGGCCTTACTGCAACGAAATGAGGAGCAGCATATAAGAGCAACTGCGTGTAAAAGGAAAAAAAATCTTTACAAGGGGCAAGACCTAAATAACAAGCTCTATCCTGTGAGAAGGATGAATCGACCTCTGGAGGAATCTGCCAAAGAGCCAGCTCAGGAATGGGACTCTCTTTGTTCAAATCTGAGAAGCTGTATAGCTTCGCTGCAATCTGTTGTCTCTTTTTAGCTCCTGGAAAGGCACCTGCTTGACCTCCTCTGCTCGTCAGCCTGTATGGAACCACACTTTAAGTGCAAAAACAGTTCTGTTAGAGCTACATAACTGTGCTACAATTATTACAGCTCTCATATGCTACTTTCTAATTCATCTTTGCTCTGCTATACAGATTTTTCTCGATGTGGTGTCTTGCTGCCCTAGAGGGAAAAGGACTGTAGAGACAGTTCCTATTTAACAGACAGCACAAGAACTGGATAATGTGTATATAGATACATATAAACTTGAAGTTGGACAAGAAATGAATGTCACTTTATACTGGCAAGTGACTCCCTGCTGTCCTAACCGCTTCTCTATAATTTGAAACCAATTAGACACTGTAATATGACGGCTCGGCTTCAATTACCATGATAGCGGAAATCTTCCTGTCTAATTATGCTCTCCTTTTAATCTTTCTCTTTCAAAGATCTCTTCAACAGACAGCAGAGGAGGAGACAAGGCGTGTACTTGCATGGTCTCTGAATTAATAATACAGCCAGAGGAGAGGCGCAAGTACATAGACTGGCAGTGGAAACCACAGCAGTGTGTCACTTCACATAACGCAGAGCCGAAGACACTGAGAGCCGCGCATGCTGTCATGAGAGTCTCACACACAATTTCAGCTCTGACATTTTAGCTTTGAGTTTGTGAAAGTGAAATGTTTGACTCAGCATGGATTTTTAATACAGTCATTTTGGTCATCCACTGAATTTCCATCATGTTCCACCTGTTCAAAAAAACCTGCAGAAGCGCTTCGCCTCTAAGATAGGTTTAAAGCACTGCTGCGTCACAATCAGGCCTCACATGTGGCACCTATGCACTGCAGATCAAGGCTTGGTACTTTTAGTTAAGAGTTGAACCAAAACCTTTGTTAAAAAACCAAACAAAGGCCTCTTGGGGGCAGGGATTGGTGATTCTGAGCTAAACCGCTATCCAGCATGTTGCCTTTCACTGCACATTTGACCATAAAATCAGTCTGGTGCTTGGGTTGTCAACACACATGCTACGTCGTCTCGGGTTCAACTCTGACCCTGGGACCGTTCCCCTCTCTCTCTCCCTACTGCCTTATGACTAATTGTTGTTGACATAAATAAGACATAAAGGACAAAAGAATTGTACTTTAACACTCATATCCCTATTCTTTTTTTTTTTTTTTTGCTCAATTATTTCTCAGACAAAACACACAGCTCTTTCACTGCATGATACTGCATTACTTCTCGATGTTTACTGCTGCGTCTGTTGCCTGGTGCTGAGCAGGTAGCGTGGGTTTGGCTCTTTCACTGAAATCAGCAGTCTGCTGTGACTGGAAACAAAACTGGCATTAGCCATAACACCCAACAAAGTGTAGTTAATGTGTGAAAGCTGACAATAAGATGAATAGAACTAATAAATGCATTGTGAAGTTCACCAAAAGGTCATTAACAGAGCATAAAATGGATTGTTACAGATTTTTGCGAAATGTACTTGACTTTATCTTGCAAGGAGTGCGTTTGTGGTTTCTGTCAGGTGAATCTGAGGCTACAGCCAGACAGACGTTCTTTGCCCGAAGGTAACAGAATCTGTCTGCCAGAGCTTTGAAAGCCCGCTAATTAACACGTTACATCTCAGGGTCCTACATTCTCCACTGGTTGCCTAGAAACCTAATGGCAACAGCAAGACTCCAGTCATCCCGTCATCAGTATCAGTCCCTTCGAATTTGCACGGATGTATTTGGAAAAAAGATTATGTGAGAGATTAATAATGAAAGAAGAGTAACAAATCACACAACATCCTTTAGTTGTGTTAAATAAACCAACAATAGAGTTGAGTCAGGTAGATCTGTACACACCCGGAGTTAATAGAGCTGATGAGGACTGTCTCCAGGCAATTCAGTGACTTGTATAGTCTGAAGTGCTTTTATGGTTCATGCACGGACAAACTTATGATGAATGTATTTAATGAAGAACAGGAGCTAGCAACGATTTTACGATGTTATGATTTTACTATGAGAAACTGGCTGGTTTGCAGCACCGAGCTTTATTTGAACTGCATCGGCCAAGCGTTTATGATATACGTACAATTATAAATATTTTAATTCAATTCCAGAGAATATCATTATGCTATGGTCAATAGAGCATTTTCTTTCAATAATAATTTTTTATGCGTCTCTTCCAAATTGTACCTAGGTGTAATTATGATACATAAAAGTTGTCATTTCTTTTAATCTGCAAGTTTAGCTCATGGCCATGTTGGGTAAATTGAAGGAAAATTGATGTGGGAACATTTCCCAGCGCTGATTTAGCTTGATTCTTGCACATTAAGAGACAATGAACATTTACATATACAACAAGCTGCTACTTATAAATATGCTGCATCTCAGTGTTTGAATCAAATTGCCTTAAAGACGAGGTCTCCCCACACGCTCAGCCAAGTGGGACCTGAAATTTTACAAAGTGAGTGGCTTTTTAAACATTAGCATGACTGAGAGTCATGTAGATGAGGTAGATTATCCAACTTTCTGAAGCTCATTTCAGTCTCTGTTTGGCATAGGGGATCAAGCCAGCAACATTAGAAAGGATTTAACCATGGCTATAATCCCTGCCATGAGGAGAGTCTGTGGAACAGGAAGAAAGTGTGTGTCTGCATGATGTCATTGTTTGTGTTTATGACATAGTCAGTTGAATGATTATACAATAGCCAAACATTCATTTGCAACTATTTAAAGAATGGGCATGTTAATTCATTTTCTTTAGAACAAATTCTTATATTATATTTGTCATTTAAAGCCCAAACCTACAGTGGACATCAATAGGTGGGCCATTAGGAAACACAAAATCGATAGGGAAATGTGCGCATTAGAGCACAATCAAATGAACACACAAACAATCTCAGTTTCCATTTCCTCAAATGTTCCGCTTTCCTTTACTTCTGATATAACGAACAACTTGGAGACATTATGGGATTTTGTGATGGATGTCATTTTCTGATCGATGCCATTTAAGTGGCAAAGGTGGACAGAGTACACAACTTCACTACTTCAGTAAAAGTACAGATACTCCTTGTCAAATATTACTCCAATACAAGTAAAAGTAGCTTCGTCAAAATCTACTTAAGTTAAAGTCCAGAGTTTTGTTCCCGGCCTGGACCGATTCGTTCACGGGTCTTTCTGCCATATATTCTCTGTGTAGTGTCCACCCCTGTTAAGTGGTCAAAGAATTGGTCAAAAAATAATCAAGAGATGAATTTGCAACACTTTGGTGTTGATTTACGAGTCAGTATATACACATTTAATAAATAGTAAACTGGAGAATATATTAACGCCCTAATTGCTGATAAATACTATTTATTGAGAACACTTGATCAGGTTATTCTGTGTGTTACATATATAGTAGTAGTATAGTATATCTTTATGGATGGATGGATGGATGTTAAAGTTCCCTACTGTCCAAGCTAAGTGGAGAAACACATCAGCTCTGCCTGCTCTCTTTACCACTTATTAATCTAATGAGTGCTCAGTGAGATACTTGGGCTGCTCAGCTGCGTACTCACCACTGCCCATTTGCAATTTTAGCACAGGCTCTCTGAATCTTTGCCTCATAGTTCACATCTTGGTTTACTTTTATCCCTAATATGATAACTAGAGAATAAATTATTCATCGGCGACCATTGGTCTCATGTTTAAGGAACCATTGCTGTGATCAAAGAGTGATGGCTTGTGCCAGCCTTCCCGGGAAAAGCCTGCTTATGAAGAATGATCAAAGGGCACGCATGTAAACACATTTGTTCCATATAGTCATCATATCTTCTAAAAGGGTAGCCATTTAGATGCAAAAACTTAAAGCAGCATGCTATGGTTTAAACTACAAAAGCGTAGCTTGTGTGCAGAGGAGAGTGTAAGTCTTCACTTCCCATAGAGGTACAATTACTGAAAAACAGGTGAAACAGGCAGAAATCATGTAAGATGCATCCTGTAAAACATACTGTCATCAGAGTTAGAGCTTTATATTCATTAAATCAAATGAGATGCACTTCTGGGACTCTTTCTTTTGACATTTCTTTGAAATAAAACGCAGACAAAGAGGCTTTTCTGTTAAAAGTATACACAAAGTGTTTACATGATGCCTGATTTTCTTTGGCAGGTTTTTCTAAAGATTCAAGGAACCTGAAACACACACACACACACACACACACACACCTTGCTGCTGTGGCAAGTTACTATGTACCGGTACAACCTGTCCTCTGAGGGAGAGTTTACTGTCTATATAAACCTTTTAAATTCCTGATGAGACCGTGAACAGCTAACTGTAATCACAATGTAACACTACTTGTTCTTGAAAGACGTAATCAAATAACATCAACGTGCTTTGCAGCATTACTGTAGCTTCCACATTTTCCATCACATCCATTTCACACATATTAAATCATGACTTTTAGCCACTGCTGCATTAATACTAAGTACCTGAGTACCTTCCCACTTTACGCTGGAGATTAAAACATTATTCGACATCCAGATCCGCAAATTAATTATAAACTTATTGTGCTAGTGTCATTATAACTGAAAATTGAAATGAAGAGCGTAGTGGAAGAAACACAGATTCAACAATAGGTTGTTTGTGGCATTGTGCCCGGCTGCCCTCTGAGATATTTCTGGCACTGTGTGAGCAGGATGTGCAAGCTGAGACTCTTGAATCGTGCCAAGTGGCAACGTACAGCCTGTATTTACAGACAGCGGACAGAACACTCCCCTCCAGTCCATCAGATCAGCAGGTTAATCAAACAATAGACAGCCATTTGAATCTGAGAGAGAGAAGTATAAATTATTAACAACAGTTAAAGGCTTTCTGAGAACGGCTGGGGATCAAGTTGGTGACATGTTGTGTTAGAAATCGGTTTGTGTGAGGGGTGAACAACCTCAGTTTGGGCCATTTGGCACTTTTAATCATTATGCTCAATTTACTCTAGATTTCTCTTGTGTTATCAGCGGGATGGCTTCTATTGGCTCCAAATGGGATCAGCTAAAGTGGATATAATACACATTTGTCCAAGGACAAAGCTTTTCATGAACTCAAAGCTCGAAGGCTGACAGGGCACAGATTTCATTCATCAGCAGTGGTGTATGTTGGGTAGCACGGCAGCATAGCGGCTAGCGCCGTTGCCCGACAACAAGCAGATCGCGGGTTCGGTTCGGTTGAGATTATCTCCAGCACCGCCACAACCCGGAAACAGATAAGTGTTAGAAGATGAATGAATGTTTTATGTTTTTCACTGATCAACTCACCCAATTCAGTGATGTCCAAGAAGAATAAAAGATATTCTGCTAACCTCTGCCTATGCCTTAAATAATCTCAATGCCAGCATTATTCCCAGAGAAAAACTCACAAGTCAAGAGAAGACGCTCCAGTGTTGTTTTAAACAGTATTTCCTTTCAGAAAGGTGATTTGTTCATCATGAAGTGCTGCTGGTAAAGGCAGAAAGCACTGATCCTGTCTGGGAGCCAGCATGTTTGTCAGAAGCAGGGTTTTGCCACATTAGGCAGTTCTTCATACAGCCTTTGATGTGCGGTGTCAGACTGATGGCTGGGCAGACTAAAAAGCTCCTCTTTGCTCCACTGACTCCATCAGCCAAAAAAAACACTGAGCTTCAATCCACCACAGCTCTGTGAAAGTTCATGGCCCACCACGCTGTCAATCTCTCTTCAACAAACAGGTAGAGTTGTACTCTATTTATTGAGCTCTAATGCTCCACTTCTCCAAACTGCTAGCAGAAAACTTTAAATAAATAACACCACTCTGTCATTGATCTGAACATATGCATGCCAACCCGTGCAGTCTAAATCTACACACTCCCGAGCTGAGTTGAAAACCACTTAGCAACCAGGAGGCGTGCTGCTCACCTCAGTTTGGGATGGCATACACGCATCCATCCATTATCCGCAGCTGACATCGGGCGAGGACGGGGCAGACCCTGCACAGGGCCGACGTCAGGAGACAAACAGCCATTCAATCCTGCACACACTTATTTTACAAACTGCAGACACTGTACATCGTTTGAAAGCTCACAAGTTCGTCAGGCGACGTTACGGCCAGCATTAACAGTGTTTCCATTTTTTGTGTTGGGAGAGAATTCGCCAGGCAGCATGATGATCAGTTGCCCCCCCCCCCCCCCCCCCCACAGCACAGACACACACTTTGGTCCAGATTTAAATAGGTCAACAACTACTGGACAGATTGGTATGTAACTTGGTACAGAGCGCAGACAATGAATTTCAATGACTGTGGTGATCCCTTGGCGTTTTCTACAAGATCACCATGACATTGACATTTAAGAATAATGTTTCAATACTTTTTAAAGATATTCATGCCTCACCTCCCCACCCTCCCCTCAGGATGAATGTTGATAACTTTGGTGATGTTCTCACTTTTCTATCGACTGCGGCTATCAGCTCAAATTTAATAACCTGTGAAATTATGTTCCCATTAGCCTCAGCTGTGGTTTATTATTCAAATAAATGACCTTAACATGCTAACGTTCAAAACTAATATGGCCATCATGGTGAACGTACTCTTCCTGCCCGACCTCTAACATCCTCATAACCATCGTCCTTGTGAGTGTTAGCATGGTGACATTAAGGCTATACACATAAGGAATACAATGTAATTTTTCGTAATATTGCCTTTAAACAATGGGATATATGCATTTTTGATGAGTCTTGGCCCCTTGCAGTGTTGCTTGCTCCATTTATGGTCTAAGAGTCAATCATTAAGAATGAAAAGAACAGTTGTAGACACTTGAAACTGCTCTTAAATAAATAACAGCTTTAGTTCCCTGCTAACGCTAACATCAGACTTTGTACCATGGCTTAACTCTGCCCACTTTGTGCTTGCCAGCTTTGCAAAATAATACATATTGCACGAATCTATGTGGTCATAATGATCTACTATTATTATTTTGAGAGTTGGGTAGCGGGTAATGTGCTAGCAATTCCATTTCAACCTGTGGTATACTATACACATGATGACTTCATGATGAAATTAACTGTTCCGCTGATCTCTTGTTTAGTAAATGGAAGTCTACCGTTCATAAGAAATGCGTTATCAGAGCTTTACGTGGCTTCTCTACCCGTTTTTCCCGCTTGCAGTTTTTTCAAGACACCGCTGTTGTGAAATGAAGTCTCTGAAATCAATAGATGCCAAAGTCAATTTTTACTTGTTATCATCAAGATCCCAGGTGTTATTATGTGTCACCTCCAGAAAAATGCCTTCATCAATAGAAAAGGAGCGGGTCGCAGCCGTTTGAAATGCTATCATGAACACACAAGATTTCTTCAGATATGAGTATCCTTGGTCAGATGAGAGGAAATGAAAAGAGTGAGGCTTTCAATTACTCCGATTTATTTGTATGATATTGTGTCTGTTGTGTTCAGGTGAAGATGAGAATATATTTTTTTGTCATGTGGCTGAACAGGTGCTTTGAATGCAGATGATATGAAGCCACGATGTGTAGACAAGACAGTGAGACGTGTACACTTCTACACGAGTGCAACGTCAGAGAAATGTGCGCATGCCAGAAAACCACTGAACTCTCCCAAAGTCTGTGGGAGAACGTCACTTTGCTCTAACAGGACAGCTAAATGCCTAAGGGCCGTTCCGTTGGTATAATTTAACTAAACACACAATAAATAATAAAGATCTGTGCTGTTTTGATTGCTATTCTGTCAAGTTTCTCTTAAAAAAAAAACAAAAACAAATTATGACTTTCCTGGATTCTGAGTGGGCCAAGCCACTGTCAATCAACCTTCCATCCAAATCTAATTTTGATGTGCGATAGCCTACTTGCTAAAGAGAACAGTCAGCTTCATTCTGACAGCAGATGTTTTCATACAACCATGATCGTGGACAAGGAGTTGGAGCAAAGAGGATTAAGATAAGTAGGCTAAAATAACAGATATTTCTGTGTTATGTTGAACAGTGAGAGAGAAAGTAAAATTTAAATGCTAACTTGCTAACATTGTTTACCCAATCTTTTAATGAAGCAGGCGCCGCCAGCTAAAAGTAATTTTTTTTTCTTATTCCTTGCGGTCCTTGATGGACAACAAAACCGCATATTCTGGATAATCTGAATAATTTGGTGGAGGATTGTTGACATCTATGCTCTCTTCTATGCTCTGCTCATTCTCTGGCCCCAAACTGCACGCGCATTCTCGCTAGGGTTGGAATATTACAATATATACAATGAAGGGATCTATAAACAAAGTAGAGTGGGCAGTTTTTAAAAGGCTAGATTCTGTAAATGTTATCATTCTTCTTAAAAACAGCAGAAAATAGCTGCAGGTTCCCTGTGAGAGAAACTATGCAGAACTGTCATCTGGCTGAGTACTGTTCGCTCATTTTTCAGGGAGCGGGGCTTCTCACGTGTGAATTGCATTAAGTGCAAACTTTTATCACTTTATGGGAGTCTGTGTTTATTTCAGACTATAAAACAGGAAAGTTTGTGTTGGGTTTTTCTGCTTATCACTGGGGGGGTGGGGGAGGGGGGGGGGGAACCCTGCTGTCACAATAACAAAGCAAAAGCCAAGGTCAAGACCTCTTGATCCTGCTGCTTTTTCTTTTCCTTTCAGGGCTGTCAGCTCAGGTTAGGGTGAAGGAGGACGTGGCCATTGTACAGGGGTGCAAAACCTACCAAACGACTCTGTGCTTGAGACTTTCAACCGTATATTGACACAGTGGTCTGAGTGGACAGAGTATAGTGTATGTCAGAGTGGAAGCAAAAACTATTGAAAAGGTCCTGAGTGCAGCCTGTAAGGGACGACAAAGATATTTCACGACCAGCCTACAACTGTGCATGGACAGGATCCAGTACAAAGCATTTCCTCAAGACTGCATTACATTCGGCGGCATTATTTTGCTGCCTCTTTTAAAGTGCATAAAAGTCATGCATGTCATCAAAATATATTACAGCAGGGATGCAGCAATTAGACTGGGTTTAAGATTGTCCACTACATGCCAGCATCAAAGATAATTGATACTGGAAAGTAATGGTTATTGATGTTACAAATATAGCCCCGTCGCACTGTCACTTAAGAAGAGATAGGGGCTGTCTGTCATGGCACATTTCCTGAAGCCGGAGTCAGAAAGCAGAATCCAGACTAATACAGATAACTGCTTTTTCAATAATTCAGGCTGATCACAGCGAAATGAGGATTCTTCAGTCTTTATGGAGTTGTCGCAGGACTGATGAGGTGGGATGAATGACAGAATGCATATTTAATGCCTGCGTAGAACGTTTTAAATCCCATCCTTTTTACCTTAAGCCGCATTCAAGGATATTTTCCCCTCTGCTCAAACACATCATTACACACCAAACAGCTTCATTATGGACGGATTCATTCTGCTCTATGGAGATTTGTGCTCTTTGGGAAACCTCGTTTCCCCGCTGATCTATAGTATCGAGTGTAGCTGTGACAAACGAACTGGCACTAGTTTGATATAGCAGTTGTGAGGCTGACCACTGACACTGCTGCCGGTTTAATCTTTGAACTCAACAGGGGGGCACTAATCCAGCGGTGAACCTGTTTACTGAGTAGGGACTAGTATCACTTGGCAACCATGAATGCTAAAGTATCCTTGAGGATGCTTGGTGAAAGGCTATTCAGAGGAGGCGAATGCAAAGAGGGGAATTCATTTTCTTCAGTTTTCTGAAATGCATTAATTGCAATCACTTCACTCGCAAATTATTTTCACACAGTTTTCTTGACAATTCACAGAACTGTGACATAGAAAGCGTCGCTTGGCAGGGCATTCAACACAAGCACAGAAACCAATTGCATTCTTTCAAATGGAGTCATCTGCAGACAGCACTCTAAAACTCTGACAATGAAAAAAAAAAAAGAATCCCTGCTGTATCAGTTCATTGATGGTGTGAAAATATACAGAGGTACAAAACGTTTGACTGCATAAACAGTGTGAACTCACACATGAAGAGAGAGGTGAGTAAATAGGAAGAGTGGTAAAATTCTGCAGCTGTGATGTACAGCTGTGTAAATGTGGGGTGGGACTGTCTGTGGAGGCAACAAATACCTAACTTTGGTGCAACATTTGCGTTTGTAAATCTTACATCACCGCTTACGTGAGTGGAGAGAGGTGGGATGAGATTCCTGATCCCTCTGCTCTCCTGTGTGATGAAAGACCAGATTTTCTGATAGAACGCTACAGCCAAATTTAGAAGTTGTTGCCCTCCATCGACTTTTCCATCCTCATATTCACACACTCCAATAATTCACAGCTGTAGTTTCTCTCTCTCTCCTCTCGCAAATATACGCTAAAGCCGACTGTGTGTCTGTTAATATGTGGCTTCCTACTGAATATGGAGCCCTGAGCAGGGACTGATTTCCCTCCATGAGGAACAGGACTGAAAACACTCTTAGCTGAAGAAATGATCACCTATTAAAGTTGTTTTCCGAATGAAATGAAGAAAACCATTAATAATTCAAAGGTAAACGAGCCTGTCAAGTTTCACCTGCTCCTTGTGGCTTTAGAGCACAGCTGTCTCTGAAAAGCAATCTTTTTACTTTAACTGAGCTTGAAAGTTCACTCTTGGATGAGAAAATTGACAGCTCCAGCCTTTGTATTTCTTTGTCATTATGGTATATTGTATGAATAATTCCATATAAACAACACAAATTAGAGGATGGAGTTTTGTTTCTCACAGTGCACTGAACATTTGTGTTGATCAAAAAAATTGACTAATTAAAGCACATACGAAGCATGGGAAAGTACCACTGCATTTATTGGGGTGAGCTCTATTCAACATCATTTATCTTTTCAAATTCTCATGTGTTGACCTCTTCAGTTTGACTTTGTACAAGCTGACTTTATGGCACCGGAGGAGAATGACTTATCACCTTCGTCATCTTCGCCCCTGTTTTCACCGCGGCACGCCCTTGCCATATATCTGAGCTCCTCAGCCTATTGCTAATTGCGCTGTGTACCGCTGTCGTCTGTGTGAGGACGTGAGGTCCCTTCCCGCCGTGGTTTAGTGCTGGTCCAACTGAACTTCCAGCTAATGCATCTCCTCATGCCTCATCTTTTCCTCAGACTACGTGCAGGTCCAAAGAGCCTGAACGCTCGGCCCTAATGGAACAGGACCTTATGCGAAATGAGACAAATTCAGACGGAGCACTTTTTTAATGTATGTGAGAAGAGAAGTGTCAACAGATTCATGAAAATGCATTCGTTCTCTGTGTTCTGCCTCAAAAACAAGGTCTGCGTGTGCTTTGAATATGTATATAAAGCAAAATGGGATTCAGGAAGGATTGTAGGGAGGGATAAAATTATACATTACCTACAGTAACTTATTTCCTCTATGCTGCTGTGCCTACATCGAGACAGATCCAACATGGACTGATGAGGCATTCAGATAAAAAAATCAAAGAACAAAGCTCCATTTTGCAAAAATCACTGTCCCACAGGTAATATTCAGAGGGAGCTCGGGAGGTGGATGTAAAGGTGGAGCGCAAAGCTCGTTGCACTGCAAGTATGGTGTCCTTGAGCGAGGCTCTCCATTGCTAATTACCACATGGAGAACATGCTGCTCTGCTTGACACCTCTCTCTGTGTAGTGTTGATATCTCCATGTGAATACTAACACATTTTAAGGTAAAATTACCACTATACTCAGGAGAAAAAAAAAAAAAACAAACCCAAATGGAAACAGTCCTGGAACCTGTCTGAAACTCGAAAACATGAAACATTGAAACTAACGGTAAACAAAATCTTGCCCAAAACTTGTGCTTTTGTTTACTAAACGTATGTGTAGGTGATTCAAATGCAAAAGCGGCTGTCTGGTAATCAGCATACAGCACCGCTGAGACTGACGGGAAAGTTTAGCACTTTCAGATGTGACCAGATCAATTACATTTTTTTTTTTTCGTCGCTATGCTAAATGCCGTCTGATGCCTGATAATGGCGAAAGGAAAGAGTAACAATTCAAAAACGACTTTTTGCTCTGACATACAGCTTTAAAACCCAGACCTCGAAGGGATAAGTGGCACAGCGGGCTGTATATCTCTGATTCAGTCTTTCTCTGCATCAGCTGAACCCCACAGCTTTCCTAAAGCTCCACTTTGCCACGAATTAAGCCTTAATGCGACTCTTCTGTCTATTGATTTGTTAGCCATGCATTTCCTGTCCTGCTTTGATGTCATTGTGGTGTCAGTGTATGGAAGATTCCAGATAAAATTATGGAGGGTTTTAGCTTTTAAGCTTGTTATTTCAGGGGATTATTTGGCCGCAGTTGAATTAACATTTTTATTCTTTTTTTGGCCACAAACTGGATTATGTGATTCTTTTCTGCAGAGGCAATATCAAATGCCCATCGCTGATATAGTGCTGCCATGTGTGGAGTGGACCAATGCTGATTGGGTCTGGTCAGACCTATGTGTAAAGGATTTCACCAGCTTGGCCTACAAGCTCACAGTACCGGGAAAAGAGAGAGAGAGCGAGAGAGAAAAAGGACTACAGAGCCAGTGATCTGGGCAAAAATAAAACACATTCACCAAAATATACTACAAAAGGGATTATTATGCATTACTGATGCTGCAATTCCATGTTCAGTATTTCCAAGCTCGGCCATCATTATTATTTATTGAACGAACTGTCCTGCTGGTGTGATTTCTTGTCCACGAAAGTCGAAAAAAAATGTGTTTTGGTTCCTTTTGACCCGCAGGAAGCCCATCATGTCTACACTGGGGGAGAGCTGAACTTCTGGAGGAAAATAACCGCTGACTATGTTCAGCAGACTGAACTTGGTCCACTGGTGCCTCTGCAGAGCCCAGTACACTCTGCATGGGAGCAGACTGAGCAACAGCGCAAAGCACATAAATACAATACAAACAAAAGGCAGATTAATGGCCAGGATAATCACAACCCAGAGATTTGTCCCCTATTTTGTGCCAGCATTTTCTGACTCAACACTTTCTGCTTAGTATTAAACTTTTCTCAAAACAACACACACGGCTGTGAGAGCAGCAGCTGGGCTTCACATTCTCATCCCTGTTTTTATGTGATATAACAGCTGCAACTTATATGGTCATTGGAGTGGCTTAGCTGCAGAATGATATTCAACTTCATCATCCACATCAGAGAAAAAGTGCTGGATTATTTTCTAACATCATAAAAAGGGATTGTAAGGACATTGTCAGGAGAGGGGAGGGATCAAAAAAGGGAAGGGTTTTTCTGATGACAACTTTTGGGTCATCTATGGTTCATATACAGAAGACAATGACTTTGGTTAGGTTATGGAGGCACATGTTAGTTTTATTAGGATAGTTTAAAACTGCATGCCTAATTCACCAATGACTCATTTTTTGGCCACTTGAGAACAATGAAAACAGTTTTGAACTTCACCACTGTTTCATCTTTAGGTTGAAAGGTTCGGTTGGACGAAAGGTTTGCAAGCATGTTAGCAACTGATTTACAAATTCAGCATCAACAAGCCGTAGAATTCAGTCATACACCGTCTCCATTCTCTTTTCGCTCCATTTTTGGTCTCCACCACCTCCTGGGAGACATATCCAGCTTTTTAGTTGAAACGCTCTCCACTATGATCATCTTCAGTACTTAATCAATCAACAATTTGAACAAGCACTCTAAAATTTTATGGTTTTAATTTCCCCTTTTTGTTGTAAAAAAGGTGAGAATGATGCTATGAGAGCATCAAGAGTGAACCTAAACAGTAAAATTAGCAAGAAATCCTAACAATGAGCTGGAAGTCAAAGTAAAACTCTTGTTAATTTTCAGTTTGGGTGATAATTAGTTTCATCAGAGCAAGTAACACCTTTTGATGTCACATTGTTTCCACATGATCCGTTCCTATTATAAATACAGGCTGATTACAGCTAATCAAAATAAGATGTACTCAATTAATCCTGTTTAATTATTTACATTTATAGCTTCATTTTGTAGCATTTATCAGTGTTTTCATGGGGAGGATAGAGCAGTTTGTTTCTTATTCAAGAAAATAAAAGAAAAAGTAAAAAAAAAACAAAAAAAAACATGACGTTTATGTGCTCTCAGTCTCCCACAAATTTAAGCTGTGAACCACAGTCAGCTTCTGAAGATGTTACAGACAGCTCATGATTTTCATTTAATTTGGTTCATGAGGAAATAGTTTGTATGACACAAAGTATGTTTCATTGAAATCCTGACTGCACCTCTAAGATGAGTGTTATTTATACTTTCTGTAACACTGTTATGAAGCTCACAGTTTTCATTTTTCTCTCACTCATTAGTTTTGCTAGATGCATTACATCAACATATTTTCATGAATATTTTATCTGGTATTTGTCTGAATAATATTTGATGCAATACAAATGCAGGAGGGAGGTGAGCTAGAAACTAGTCTGATTTTTCTGACGCCAGTTATGAAATATACAAAATGTTTTGTCTGGGTCCTGCTGCGACATTATTCCCAACAAATTAATTAGAGATGTTCTGCAGCTCGTCATCCCTCTGTGCTGCCATAGGGCCGGTCTAAATGTCTACCGTCCTCTCTGAAGGATTGTGAAGGTGGGATCTGGTGTCAAGATGCTGGTATGTCTCAGCTCTGTGATATGTTTGTATTAACGGACCCCTGGTTTACTTGAAGGTGCCGATGTGTCCTGCTGTGACTGTTTCATGCCTGGTACATTTTCTTTTTGTGTGTGTGTGTGTGTGTGTGTGTGTGTGTGTGTGTGTTACAGCAAAAGAAAGCATAATTGCTGATTTAAAAAAGTGAGCAAAAATGAATTTATGATGGACAATTGTGGTATTCGAAACCTGCTAAGTATCTGATTTTCACAACCGTTACACTCTAACTTTCAGCTATATAGCTTATGTGTGTTTATGCAGGTTTTGATTCATTTTTAATTATTTTGGACTAAGAAATCTTTTTATGTGTGCCATTTTTTCTTCATTCACATCCATACAAAGGACATCTTTTTTATTACAAACTGAATGAATGAAAGTTTTAAAAGGGACAAAGAATGCGGAATGTAATGCGATAGGGGAAATGAAAAACACTGATGAACACACTCTCATGTTTCAAAGTAGCCGACAATGCCACTATGAGCAGGGGCAGTTTATCTGCATTAGTACTGCTATAGCCACGCATGGTCACGATAAGCCTGCAGTTAAGGAGCAAACTGGAATAAAATTGAATACAAAGGCATAGCCACTGATTCTTCGTGTCCTTCAGTGCATCTATTTTAGCCACACTCCTGCTGTTGCTTTGGAGACGGCGGTGGATGTCTGTCAGTCAGCCGGTCGGTTGGTCCAAATAAAGCCAAGGCTAAAATATTTGGACTATCTATTAGGTGGATTGTTACTGTATAACATCTGGTGAAGGCATTTGTGTAATCTAGAGGGTCCACCAGTTCATGTAAAGTCAGATGGCCGAGAGTTTTGCTCACCATACCTCCTGAAAAGAATACCTCATTGACCAAATATAAATATTAAATGATGTTGGCCACCTGCTGCATTCTGGCGATGTAGCGCCATACAAGGAACATAATGTTATGAAATATAACCCAAAGATTTTTAGATTTTTTTTTGGCAGTTGAAAGAAAACCATTTTGTATGGGAGATTTGCATACCGTCATAAACTACCACTACCAGACTGTAGTTTACCATTCTGCCAATACTGGCTGACATACACTCTGACACTAACATTGTTTCAGTGAGATGTTATTGGCTGATACATCAGGACAATTTATTGGTTGCCAACTACAGTGACATTTAAAATAAAAGGCTGCAGAAAGTCCAACACACGGGCCCATATCTCAGAGATTATACGCTTCCTGCTGCAAAAAAGTGTAACTCATCTCCCAAAATCACTGGACACTTTCTGTCTTGTTTTGCTCTTCTGTCTGGAACTGAAACAACCTTCAATTACGCTGATAACTCTCTGCATGTTCTCGCTCAGATACAACTTGTATAATCTGCTGCTTAACAGCTCACGCTGTTATCCGCGCAAGTTTGTCTGATACTGACAACCGTCAGTTAGTGCCCTTGGACTGAGCTCTTATTTTATTATGTTTCGTCCTTGCTGTGGGAAGATTTGTTCTCCAGGCTGTGCTTCACAATGTGTAAGGGGCATTCAGTGAAAATATGGAACTGTCAAAATGACCTTTTCCCAGGACTCACAGGGACTGCTCTAATTGGCACATTTATTGTTATCAACCGAGGCCAACACAAATTTTCTCCTATGCAATGCTAAGTCGCCATTTCACAAAAGATAATAATAATAAAAAAAGCATTCTGAAATGTCTGGTTGGAAATGAAATATAATATCGCAAGAGCTCCTCTTTATCGATCCATGTAATGGCTCACAGATAAAAATCCTTATAGTGGTTTATTTCACTACTTGAAATGGTACGAGATCAATACCGAAGGAGAAAAATAAACGGAGTGCTTCATAGGTATAATGTGTATAGCTATAATCAATCTCATCATGCAACACTATAAGAAAGGTCATACCTCAAAAACAGTTAGGTTTCTGCGCAATCTTCCAATCAATAATGACATTTCATCCACAGAAATAGAGTTGGGAGACGTTAGGCTTTTACTCTGTAGCTAGTTAGCCAGGCATTTAACCTTTAACTGGACACACATGCACACACACACACACACACACACACACATGTTCAAATCCTTCCACTCAGCCAGTGCAGAGGGTGAACTTCCTTCTGTTCAATTCACAAAGACCGACTGACACACTTTCTGTCCCGTTTCCAGCTCAGCTCGTCTACTGTGTGCTTTTCTGTCTTGCCTCATGCTGGGTCATGTCGTGTGTGTAATCTTGATTTTTGGTATCGTGTCCTCAATTAAATGGGCGCTCTTAGACGGGTTCCCTTCACATTACGCCAGATGGACCCACAGATGGACAGTACGACGTTCTGTTAGTCCACCAGCTCAGTCGGCAGCCTGCGCGTCACGCATCAGTCTCATTAATAACTCTGGGTCCAATTCCCCCAGTATTAGATTTTCTATTTGCCTGCAAATCTCAATGTTATTGCCATCTCACATTTGTTCTCACACAAACAGTAAGAGGAAGAGATTGTAAGAGGAGGAATGTACTGGGACGCTCAGCAGATGTCTGACACCTTCAACATGAAATGTACCAGCCTCCAATGGATCTCATTTTGTTTTGAGGGCTTCAGATGCTTGTTAGTATAGTGGAGCAGTGGAATATGTCGTGGGCTCTGACAGGGTCAGACTACACTCCTTTTCAACGCTCATACTGTTTCAGGGATGGGAGATGCTGGTGTCGGAGCTCTACCTCTTCCTCCTGCTCAGCTGTGCATGGTTGGCATCCACCGAGAACAACTGGAGCGATATGAGCTTCTGCCCATCATTATCGTATAAATATAGCAGCTGCTCATTCTTGCATTACAGAATTTGATAGCTACTTCTGCTCAGTGCTCAATAGACCTCATAGCTATCAGCTTGGGGTTTCTCCGAGGAGCAGAGCTATGCTCCTTCCCCGATCACCTACAAAGCAAAAGAGCACTGGTGTGGCCTTACGGACGTTAACATGATCAAATCCACCATTTATCTTCTTCATGTCAAGTTGCAACAATACGGTCTAGTGGGAGACAGCAGCCGGGGACAGGGCTGACAGCCCACCAGCTCCTTTGGCTTTTGTCACAGGCCAATCAGCTCAGATTACAGGATGAGCTCAAGAAAACATCCCAGATGTACAACCTAAACCACTTGAATGGCAAAAGGCAGCAATGGCAGCAGTAACACAGTTAAATAAAAATCTGTATTTAAACCTCGTTGCTGGAACAAAATAAAGCAAAACGGCACAGGCTTGTTAACTTTTTGTTGTTCACACAATTTTTAACCTCTTGCACTGATGATTTAATCAGGAGAATTTCTCAGAAATCCAAAGAATAGTTAAAAAAATAATAATTATAAAAACAACTTTATCTCTATAGGAGCTTTTAAAATAGAAGATTGAGTTACAGAGGTTAGACAAACGGTATGTTTCAACATAATTACGGGCAGCTGGTGCCAGACATTCACACACAGGCACAAGTAGTAAAAATAATAAAGAGCAATAAATAGATGATTAAAAAATAAAAGATTAGCATGGTAAAAAATTAAAATATAAAAAAAGATAACATCATATAAGAGCAGGTTTATAGAAATCATTAAGTGATTGCTGATTCTGCTACTCTTATCTCTTCAGGCAGGTTGTTCCAGAGCTGAGGGGCTTGATAGCAAAAACTCTGCCACTTCTAGATTTAAGCTTTGATTTAGCTGAGGCCGGATTCAGCCTCAGGATCTATAAGCCAATAATTCTAAAACAGACAGAGAGCAAATGAAAGATGTGAAAATAGAGATGATGTGATATTTGTTAAAAGAATCCCATTAGTTTTACGGGTAATTACTCACAAACCAAAATATTCCATTCTATATTCGACGTATTCTTCTTCTTTCCTTCAGTCTCATTTAAAACATTACACCAGAAATTTAATATAACCCCACACCTTAATAAAAGATTTCTCAGTGGCGCTGCACACTTTCCTAGTTGCATCAATATCAGATAATAACCAAATATCTGCTGTGTTTCCAGTTCAATAAGCCATTCATGGAATATGGGAAGAGCACTATTTCATTTGTGAGCAAATATTATCGACGCAGCTCAGTCAATAGTTGTCTGGGCCAAAATGTACTCCCAAATATTTGTACTGCACTACCTGCCCAGTAGACAACAGTAGGAAACTAGGGGTGTGCCAAAAACTCGATTCATATAAGAATTGCGATTCTCAATTACTGCGACTCTGAATCGATTTAAAATGTCCCAAAATCGATTTTAAGAAAATTAAAACAAATCCACAGGCTGTCTTTCTCCATTTTGTATGCGGGATGTCCTGATGTCACCACAGAGGTGGATCTGGAACATACGCATGCGCGGTAAGCACCGAAACAAGAAGGAAACTACAGTAACGGAGGAAAGAGAGATTCAACTGGCCCCGTCCTCGTTGAAGGCAAAGATTTGGACTCATTTTGGTTTTTACCTAGAGCCCTATAAAATCGTTTTATTTTTTCCAAGTTCTGTTTAAATTTTTTCCCATATTATTATTATTTTTTTTTTTTTTAATGGAGGGGTCCAGTCTCTCGTCTCGTCTAGTCTCTAGTCTTTTGCGGGACGGGGGTGAGGGTCTCTGGAGGGGGGTCTGATGTGGTCTAGCCTCTACTCGCTGGTCTGCCCCTACCGGGAATCAAACCATGCCCTTCTTTTTTTTTTGTAACTTAAGCAATATGTGATATTTCTTTTATGCATCAATTCCATCTAAGCATGGATGAATGTTTAAAAGTCAATAAATGTGAAAAAGACACTTTAATGTCTCCATTTGTCATTCTGTCAGAAATCATTATGAATCAAATCGTTTTGTATGGAAAATTGATTTTAAATCGATCGTAGCCCCAAAAATTGGGATCAAATCGAATGATGAGACAGTAAAAGATTCCCACCCCTCGGGGAAACCACAGCTAGTGCCACGCTGGTGTATCCTCCTGCTGCCTACTATCATGAGGCAGAGTGCGACTGCTGTGTCTGGCAGATGAGTGGCTATTTGAGTACTTAACCACCTCACAGACACAAAGTTTCATTGACTATCTGAGTACAAGGACTTGCTCAACAGACAAGGACTCAGCAGCAAGCTGATCAGGGGGCTGCAGGAAGAAATAAAAAGACCGGAAGAGGGAGGGAGACATTGAGCGGCAGGGAAGAGAAAGAAAGAGAGAAGAAGATTGGCATCCCTGTGTAATGTCTTTGTTGTTAACGTGCTTCCGATCAGATGATGAAACGTGGTCAGCGTCGTTACCACACGTCTCTTCTGGACTTGCCATGTTTAGGAGCAACGGGGGGAGTACTGACAACTTCGGCTGTATCAGTTGCCTGTGAGGAGAACCTTCCTTCTCCGTCACACCGCCATGCTGCCTCAACGATCCTGACCATGTCACCGCGGCAAAATGTCAGCTTCATTTATTGTGCGGCCAAAAAAAAAAAAAAAAAAAAAAAAAACCTGCTCACAAGCCGATGTGTGCGGAGTCGTAACAGTTCAAGAGTGCTGAACAAACAGCAGGGCTGATAAATATAATGCTGTCAAAGAGGGCACGGAGTAATCTCTGTCGCTGTTCTCATGACAGTGCACACCACACAACCGACTCCTTTGAGATACCACAAGTCAGGAGCTTTGTGTGACACACTACTCCCTTGTTTGTTTCACTTATAGAGGCAACATTGATTGACCTTGGCTCCCAGCCCAAAAAAAGCAATGGAACACATTTCATTCACTCCACCGTAGCTGCACCTATACGACTCTCGTGGGATAGTGTAAAGTTGATTTTTTTGCAGCTCAGCAAAAGCGGCCCTGCATTTTTACGGCTCTCTATGCCTTTAATCTGTAGCTGCTGGTTTTGCATCAGCAAAATACTGACGCACTTAAATAGTTCTAACATTTTTGAGAAAGACTGTGTTCCCAACATCACACATCTGACATAATAGATCTGAAACAATTATAGCTGATTCATGGATTCATAAATTGGCAAAATATATGGTGGTGATATATGGTGATGGTTGGACATCAGATTTTTCTCAACATCTTATAATACACTTTTTCTGACATTGTAGAGACTGAAAGATAAGTCTTAAAATTATTTACAGATAAATGATCAAAAAATGGCTTTCAGAGTTATTTAAAGGAAAGTTTGGTTATTTAAGACCCAAAATCTTCAGTTCATTAAGACACGAAACAGTAGAAAGCAACAAATCATCCCATTTAAGGAGCTGGAACAATAATTTATAATTAATATAGAAGCAAATCATTCATAGATTTCTTATTTTCTGCCAGCAGCTAATTGATTAATCAACTAATCATTGCAGCTCTGAATGAAAATTCTCATTGGTTGGAGTTTTTTTTTTTTTTTTTTTCATGCAATTTGTGCATAAAAAAAGTTGAAAACAGTGCAGTATGTGAAGCACACAAGTCTAATTTCATGCCTCACAGAAGAAAAACAAGGAGCCGTGCATATTTCAGCAAAGCTGGAGCAAACATCTGCGTTTCCATGTAGTGTCAAATTTCTTTGTGAATAGTTTCTTTAAGAGTGAGACCAAATGAACTGACTTGCTACATCAGTGTTAGCTGGCAGGATGCATACTGCAGCGACCAACCAATGCTAATCATGGATATTTATATGCTAAAGCAATCCGCTGAAAAAAGAAAATCAAAGGCTTTAATATTTCTCCAACTGCTCTGAAACCAGCCTGTGTTCTCTGCCAAAATACCCGAGCCATGCTGCCGGCTCAATATGCCACAATGAAGCAGAGCCAATATGTTTGTCTAAACTGGTTTCAGGGAGGAAAATCTAAGCTAACTGGGAAAAGGATATTATATTTTGACCTTTATTCAATGAAGGTCCAAGGTTTTGCCAATTAGGTGTCCCGGTTATATGAGGATTTCAGGACAACGTCTTTACACTTCCTCCCCTTTGGCGTATCGCACAAAACACACTTCCAAACACATTGATCTTGCCTCACAGGGGAGACTTTACGGTACCTGCTTCCCAATTACTTGCATAGGCTTATTCCTCTGACACAGTCTCAGGGAAAGCACTCCGGATTGGCTGCTAGTCTTGACAGGAAAGCTTAGTGGAGGTAAATTTGTGGGCAGGATGGGAGAGCCGCCAGCTTCCCAACACTCTGGCTGCACGGCTCGCAGAGGCAGATTTACCATCTTCAGGCCTCTGTGTGTTTGTCCTGTCTCCAGTGGCTGACTGAAGACCTTGCCCGTCCAACAAAAACACTGTCAGAGATAGCTCAGCCAGGCATGAAATTGATTTTGTATTAACAAACAAGGGGATCTGTTTCTCCCATGCTGTTAATCAAATCATTTCAAGGAATGAGGGGAAGATGAGAGTAAAATCATTAACTTCCAACAGTAAATCAGGTTCACTGCCAACCTGTTGTCCCATTAACCCTGAAACCTGTTCAATAGCTAATTAAAGCAATTACTTCAGGCATGACATGCCAGTTAATCATGAATGACTAGCCAATTTATAGTGGTGACTTCATTACCACTGGCAGCACTCACTGATGCCCCCCCCCCCTCCCTCGTTCTCTGTAGTGATGGAAAATACTACGGCTCATCGTGGCTGGTGGTCTGTTTCCCACCTAGTCCACATTTACAGGGACACTACAAGGGCTAAGAAAAATATCTGCATGACAAGTTGGCTGTTCAGATTTGGGACGTTGCATCTGGCACCAGCGTGCTTTATTTTTGGACATGAAAAGACAGGAGAAAGAGTAATATGTGCAACAAATGTCTCTGGTAAGACTTAAACTGGGGACATTGTGGTTCATGATGAAAACCTTAACCCCTCAACCAGGAGGACGCTGCTCTTCTGTAATCCCCATTATTGTTCAAAATCTGGATGCAGAATCTAACTGTCTGATGGAAAAAAACTCCCTCAACATGCTTTGTGAGTCATAACAAGCTGTACTTGTGGTTTTAACAGATGGATGAGGACTGGTAAGTGAGAGCGTTAGAAGAGACATATGAGCCCAGGCCTGTGGCACCATCTTTCACTGAGTGGACCCGTTGAAAAGGTCAGAAACCCAGAGGAAAGCTGAACTACCCTAAAATACCATAAAAGGTTGTGTAATTGGGGCCTGTCCCTGTATCATTGGTCGGTATGATGTATAATATTAAGGGAGGTCGTGATCGTCATATTTTTTTGCATGTGAGAAGGTTAGTGAATGCGTAGTTCATGCTTGAGAAAAACTCGGGTGGAGCCGTTGAAGGAATTGATCGCGATACCTACAAAAATCTGAGCAGAATAATCTTCTTTCTTTTACTCCCCCAGAGATTTTAAGAGAGCACGTTTTAAAAGCTTCATAGTAAAAGGGCACATCCGATTCGAGGGAACTTTTCACCTGAGCCCTTTGAGCTCTTTATCTGTGACTCTGCGGAGCTGTCCAGGGTGCTGAACAAGACTTCACTTTCTCCCTAACAGCGTGATCAGTGTGATCAGTGTGCTCTGACACCTACCCTGTCAGCAGTTCCATCCCATCCTGCTTGAGGGACTGACTCTGACAGACAGTGGCGCTGAGGGAGGCCCTTGAAGTGAACTGTCCTGAGTGGGGAGTATTGATTTTCCCGTTTGTCTCCCCTGACTGCGGCAAGGTGGAGGCTAGCTGAAATAACTCCCTCAGCTCTGTGGGCCATTCCTCTCCGCTTCCCCAAAGAGCACACATCACCGCAAAGCCAGCTTCTATATGTGCTGGTGTATCCGCTCCATTCAAGCCGGTCGGAGGTCGCTCATCCTAACGTTTTTAAAATGTCACTCTCTCCCCTCCGCTGCACCTCAATAACTGTTACTGACACTTTAAGACATCCCTCTTGGTTGTTCCATTTTCCATTTGCAGACATGAATACAAATTTCTGGATGAACTGCTGCTCTTATAAAGACAAAGAGAATTTCATTCTACCACTAACGCTGCCAGATGTTGGGCAACATTAAAAAGCTGAACTGCATATTTCCCTTTAGCGCTCATATTTAAAAGAGAAAGAGAGAGAAAGGAAAACGCTCACCTCAAATGCTCACTGCTGGGATGGCTTTGACTTTGATCTACTTTCACCACACAACACAGCAGATAAGTTTATTGCTGTGATTGCAAGTGTGGCGCGTTAATTAAAAACAGCAGTGGTTACTCTCACTTAGATGTTGTTTGTCTTCTTAACGGGACAAAACACAGCCGCTCATCAAAGCTGTGGCATCTGTTTGCTCTAACTTATCAGGCATCAGTATGAAAGTCCTGAGGGACTGTGGTTCTGTGCCTTTCCTTTTAAACAATTACACCAGGAGCCAGACACGTAGCCTAACTCAGACACACTTTGCATTTCAATGTAAATGTCAGGCTGATATAAAACTCCCTGCAGACCAAGTTGTTGTTTATGGCGCAGTACTGACATCACACGCTACAAAGGTGGTTGATTACATAAAAAAGGGCAACAGGTATAAAGTGATGGAAATTGGTCAACTACAAAGAAAATTCTTCAACCATTGTGTTCGTCCATGCAACAGGAGGCAGCAGCCTCGATGCCAAATCCGCCAAAGGTCGGATCCAAGAAGAAGCTGCAAGTCAACATCCATCTAAACTCTAAGGGTTTCTAAAATTAGCGCATTGGTGGTTTAAAATGTTTTAGCCAATTATGAAAATCTCATGCTGCTTACAGTTATTAGAACTAAATATATCTGAGCATAGAACAGATAACATCCCCCCAGTAAGTGGAGCTTTTAGGAAATAATTAGATTTAACTTTACATTTTAAGATTGAGAGTCCTGCTGTTCAGAGGCACCTTACTTCACATACTCAAGTTGGTTTAACTTGTACCATGAACACTAGCTTTCCGGTTTACCAAGCAATTGTTACTATGACAGATAAAATGGCATAAATCTCTCGTATCATCCCAGCACCTGAAACATGTCCCCAAGTAAAATTGTCATTTATGTTTTTCAAACACTGGGCTGCTTTAGTTCTGAACGCCTGGGGCCAGAGCCGAATGCTCACGCTCCCTACTGTGAAAGCAGCACCAGTGAGGGCTGTGACATTGAATAAAGTAAAAAGGTACAAAAAAAAAAAAGGGGTGTCCAAGGACTTCTCCAAAAGTCTGTTTAAACCTTTGTGTTCTTTGCCTCTTACTTTTTCTTTGGAACATCCCTCTCTTACAGAGGAAATGGATGTGGTTGCACTCAGCAGTGCTGCTTTTCACGGGCCTGGATGGATTGCATGTAAGCGCTGAGATTGGTTTCAGTGTTCCCCGTGGACCGAAGCCTTTGGTGTTTGGTGATAAATGCCTCCTGTGTGGTAATACAGTGTGATTAACGGACGCAGCCTGAAGCCTGATCCCTCCTCTTCCTCCTCACTGCACTTGAATCAATCATCTACGTGGAAAGGCCACCGTCTTCTGCTGGAACAGCTGCTTAGAGCTCAGTTCCCTCTCCTCTCTCACTTCGGGAGAGCAAAGATAGCTGCAGGACTCACTCAGTAAATACAAATAATCGAGCGCATGCAGGTATTTGCTGCGATGACTGTTTTGCATTTTCAAAGACATGCTCACTCCAGGTACTCTCCGGTAAGCGCAAAATAAAAAATGCAAATTTTCTGCTGACTGTTGAAGGAATGGCAGAGTCATATTTTAAACACATAATTTGTTTGTAACTATACTCTGGTTAGGTCGACTAAACATTCTTTCACATTGTCACAGTCACTGTGCCTGCAAATGAATCCCTGTGTTTCTAATATCAGTCTGTCTCTATAAATGCTGCGAGCACTGAAGAAGTAAAAACCAAATAAATAAATAAATAATCAAACGCAGAATAAGAAATGATCGCAAGTTGTCACTATTGTATGCCGTCCTGTTTTCCTTTGGTCTTTTTTTTCCCCCCACTCTGTCTTTAAATTGGATCTTTTGTAAAGCTTCAGCTTTGTGAAGGTTTTTACATTGTGGTCAAACGGATATAGCAAGACCCTTTTTCAAATCCATGATTTTTCATTCCAAACTGTGAAATACTTAATCTCATAAACCTTTGTCACACCTAATCTCTGAAACGGCCGCTGAAAAAAAATCCCATCCATCTCCTTTTTGTAATGCAGAGGTGACGCAGTAGGTTGAATTTAAGAGTCACTCGACACGTGGCTCCTCACTGAGCAGCCAACATGATCAAATTTGAGATTATGTCTGACATTAAAAAGAAAGAGGCTGCAGCAGCAGTTTTACAAATAGCCGTGAAACCGTATCGTTGGAGGGGAGATTATGGCTCCGGCATAAGCAGTCAAATCAATCCCCGAGTATTTCTGTGCAAGTCGATAGGGGATCCAGGTTAGGCCCATTAGTCATGTTGGCACTTTGCAATGCATTCCCAGGCCTGAAATGACCCTGCAACTTCTCTGCGTGTTGGTTCTGAAAGCTCTCAACACACCCATCTTTTTCAATATACCAGCTTTTAATAGGCGTGTGAGGACTGCTATCAATGATCATTTTTGTCATATGGCATTAATATGTATGCAATTTTTTTTCCTCCATCTTGAAATATTTAACAAAGGAATAATCTTCCTCTTGATGACACTGAGAGGAAAAAGGCATTTGCTGATAATTCAAGTGCACTGTTCAAAATGAAGCACTCAGAACTTACTGTTGTTCCTCCCTCTGTTCGTCATTATGATTCACAGACATGTCTGGCATCACAAGTGAAATGAATCTCTCTGGTGTTAGGACAAATTTCTTTTCACCACCCTTGAAGGGAAAGTAAATAAATTTGCAGCCCAGATTACAGACATTGAGAGCAGAGGTTTATCACAGAATGATGAATGAAGAACAAGTCGACTCTCCATTCCAAAATGAGGACTGATGAGAAGTTAACTGATCCCTGGATTTGTAAACGGGATTTACAGCTCTGTTTTGTAGCCATTCATCTGGCACCTCGAGAGGACTGACTCACATTGAGGGACACGGTCGTCCTATGATGAGGTTGATGCGCTGTATCACAACACGTGCTGAGACAACAATGCTATTTGTTCCGCACCAGCACTCTGTGATGCTGCAAGATGGTACTCTACTATCTAGTGCTGTACTGTTGTTAGGACAGATTTTCAATCCATTCTTATTATACTGTGGCTAGGGATCCAATTTATACAGCAATATTGTTGGCGGGTGTGAACAGAAATTGATCTAAAAGGGGAAATCCTTTTCTTGTGGGAAATAAACTATTGTGCAGTCAACATAACATATATACACACATACACAACACAACGCACCATAGCTCATGCTTTGTGCCTCTATAAAATACAAAAGATGTTAAAATATAAAACTGTTGCACAGTAGCCAGGTGAGTCACAGTTACAGGTAAAAGTTGTTCCATTATTAGATTCACAGGCTCTGTTTTGTTTTCTTTTATTTTTACCTCGGATCCTATATAAAAAAAAAAAAAACAAACAAACCACAGAGGAGCACGCAGAAGAAGTCATTAAAAAAAGATGAGTTGATTTGAGTCAGAACAGGACTCTCTGACCAATCACCATATGTCAATCAAACCTCAGACTACCACCAAGAATAGAACCAGATTCTGCTTCAGGTTTCTTTTGCTTTATGTCCTTGTGGCCTCCGGTCACCGTTTGTCAGCTGTGTTAGCAGCATGGCTATCAGCCTGGCTATCAGCCTGGCTAACAGCTTAGATTATACTATTTGAACGAGAACACCCAACTTCAGCAAACTTCAGCAAGGGAGAGTAAAACACAACGTGCTATTAATAAGTAAAAAGGTCGAAATAAAGTCAACTGAATTTTTGTTTTGAACTTTCTCAATTTTTCAGAGCACTCTTTGTCGGTCTGAGGGTAAACTCTATCGTTACCTTGTCTTCCATTGCTCTACCTCTTTTCCTACAACATTCGCTGTACAACACATCATGTACAAGTGATATGCATGTTCCTGGTGCCCTGTTGTGCTGAAACAGTTTTACTCTGACATGCTCCTCCTGTTGCCATTTGTGTTGGTGGTCTTGGTTTTTCGGTATGCGAGTGTGATGTGTGTATGTACGTGCTGAAGGTAGGGGGCCGGACCAACAGGCCCCCAAGGACCCGCAGGAAAACACAGGAACAGCAACCCCCGACCAGGGGCAGCCCACAGCGCCCCTACGCCCGTACCCCCTACAGCACGAGCTAAGGGGGCCCGCCACACACTGGCAAGGCCGACACCCGCCAATGCCCCACGCCGGATGGGGTGAGCCACAGCCCACCGCTCCCGGACAGAGCTGGCTCCTCCGACCCTCTTCACCCACTACACCCACAAATTACACAGGAACAGGAACCTATTTATAAATGCAGGAATTTGAGAGGCAATCTGGACTGCAATCTGTTCTGTGAGATTATTCAAATCTCTCTTGAAGCACATCTGACTGATGCAGCAGCTGCACAGAAGTGAAGCAGAGAACATGAGAAGTAATATGTTGTTGCCAGAACGAATTCTATAGATTGATATATTATTCCATACATACATGTCTGAGGGAGAAGTTCAGTTGGCACAAGGCTAGTCCACATGAAGGTGACTCTACCTGTGCTTACACCTTAAAGTGTGTCAGATTGTTCAGTGCTCAGTCACCCACTGAATCCAAATTGGGGAGCAGAGTGAGGCAGGCAGCTTCACCTACAGCCTCCCAACAGTATAACTTACCTGTCAGCAGCTCGCCCCAGATAAGGACGGATGACCTTTCTCCAGGTTGTTTTAATAAATCTAGTCCAGATGGTTATTCCTGGGCCTGTCCTGTCATCGAGTCTTACAGGTATCATTTAGGAAACAACACAGTCAAGCACCTTTGCTGGCATTTTCTACATCATTTTTTGATATGTCAGTTTGTCAAAATAAACACACACACACACAACAAAAAATCCCCACGAACTAAAAGCGAGGCAAACAGGTCTGCCTTCTTTATATGATCACTGGACATTTTTCTTTTCTCTTTCTTCTGTTTCCTTGCTGCGATTCTTTGAACTGATGATATGCACCAAAAATTACAAAGGAAGCTGAACTAAGCTTGAAATAAAACAGTAGTTGCACAGGCTCTTCTGCTATACTGAGTTAGAGATTAGTGAACCTGAACGCTAAACTAGTTAAAAAAGTGAGTCTGAGGCCAAATATTTTTTGCAAGACAGCATAAAAGCTACAGCGGTGGCATAAAGCCAATAACTACTCATCAAAGAAATTTCACAAACTTGCTGATCAGGCGGCTCCTAATCAACAAACACTAAAGAATTTATGGTAAAAATCTTCAAGTGTTGCACAATTACTTTTTTTATGGACTGTTTATAGTACAGAAGTAGAATGTTCTTTTCTCAATTAGAGGGAAAACAGAGCCAAAGTTAATTGTCTCTCTGATAACTGGAGCACTCGCACAGCTCAGCCACCAAACAGGCCTCATGGGGACATTAAACACAGAATCTTTGAATTGCTGCACCAGCTGAGTCATTCTCATCACACTGATTACTACATTTAACTAGATCAGTATGAGGTGCTTTGCCTCTCCTCTTTTTACTTCAGTCTAGGGGGTGATCTCACGCTGATCAAAAGCTGACTGGGAGGCACAAACTCAGCTCCGTGACAGCACATCTGGGATCTGAGAGTTCACGAGATGGCACACAGTTCAGAACTAGAGCGGGGTTTTATCAGACGTGGCGGCATGAATCGGATAAAGAAAAACAGCAGAATTGTCACAGCGTTATTGGTTAAAGTGGGGAGAAAAAAAATAATAATACTCTGCATTGCAGTGCCTAAAACAACAAGACTATTTCACAGCCCGGAAAGATCTGAGTCTATGCAAGCCAGCTTCCAGGAAACTGTGCTTGGAGCACAAGGGTTCGAGCCAGCCACTTGACCAAATGCCACACTTTAATCACACTATAAGAGCTGAATCAGACGACTGGAGATTCATATTTGCCAGAGCAGCAACTATTTGACAGCAGCAGCAGAGATGCTGCAAGACTGCTCTGGCGAGCTCCATGGCTTTCATTAACTAGAGTGGCTTTTAGAGAAGGACGGTAAGCTCCATCTATCCTACATCTTACACAGTTCCCAGCCAAATGGCCAAAGACAAATATTCATTACAGTTCATACAAATGCAAAGCTTTTCATCTTTCCCAAACGGGAAAATTCTGGTGGCCTGAAAGAGGTCAGTTATTTAATCAATGTGCAATGAACGACAAATGCGTGAAGACAACTCAGCGCTCCCTGTTTGGTGCATCATGTATCAAGCAGCAGATTTTTGCATAGAACTGGGGCACTAATCCTCTTCCCAACAGAAGAGACAGAACATAGCAAAAGAAAAAAAGAAAATTCTTGAAAGTGATTAAAACTTTGGAAAACCAGGCACAGACTCACACAAAGTACAACACATCTTGACTAAGATAAGCACTGTGTGATCAAGTAAGAATTGAGGAGAAGACCCCAGATAGTGCAGTTAATATAAAGCATGGTCCCTAAAATTTATCACATAATCTTAACAGAATGTCTTTCCATTTTTCCTTCTCAAAGTACAACTATGCAACCAACATTACTTTCTGAGTTCTGCACACATCAAACTCTTAAACCCTCCTTTTGGTCCCCACCAACTCCTTCACAGAACATTTGGATCCACAGTGCTCCACAGATTGTCGGGCTACCTGCTGTTTGGTGTTGAGCAGGTAGTATAAAATGGATATTTAGACCTTTTTGTCTTAAAGCAGCTGCTGGCTGTGTGTGGAAACAGGGAGGGAGATGAAACAGAAGTTGCAGGCCATAAATCTAAAACAATGAGCTGAAAGCTGTTATAAAGCTTTGTAGAACTGAGCAAAACTACAGACTTCTGTCATAAATCTCTGTGGGTTCACTGCCATGAGCAGCCTCTTTCACATTACACATGGCAAGTTTAGCCTTCTTCAATATCAAATTATTGATTAGAGCACCTTTAGCATGTTTTTTTTTTTTTTTATTATTTAAAGTCAATCCATTATAAATCTTGTCCTTTTAATCCAGGCGAAAAATTTAAGAAGAAAGTAGAAGATAAGGAATTGAATTTCATTGCTCGTCCTCCCGAGACTTCATGTGGTTATCATTGAAGTATCAAGCTGCTTATCAAGTGCTAATGCCTGAGTCTTAATCGATGCTTCGAGAACATAAAGTAACCCTCCCGTCTTCTTCGCAGCCTTAGCCCTAACTTGGAAAATCTGTTTCAAAATATTTTCTTGTCAACTGTCTCATACATTCTGTAAGGTAAATTGGAAAAACTTAACATTCTCTTTGCCACTATTTAATTTGAATCACTCTTGAAGGTTTCTTTTCTTTACTTTAATGATTTTTCTGTCATGACTATTGCTTGGGATACGTATTACTTCTCTGTAGAGGTAATGCTTAATTATCAAATCAACTGGACTACCGTTCAGGCTTGCCCAGCGATGACGCCTTGAATTAATGACATATGAAAAGCAATATCCGTGCCTTGGAAGTCCAAGGCCTGCAAGGGCACTCTCAGTCCCACATATAATAAACATCGCATCATTATGATGAGAACTTTGCCTCCCACATCTGAAAATAGGAGCAGAACTGTAAATCTGTTCAACCCCCCCTTCAAGTTTATCGGTGTGTGGAGGGGTTTCATCTCACTCCTGCTTCACTGTGTCTCATTGAGGTCTTGTTGTTTCACCTTTTTGCCTCAGCAAGAAGCTTCAGAGCACAAAGAAAGAACATCCAGGTCCACAAAGAAAAAGATAATCGATCAGTTTACTGGTCGTAATGCATTTCATTAGAGTTTGAAATTTGGGGTATTCTCCATCGTCAAACTACATTTGAGTGGCTTTCCCTCATCAACAATACATTTGGGACATTCGAAAAATTATATTTTATATATCATGATATCTTCTTTATTTTATTACCTGTAAGTGCTAAGAGGAGATTTTATAATTCACAATTGTTGATGAATTGATGATTTGGGAAACCCCATCTGAAGAAAATCAGGCACGCTCATTTTTCGCTCATTTATTTTCGCTCATTTATTTTCCTAGGACAGGGATACACTTTAACCCTGAGCTGTGTGTTGACAATGACGAATTAAAAACAACACTAACATGAGTCACCTGCAGTCAAAATGACAAGATTCTATAATAATAATGAATGAATCTAGGTCAGAGTAGGCAAAAATGTAAAACACAACCCCTCCGTGTATTCAAGTTCATTTGGGTCATATCTTCCTCCCTCATGCCGGCTCAGGGAGTCGCTGGTAACACTGGTAGCTGTCATAGGCAGAGGTGAGATGCATGGTTCAGTGATTAGAAGTAGCAATGACCACACAGTAATTGCAGACTTCTCTGCATCACCGATTGGAAGAAAACATGATGTGGAGTATCGTTGAGGACAAGAATAAGGGCCTGGTGCACGAGTGACATGTATGTCATAGCAGTGAATTTCTGCTCCTCCTGGATCATTGTTGAAATAAGGGGAATATAAAAAATGATGAGAGGAAAAAAAAAAAACATACTAGGAAGGAACTTTAATATTAAATGATAAGCGGGTGAAATATATAAATAGCTTCGCGTGGTTATAGAGATGCCTAATTACAGGCAAGAAGCCTGATGAATAAAGAATCATCCCAGCCAAGCAGATAATTCCCATAAAGTATTGCTACCCATCATTCAAAGCCTAAGATAGAGTAACCGTTTATAACGTTGGAGACATCAGGACTTTTTCCTCCACATTCCAAAACACTCCGATTAAAGATGTCAAAGAAGGATTTTCAAAAAATTTGGTGATCACTGTTATAATTACCAGTCCAACCCTGTCTTTTTCTGTCTTCTTATACAGAATATAGCACATACAATAGCTGTGACGACACCTTTCTCAGACACTATGTGACATAAAAAGCTCCAGGTCACAGTGATGTAAACATCCAGAATCACAGCAGAGAGCCATTATCAGTTACAACTCTCTTTCATCAAAAGAGAACATTGAAGGGCATTTCACTTGTGTTTTTAGCTTTGCTCTCTTTGTTTCTGAGCATTTATTATGCATAGCCAACAAGAAAGTTGCTAATGAAGATTTTATAATTGATAAAAACTGCAACATCAGCGTACGCATAAAATTAGCATGAGGCCATAGTTAAAAGGAAAGATAAATCTTGGATTACTGCCTTGCTGTTGTGCGCCTCCACTAACCAGCCAAGTTTGTGAGAAATGTGGCCACAATCTCCCCTTCTTGCATTATTGCATTGAATAATGGCCAAGTGTTATTGCGGACCATTATATCACAGTGGAGTTAACCTTTGACCATTAGGACATAAGGTGTGACCACATCATCAATTTAACTGAGTGGAGAACTGTGGCTAAAGAAACCCAATTCCTTGAGGCTATGGCCAGAGCAGATGAATAATCAAAAGGGGTGGGAGGCTGTTTTTTTTTTCTTTTTTTTTTTATCCGTTTCCTAGTTCTGAATATTGTTTGTGCCTGCTAAATGAAAAGGAAATACAACAAAACTAAATGAGAGAAAAAAGAAGAAGAAGGAAAAAAAAAACCCCACTGTGGTTTCTGAACACGCAGACAGTCAAAAGAAATCAACTTTTAACTCAGTGTCGGCTACCTGAGAAAAATATAAGCATGCACTCTGCAAAGACAGCTGCACACCCTGCACTGCATGAGGTATTGGAAAAGCTACACATAATTCACACACACACACAGACAACATCTTGGGTTTGTATCTCTCTGTATATATATATTGAGGGAATACAATACTGCCAGTACTCTGTGTATGTCAAGGCGTTCTTAAAGGATGTAACTGTATTTTATAATTTTTTCAATTACATTTTTATCCATTTTATTCGTCTTCGTACTACATTTGTAATATTATAGCGCAGTTTTTCCTCTTTACAGGTGGATGAAGCTAATCGATATATATGTGGTGAAAGTGTTTCAATGTTTTACACTCTTCTTTGCAGTGTAATTATTGAACTGTTCATAACAAACTTAAATTGTCCTTGAGAAAATGAATAAAGTTTTCTATGTGAGAAAAATAACCCCTTCTGTTTCTACTTATTGCAGCTCTGTAAGAGCCTAAACTGAATCATTTTTCTTTGACCCAGACGAATAAAAAAACAAAAACAAAGTCATGGCAACACGACTTTGATACAAAATAAAAATGTGAAATGAATCCCTGTAAAGAATACAGAATCAGGAATAAATAGAAGTAGTGTGAATTTATACACATAATGGGCTGGCTCCCAACTAAGCCTGAACTTTATGAAAAATCTGTATCATAAATGTACCATCGAAGTATTAAACTGCTTTAAGAAAACTGAAAGGATTGGCTGAAGTATCAACAGTATACAAAATCAGGTGAATAGTAAAAAACTCACACTAGCATTAATATAAAATACCAAGAGCTTAACACATTCAGGACTTTTGAGGCATTACTGTAAAAGGTGCCCCATCGACAGCATCACATTTTAACCCTGATTAATTCTGTACTTGAATATTGACGAAGTATCTACTTTGAGCACTTGAACCAACTGTGAAAACTCTGATTTGCAAAAACACAATTGAAGTCAGGCAGAAGAATGTCGGACAATGAGACACTCAAGTGTATGTGGTAATTTTACCTTCACGCTGCACAGTTTGTATCTTTGAGTTGACAACCTGAGCACTGAAGGAATATCTCTAGCCTCCACTGAAGAAGTGCTGTTTATGCTGGCCATTGTGGCTCTTTGTCCTGCCATACTAGATGTCCCTGGGCTTTCTTTCTGTTCCCACATCCCCTTGTCACGTTTGGCATTCCCAATCTCTGGAACATGCCGCCTGCCTAAATGCTTGTTTCTCATTTCCCCCACTTTCTTTCCTGTATTTACACCAGCACCTTCTTCGATGTGTTTCCTTTTGTGCTGCCCTTGCTGTGGACTGTTAACAATCCCACCATCGGCATTTATATATCTGTTGTCTTTTACCCGCCTGCTTGGCTTGTGTATCCAATTGCCTGTAATCTTATTAATTTGATTGCACCTGCCTGTCTGTTTGGATGTGCTGGGCTCCTCCCTCCCTGTGCTTCCAGCACCAACCCTGACACTTTCTTTTGTCTGAATCTTAATGTGCATTCGTGAATGTTTTTGTGTTCTGGTTGAATGACCTTCCTCTGCCTATAAGATGCATCTTCTCAGTGTTTTCTCATGTGTGATGAAGGCTTCATGTAGCTGCTCCACTATTAATGATGCTCCCGTTGAGTAATAACTTGAATGTTTTTTTAATTATCAGGCAGGATAATTTGACAGAACTGTTATTCTGCTCGTATTCTGGGAAGAATGTCCCTGCTGATTATTTATATATGGCTCTGTGATTATTAAACTAAGATGATAATAAAGATATGTATACGGGGATAATTGGACAGCCCTGAGCCCCACACAGCTGATTTATTCAAGGTATATTGTGTATGCTTCACTAGAGACTAGAGAGCTGTATGCTTGATAATCACATTTCCTTACTTCAGACCTGCAGCTGTAACAATAAAGCTATGTTGCTGCTCCTGGTTTCTTTTTAATCCAACACTTTCTGACTGTACAAGAATGAAAACTGATGGGAAGGGATTGCTGTGGGAAACAGAAAAAGCTAACTATCAATCCACGGGAAAACAACATCAAATATTTCTCTGATATGGACCTATAACCTTTTACTGCACATGCAAAACTTTTCTGATTATGTGATTTACTCAGACCTCGCTTTATACACAGATGCAAAAATATATTTTCTGTACAGGTTCAGGGTTTTATAATTCATTGTCATATTGAATATATATAGGTCTACCCAAGCAGTAGGATAATGGACATGTAAGACATGAGAAGAATCATTTGAGGTGGCTTGAAATTCAAATTGCCTGGAAGGAAAATAACGTGCTCAATACTGCATTCACTCAGCAGGTAATGATAATAGCATGACGCTGCAGACAAAGCAACTTAACAGGACGCCCCTTAAAGGTATGTCTCTCCAAAGAGCCCCTGAAGAGAGTCAGGCTGCCTGCTCCACTTCTCCCCTGACTGACAGCACACTCCTGAGGAGCCACGCTGCAGGACACGCACGCTGATCAGGCCTGACACGCCTGACCTTTCCTGAGCTGCACCGCTGGCTTGCCGCGCTGCACCCCTGCCTGGCTGAAAAGGCCATACTATGCCATACAGGCAGTGCCATCACAGCAACACAACCCCACCCCATCTCAGAGCTGGCAAGGTGAATGCCTGGGACTGCAGAAAGACAGCCACTCAATCTGAGAGGCTCTCAACCGCATAACAAGGGCATGCTATCTGAATTTAGCAGTGATTTATGTTTGGTTTTCTCGATTGCACCCTGAGGTGGAGTAAATTTTTTGGCAACAAGCGAATTATTGTGTTTTATTAAAAATACCACAAATGTAATTTGCAATGACCCTTTTTCTACTTCAACACGGTACCATTAAAGAAAATTTAATAAAAGGCATTCCTCAAACACAAAATGATTACTAAAACGATATTTGCATAACGTTTTCAGTCATCTCACTTGGTAAATGTACCTTGTGTGGTGGATGGCTAGTGAGGGGCTCTAACATAGTGTGCCAACAGTCCTGGTCGAGGGCAGATTCATCTCAGGATAGATGCAGCAGGAGCCCAGTAAAGAAAAAGAGATGGGAGGACTGTAAGTGCAGAATAGATTCTGCAGCTGTGAAATGAAGAGCTGTCGCATCCAGTGAGCACTTTCCTGAGTAAAGGAAACACTTGGTACAGCAGAAATAAATCATGGCCTCATGTACTTCAGTGCATGACTGTATTTTTTGAACCAGAAAAGGATATTGTCCAGCATTTATGACAAGTTGTTTGTTTAGCATTAAAAAAAAAACAAAAAAAAAAAAAACAATCTGATGTTTACTTGCAAAGGTCTGTGTGAGAATATTAATCTGACTAATGGACTTTTTCATGGTAGATTAATGAACAGCCTAAACTGTAATGCAATTTAAAAAGTCAGTGACTCCAGCCACAAATTGCTGTTGCTGTGAGCTGTTCATTTCAATGCACTGCATCCATTATATGAAGCAAGTGCAAATGACTCTTGTGCAGCAATTACAACTCCAATGAAGTGGTTATGCTTTCTTCGTCCTCTAAGATAACTTCATCTACCTAACAAATACAGAATTTGAACTTCTGAGTTAAAATGGCATGTAAGGACATTAAATGGTGCAACAGTAGCGAACAAGCACAGCTCAGAGGGACTCTTTACACCAAGGCATAGAGGCCGAGGTCGCACAGAGAGCTGTGTGTACTGGCATAGCCCTGTGAGTTACATTTTAATGTGATAAGCGTGTACGTTTTGCACATTTATGAAGAAGGATCGATTCAAAAGGATGAAGACGTCACTATCCCCTTCAATGTTGCCTTACGGATTCACAGTATATGTGCACTTTCATAAATTTCTCTGTCAAATAGCAATAGATCTATTTCAAGCTGCCTGGTGCAAGAACCTTTCAACAGTGCTCTCACAAACAATGCCATTTCTTCTGTGAACAAGGAATTTAGTAAATGCTTCAGTGCAATTGTTTAATGACACAGTAAGGGGGAAAAACAGCAGCACAGCTGGAATGGGAACACGTTCACTTTGAATGGGCTAATGTGAAACAAAGAACAGCCCCGGGAGATTTATGCAGGGGTCAGACAAAATAAAATTTGATCTTAGACATTGTTTTGCAGTTTATACCATCATCACATTTTCCTCTTTGTCACGCACTCATGTGTGCACACCCACCTGCCACAGATGTTAACGTAGCTGATTGCTGGGAGTTTAGTGGCAATTACTTGCCTTTTTACAACAAGTGTCATTTGCTTTCTTGCAGCTTGCAGTAAATGTTTCATCTGTAACTGCCTCATCTATGAACTGATGACAGAAAATTGTGGCTCTATTTCTTGGCTCACCAATAATGGGCTGATCTCTCTGTTGAGGGGAGACAGTAAGAGGCCATCCCACCTTGTGCCCATTCCATCACCACTCACTCTGCAATTCTGAGCCAAATTACACAAGTTGAAAATTTAAGTTACATGTTGGATGCATCAGTAGGGTCCCACCGGTTTGTGTAATGCATGACTGTTTGAACACACCATCTGTGACCCACAGTGGTGCAGCATGGGGGCCAAAGAGCATGCTTTGTTGTTTGTTTATTTGTTTGTTTGTTTTTTTTTCCCCACACAACACAGACACACACACATACACACACACACACACAAGGACTATGTACCTTTTATTCCTCTGGGCTTCCTTCTTATCCATGATAACAGGTACACAGTTCGTTAGCTCGGTCCAGTCTGCATGCAGTCCGCAGCTCCAGCCTGTGGAGAACCGGGAGAAGAGCCAGGACTCCTCTTTCCCGGGTCGGTGACATGTGCATTTCTTCTGTCCGGGCTTGCAGTCGCACGGCTGCTCCAGGCGAATATTCCTCACCAAGTGCCTCCCGAAAGTGGTCCCCCCGGTCTTCTGGATGTGCAGAAACACGATCACATCGTCCCCCTTGATGTTGAACTCCACGTGTCTGTCCAGGTCTCTCTCGGTGAAGTTGAATTTCGACGGCACTTTCGAAGGGCTGTCATCCTCCAGGTCCTGATCTCTGTAGAAATCGTCGGTGTCCTGGTACGGGGGGGAAAGTAGGCTCACCCCCTCAAATTTCTCTCCAGTCTTAAAGTGGCACGAATTGCTGCCGGCGGGACATATGTACTGATAACCAATCATAACAAAAAGGACGGCTAAAATGGGAACCAAGATGAGCTTGCTGGATCTATCATCCATTATATCAAGATAATGTCTTCATTCCATTACTGTGAATAATACATAACACCCCCTGGTTCTTCTTGGATCAATATTCCTCCATGCCTTGCACACATTTAAAGGTACATTTTATTTGTAAGTGTACTAGCTGTTGATCAAATCACCCCCATAGACGCATTCTCTGGACAAAGAAAAAGAAGAAGGACAGGTCCACCCTTGGGTTGATCAAAAAAATGCACGCTGGATGCACCGCATTGGAAATCTTGTCCAAAGTCCAGAGTCATGGCATTAAGATGTTTGGCTGTCCAACTTCTTCTGAAGCGGCTGTAGAGCTGCATCTGCGCCGCCGACTCCCATGCTCCGGTATCAAGTTGAAACTGAGACAATCCAAGAGTTTTTTTGATGCACGGTCTGCTTATTATGCATGTTTTGAATCGTGCTGATCCCAGTCTAAATCGTTTCTCATGTCTGTGCTAGACTTCTTTCTGCAGGAATATGGCACGGCACGTCTCGGACCAGGCGGCATCCTACACAGCAGCCTCGGCCGTCTGACTGACTGAGCTGGAGAGAAGATGCTGCTGCTGCTGCTGCTGCTGCATCCGAGCCGACAAATATGCGTTATGCTCGCGTCGTGGTTGGGCTGGCTGGGAAAGCTCCACATCCCATCCCGTCCATCCCATAATCTTGTTTAACACACTGCAAAAGCCAGAAGCCTAAACGGACTCCGAGCCGAGACGACATGAAGATTTAGCCGCATATAAATGCCAAATCCGTTGTAACTTTTTGAAGCGCATTCATCCGAGCGTCACCTTTGTGGATTAAAGAGATAGCACTATCCCTCTGCTTACAGCCCATGACTGCCAGTGTTAAGACAATAGCTTTTATAACTTGAGCAATTTTAATATCTGGTATCTTTTCAAATTATATAGAGGTATGAGATTCAGTTTCTGCTCATCTGCATCGACCTATCTATGGATTTATGCAATTTAGTAATTGGCTGCCTATTTATTCTTCATTAACGCGCCAAATTATGCATTTAATTAAGCAGGGCTGTTATGAGTTCATTATCTAAATCATCGGTGGTCAGCTGCCAAAGTTTTATGTGAAATGGACTGAAGAAAAGTGGGACACAAACCTGTAATATAATACCAAAAACTATTTCACCCATATAGATCAGTTTACTGGTGCTGGAGTCGGCTACTCAGCTGTGAAAGCAGTTGTATGCCATCTGTGTATTTGGAGCCTGTTTTACAAACTGGGTGCCTGGACTCCCAAAGGGGGAGAAAAAGACTGGAAGAGGAAGTTAGAAATTGGAGAAGGAATGTATAAGGATTATAAATGAGGGTATCTAAACCTGTTTCCCCAAATTCATTCTGTTGGTTTAGCACACTCTTTTCTAAATCTGTTTCTGACAAAGTTACCAACTTGAACATAAGTCACTTGTAACCTCTCACTTGATAACTACAAATCACAAAGTTTGCTTCAAGGGTGTTTAAAATCTGCACAGCATATTCAGTAAACATCACCCACAGGGGCTCGATTTGGACAAGACAACATTCCCCAAAGGCATCTTTTAGGATTAAAAAATGTAAGAAACCCAAGGAAGTGCACCCAAGGAGAGATACAGCGACAGATAGACATATGAGATATCTTGTATACTATAATATTACCAAGATGGCAGAATTACAGATACAAAGTCTGAAACTAAATTGCTGGACTGCACATTTACAATCTTGGCAATTTATCAATGGGTTGATATAAAAGTACTTTAATCTATCATAACATATACACCATTTCGCAACATTTGGATATTATTTGATATATTACTTTATTTAACTATGGTATAGTTACAGTTCTCGCTAGATGGAGGAAATCCTTTTTTCTGACTGTACAGGCAGAATAAAACAGCGGAACATAATCACTTCAGGAAACATAACTTATAAGGACGTTTCTGACATTACAACTGAATAAAAAGTATGAGAACTTCTGGGAATTTGTCCGAAACTAATTTCAACAGTTCCTTTAGTACTCCTCCTGGTAGCTGACATGATTTGAAGGAAAGGGGAATATTAACGAGTTAACCAGACAAAAGAAATACCCCAAATGTTAGCCAGTCGGAGTTAGTGAACGTACAGTCAGGGAAAGAGTCGCTGCCTGTGGAAGTTGGTCAACTCACCAGGCCCCAGTGTGGGGAAGCGTGGGAGCCTCCATAGCTGTCTGCTTCGTGCCAGAATAAATTCCCGCTTTACCATCAAATTTTATTCAATTTCTCTGGAACTGCCGCTCATTATAAAAATGAAGTAAGTATCTAAACTTTACTTAAAACTATAAAAAAAGCTATGTGCCTATTTTTTACAGCCAGGTTGTTTCAGCCGCTTGTGCCGGTCAGCCCGGGACAGCCCCGTTAGCTTCGGTAGCTCTCCGGCTGGCGGTTAGCTGCCCAAAATACCTGCCTGCCGGACTCCGTTAGCTTTGTATGGAAGCGGTGAGCATCACTCATGGTGAGGGGGGGTATTATTGGAAACTAGTAAAACCAGCAGCGGTGTCGTTCAAATTGACCTTCTTGTGCAAAACAAGCGGCATTAGTTCGTAAAATCACGCCGATGCAGCTTCAATATTTCAATTGCCGCTAGTGTGTTTGAGAGACAGCCAAATTAACTTCGACCTCAGCGTTACTTTGCCTTTAAGTAACGGTCGGTCTTGCTAACAGCTTGATGCAAAATGTAAAAAAAAATCAGCTTATTCCACAAGTGAAGTGTGGAAGTGATTGGTTTTTCTCTCTATGCACCGGTGTTGTGTTAGACATAACTTACAGTAACTACGTGGCACTGACCGGCGCCTCTGTGAAGGCAGAAGGACGCTGCTGACCTCGTCCCCTGGTTTCTGCTGTCTGTAGGTTCATGACACGTCCTGCCGGCCATAATGAGGGCTGTTATTGTGCTGTCACTGCTGCTGCTGAACATACATCACGCCACATCTGCACCCAAAGGAGTTACTGCCAGTCTGAAAGCCAAATGGAGCATGACGCCTTTCCTCCTGGAGGCGAGGTAAACCTGGACATGCACTTCAGACAGGGCCGGATCCGTGAGTCCAAGCAGCCCTGTCCAGGGTTTAAACCTGTGATGGGAAGGTGTCAGGTGAACACCCTGGACCAGGTTGAATACCACTTTGTTTTGGGACTGTCTCTTCAGAAGAAAGTTTTATGTTCCGTGGATGTGACTTGTTCAGTTTCCAAATGTTGTAAATGAAATTCTCAATCAAGAAAGAAATTCCTTTTGCGTCCAAGTCATTGGTGAAATTTGGGGCAAATATATCACCAGGGCATTTAAGATGTGGTCATGAATAATCAGATTCCCGACCATATGTGAACATTGATCTTTGCACTAATTTAACAGGCTCTACACTTTTAACTGTATTGTCCTAAGGCCTACAACTTGTTTCATTTCTGTTGCAAAGCTGAAACCCTTTGCTTCAATTTAAGTTTCCCCACAATTTTGTTTTGTTCTGTTCTCATCAGCAAAGTTGTCAATCAAAATAAAAAATTCTTTTGGTTCTTCAGAAAATGGCTACTTAGTGTAGTTTAGCCTGCTTACTGTGGTCACTTAACAATGCTGACAATTTTCTTTTTCTTTTCTTATGTACAGTGAGTTTATTGGGGAAGATGGGAATGAGAAGTTCTGGCAGTTCATTGACACAGTGAAAGAGCTGACTGTGTACAAGCAAGGGGGTATGTTGTTTCAAGTCGTTACTTCAAATATGGAAGAACATAGTTATAGTTTCTAACTAATTTCACACCACAGCAGCTCTGCTACTCGTCTGAAACTCACTATTTCACATGTTGATGTCTTTTACAGAATCTGTGCGCTCATACTATAACTTGGTCATTAAGAAGGCTGGTCAGTTCCTCACAGATCTTAAAGTTAATCTACTCAAATTTGCTCTGGCCCTGCGGTCTTACTCACCAGCTGTTCATGCGTCCCAACAGGTATGTTGTAATCAAAATAGTTAAAGCATCTTGGAAATGCATAGAGCAGTGTTACCTCTTGTTTGGATAGTTCTTTTTGTATGGATTTTTTATTTGGCACCATCATCGTGCTCATCTTGTCTACCACCTGTGCTCTGCAAGCCTTTCTGAAAGTTTTTCCCCAATCACTTTGTCACTGCTTTTAATGACAGCAATTACTCCTAAACCACTGGGATTAAAAGCTTGTTTTCTCACAACAGTACTTGTGTAGCTCTGCTTTCTCATGGAATTCAAACGTGTTATGATCAACTGTAATTGATTCAGTGACAAAAAGTTTTCATGCTTTTTGCATTCCTCTCAGTGGCATTTATCAACAGGATCACTGAGAGTATCCTCATATGCAAAATATTTCTTATCATGTTTTAGCTTTCGTATGTAAAAGTGTAATTAATTTACAAACGGACTCTGTCATGATGCTAGAGGGGCTGATGACAGTTAATATTCAAGCTGATTTATAAAATAGGGAGGCTTTAGGTAAAAAAAAAAAAAGCAACGAAAAAACAAAATGTGGATCCACCACATACCTGAGGGATAAAATTCTTCTTGCCAGAAAAAGGGGTGTCAAAATGCATTATGGTGTCAAAGAAGTAAAATCAGGACAGGGGATAGAGGCTTCATCTCCATCGCACCAATGGCATTTGCTCATTAAGTAAACATTTAAGTTTAAGAGGTTGTGTATGTAATTTTTTTTCAATTTCTGCAATAGTCTTATAAATAGTTTTCAAAACTTTCTGCATGTCAACTTGTTAGGTGTCTTTACTGTATGTTTTATGTTCCTGCCAGTGCTGTAAGTAGGGGGAATGCATTAAAGGCACTTAAATATTGGGTGACTTAATCGATTTCAGTACTCAGCACTCTATGTCCACAATCCCTTACCCTTTTGATTGTCTTCAGAAAGTTAAGTTTGGTGACAGTGATACTCTGTAATGATGAATTTCTCTCATTTAAAAATGCGTTTAATATCTGAGTGAGTAATGGCCTTTTGTGAGTGAAATGGAGTGTTGCACTCCACAGTGTAAATTGCTGCGATGATTTCTAGCGAGCATTGAATAAATCAGTTTGGTTTTAGATATAACAGATTAACATGGCCTATGTTGAAAAGCGAGGTGGAGTTATTGGACTTTATAATTGCCGTGTTTTATTTTTCTTGTATGCATGCAGCATCAAAATGTTATGATCGCTTGCATTTTAATGTGTATAACCCTTATGGGAGCAGGCCACCAGATTCTGCTAGTATTAGCATCATGTTTTAGCCAGTGTTTTGAAGAACTTTTCTCTCCCTTTTGCTTTTCACAGATAGCTGGTGATGAGCCTCCGCCTGAGGCTTGCCCTGCCTTTGTCTCCATCCACGGTCAACATAGCTGCAGTACCAAGGACGTCAAAAAGCTCCTGAAGGCAGCTTCAGGCAGGTAACATGAAATGGCACTGTCTTGTCCCTTGTTCAAGGATAAACTGTTTTCATAAAGCTGAACAAGTTAAAAAGTTTACATGTATTTTCTTATTAATATTTTATTCTTTTTTGCTTTCACTGACAGTATTTAGCCTGTGGTGAATGTAAAAATGTTTTTGAGTCAAATTATTATTTCTGAATGTCTTTATGTTTCCAACTGTTTGCAGGCCAAAACCATACTTATACAAGAATGATCACACATATCCTGGAATCAATAAAACAGATGTGCCAGTTGTGATCCTCTATGCTGAGATCGGAACCAAGAAGTTCGCCTCGTTCCACAAGATTCTGTCTGAGAGAGCTCAAGAGGGCACACTTGTTTATGTGCTGCGGCATTTTGTAGCAGTGAGTAGCAATGTTTTTCCAGTAATTTAAAATGCCATTTAATTGTTTACACTGATTGACCTCACACTTATCTATTAATATGACTTGTGCACACAAAGGGTTTCTGTTATGCTCTAAAGGATAGTGTTAGTCTGTTTTTATTATCTTCAACAAATCTCATGAAAATATCAGAATCACCAATTTATTTATTGTACTGACATTGCCTGTGCACCCGAAGCACAATATAACTCAGATTTGTGTGCCATAGACTTGCTCTGTTATGTATTTCTGTAGACAGTGGCACTTTTGCAGTGATACAGCAATGATGCATTATTCCCCTTGGGAAATGTTTAGGCTGAGCAGATTGCATTCGTTACAAGAGCACTGAGGGAAGAATTAACAGATTTCTCAAAATCTAACTGATAATCAAAATCACTCTACGATACAGATGTGTTTTGAGGAAGTACAAGGTGCTCTCTAAAAGATATGTTGGAAAAAAGGCAGTGTTGGTGTGAAAGTCCTGATTGTGCCTGTGAAAGGCTGAGGCAGTGCTTTGAACATGGGTGACACAGTGTCAAAGCTGGATGTCAGTGAGTCAGTATGTGTAGCCAGTTCCCATGGGCAGAAGAATAGTCTATGTTTACCATTTTTTAACAGCATTTTAGACAACAGGGTTTGCATGTTGCATGAAAATGAATGAATACCCCTCCTCTGCCTCACTATGCTTTTGCACTTGGAGTCAGACAGGTGGGGTTCTCCCAGCATTTGCCCTTGCTCAGATTGGTTTATCAGACGGTGTCCAGTGGTGCTCTGTATAATATACCTGGTTTATACCATCCCTGCCAACTCTTCGTACTGTAAATGTCTCTTGCCATCACATTACGTCTCGAGGTCTTGTGGAACTCAGTGGTGGGTTGTTGCACTATAGACAAATTAATTTTTATGTATCAGCACTTAACATACTGAAAAAAATCTCTTTAAATCTCTTCTTGAAAGATCCCAAGCTGAAGCCATTTTTGTTTCATTTGTTTGCCAATGAAAAGTACATCTCTGTTGAGTTTAAAGACATTAGTACCAGGCAACGCCGATTGATTTAGTAATGCCAGATATTGTATACGAGTATGTAGACTGAGAGCATTTTATACCTAGTGGTGAAGACGTTGTTATATTTTTAGAGAGTAAGTGAGTATTTTATATATGTGAATAAAACTACTTTGTTTACATTTTAGCCGTTAATCTGCTTCTCATTGTTGTAGGATCCAAAACCTAAAAAGATGCTTTTATCTGGTTATGGTGTTGAGTTGGCCATCAAAAGTACAGAATACAAAGCTGTGGATGACACCAAAGTCAAAGGTCAGTGGTGGCTTACAAAATGTGTGATGGACCCTCACCATGCCCAAAGCAATTAAACTAAAATCTTTTGCTTCATAGATACAAAGACAACTATTAATACAGAAGACGAAGATAACAGTGAAGTCCAAGGGTTCTTTTTTGGAACATTAAAGTGAGTAGTTTAACTAAAACATATCAATTGCTTTTAAGATTTTTAAGAATCTTCTTAAGAATCCTAACCCAACTCTTTCGCATTTTCTGATATTGCTGCTACTTTTTTTTTTTTTTTTATAAATCTCTTTTAAGGAAATCTCATCCTGATCTGGAGGAGCAACTCGCTGAGCTTCGCAAACATCTTTTGGAGAGCACCAATGACATGGCTCCTCTCAAAGTGTGGGAAATGCAAGGTATTATTATATTTTATTTGTACAATTATTGTAAGAAAACAGTTTATAATTATGGTTGCGAAATTTAATAGTTAGAATTTTATTAGCATTTTTTCCATCAATGTCTATTAATACTTTTGTAGCAGAAGATGCTTTTATTTTGTACAACAGATTAATAATATTCACAATAGACCAGTGCGTCTCACATTTAGTATGATCTCCTTTGACAACCTTGTGCTGTTTTATTTTATGTAAACAAGGTGTATATCATTTGATATTCACAGATCTAAGTTTTCAAGCAGCCTCCAGAATCATGTCTGTGCCAAAGTTTGATGCTTTGAAACTTATGCAAGATGTCAGTCAGAACTTTCCAAGCAAAGCCAGGTAAGAAGATAAATCTTATTTCTCTCTCCGATTGAGTGGAACATATTTGGTACCATATCAAAATTCAGTTTGTTTTGTGGTGCTAAGCTCTGTGTTATTATATTTAAATCCATCCAGAAACAATTCTGTTAATTAATTGCACCCAATTTCATTATTTTTAATAAAGCCCATGTGTTGGAGCGTTACGCTTTCCTGTGGGATTTATTACCTTCACAATACATATATCTGATGTACGTAGAATTAATCAGCTTGTTTCATGTTTGCTTATTTTGGCTCAGGCAGCTTGTAATAACAGGAAAAAGTGCTGAGTAAGAGTCGGGTGTTTACAGGGAATTGACTGCAAACGTACCATCTTGAGGCCCACAGGTTTTCGGAGATTAAAACGAGCATTTTACAGTTGGCTGGGGATATAGTAAAAGCTGATGGTGACTGTACATGTTTTACTGTTCCCACAGATCACTGACAAGAGTGGCTGTAAAGCAGGAAATGAGAAAAGAAATTGAGGAGAACCAAAAGGTGCGATATCATAAGAGGTTTTCTTTGATAACAACCTTAGTTATCACCCAGGTTTTATTTTAGTGAATGAGATTCCAATCTGTATCAACATAAAAGGCAACATTTTATTTTTACTTTTATTTTATTGTCTGTGCATGCTTTTTCTTTATCTGCTTAGACCTGTTGTCCCTTTGCACATTTTTCTTATTGAAAGATAAGAGATTTAAGGTTCGCTCATTTAGCGGTTTAAACATTGAGCTAACTCTTTGAGCTTGTCCTTTCAGCACTTGAGTGAGACCATTGGTGTTCACCCTGGAGATGGAGAGCTCTTCATCAACGGGCTGCACATTGATCTGGACACTCACAACCCTTTTAGGTAAGAGCTCACCGTGAGGGACCAATGGTCTACATGTGTTCTTCCTAGAAAACCTCAGACCTATGCAACAGCTAAGTAATACTCCTGCAAAAAGATCAGAGTTAGCGGTTTTTCAAAGCTGCTGCCACATAGCTGATGTGTGTTTTGAAAATAACCTGTGATTTTGCTTTAACAGCATTTTGGACATCCTCAGAGGAGAGGGAAGGGTCTTGGAGGGCCTTCATAACTTGGGCATAAAAGGAGAACATCAGGGCAAGCTATTGAGGTTACCTGTGAATGCTGTGGATGACAGCTATGCTTTAGATATCAGACATCCAACTATTATGGTGAGTCTTGTCAAGAAGAATTATTCATCTGTCCCAGATCAATACTGCAGGTGTTTTTTCTTCTTTGTGTACTTTCACCAGCATTTGAATTCGTGGCTCAGTCATCATGCTGTTGCAACAGTTTCAAGTCTGCCAGAAACCTCAGTTATTAACTTGGACGTTAGCCAAGAAAACATATCAAATTGAATATTTCCAAGTTCCTATTTTGACTCCTCTGGCCATTTTAATATTCCAGGTACTGTAAAAATTTAATTCGACTTCACTCCTTCTAGAGGCAATTATACATATATTTTTAAGTTTGAATGTCGGAGTGTAGCAGACACATACACAAAGAAGAAATTTATAACAGTGATACACAGTCTGCCAGTGAGATGGTTTACACTCGGGGTGGGAATCTTTTACTATCTCACGGTTCGATTCTGATTTTTTTGGGCTACAATTCGATTCAAAATGATTTGATTCATAATGATTTCTGCTTCAATTACCTACTCTAGTCTGCTTTGCAAGACTGAATGACAAATGGAGCTTAGATGGAATTGTTACAGCTTTTGCATAAAAGCAGTACCCCCAGAGACTAGAGACTAGACCAGACCAGAGACCGGATCCCCCCACCCTCCCCTCCAGAGACTTTGGACGGGGCTGGTTGAATCTCTATTTCCTCCATTATTGTAGTTTCCTTCTTGTTAATGGAGGTAGTCAGCCAGCGGATTTTTTTTTTTTTCCTCGATTTGGGGAAATTTTAAATCAGTTCTGAATCGTAGTAAATAAAAATCGCAATTCTTAAATGAATCAATTTTTTGGCGCACCCCTAGTTTACACCATGGGGACGTTTGTGAGTTAAATAAAGACCCCCTTTTTGTATAGCTTCTGTAATGTAGACTAGTTGAGCTTTAAAACTGTACTTGTTAAATACATACGCATTAGCTTAAAACTTTCCCACCTCTGTTTATCCTCTTACATAGATGAACCTGTCCCTGAACAAACACATTACTGTTGTGACATTTAGGTTTGTTTCCATAAACATTTTACATCCAGTGGTTTAATATTTCAGTTGTAAAAACTGTTGTAAACAGGAAAGAAAATGTTCTTTCAAAAGCTACCCTGTGTAACACTGCAGTAATGCAGAGTTCTTGATTATAGGATCTAGTTTCTGTTTATAATCCAGTCACACCCACATATTTAAAAATCCCAGCATCGGATACTAAACTTTGGAATTTAGGATAATGGGAGTGGTTTGGTTCGATGGGGATGATAAGATTTTTTTTTTTTTACTCATTTGAGGGAAGTACATACAATTTATCCTATTATGTAATTTTATATATATATATATATATATATATAAATTTTTTTTCCCCTGAGAAGTATTGAACCTATTCCAAGATTGACATGCTGTTATTGGAAAATAACTCAACTATTATTTCCTTGCTTATGTCCTTTTTTTTCTTACTTGCCAGTGGATAAATGACATAGAGAATGACCCAGTGTATCGCAGTTGGCCAACAGGAGTCCAGGAACTTCTCAGAGCCACCTTTCCTGGAGTTATCCGTCAGATCCGACGCAATTTCTTCAATCTGGTAAGTAGACCACAAAAGGGGCTAGAATTGTGGACGAGTCCTTATTGCAGTAGTTTTATGTTGACTTAACTGAACCCTGTCTAGCACTTTGTATGTGTTCAATACTTTGAGATTTGAATAAACAATTTTTTATCAAATAGTGGAGCATTTGCCATTAAAACATCTCTGTTAGCACAGATTGGCTGAAACAAAAAAACATACAGTGTACATTTTGAATACTATCTGATTAACTTTGATCATTAAAACTGTTTGAGATTGGGTGTATTGTTTTGTCTGCTATCTGATAATACCTTTGTTGTTACTGTAGGTTCTGTTTCTTGATCCAGTACAAGAAGAAAGTGTTGAACTGGTTAAACTGGCAGAACTTTTCTATAAGCATAAAATTCCCCTGAGGTTGGTGGTGTTTTTTTTTTTTTTGGTTTGCTTTAAATGTATTTATTGATTTTATTTTTTTACTGCTTCGCATTTACAGTCAGCTGTATCAGGCAGTCATTCTCATTTCATCCCCAAATTTTTTTTATAAATTGTTTATAGAATTGGATTTGTGTTTGTCGTCAACACCAAGGATGAGATTGATGGCTTCTCAGATGCAGGCGTTGGATTTTACAGACTACTCAATTACATTGCTGATGAGTACGATTTATCTCAGGCTCTAATGTCCATTGTCTCAGTAAGTATGTCACATACATGCATTGTTTTTTGCAAATCTCTTATTATAGAAAAACCTGAGATAATTTTTCATATGAACTCTTGACGATGTTTTTATACATTGACCTCTCACTTGTGCTGCACACAATAGAAGATTATATGTGTCACATGCTCTTACATACAGAAGTTACTCGCATTCCCTCCAGATTGAACAATAGCTAGAACACGCCCAATCAGTGATTTATCCTGCAATGACCCCTTCTCATACACATAGGCTCAAACAGACATTTTGTCCACTTTGTGGGAGAAACTTACAGGATAAAGTCCGTTTCATGTCGGGCTCAGCTTTACAGTGCATGTGTGGAAATATAGATCTTTCTCCTTGTCAACTTATATTTCTTTGAACCTTGGTGTTCAGTTGTTTTGTTATACTTCCATGTCATGCAGTGCTTTGAGACATAATTGGAATTGTTAAGTCAGTGAGATGTTACTTCTGTTATCAGTTCTTTAGTCAGAGCTTGAAATTAATGTCATCCATAGAATCAGATTGGGTCAAATCTGTACTCACTGTCACTCTCTTGCAGCTGTACAACAAAGTAGATGTGGGTGACACGCTGTCTGTTGATACACTCTCTGCTTACCTGAAGAAAAAATTCCCAAAAGCCAATGCTGAAAGGATTATTGGTAAAGAATCTGAGTATGATGACAAGAGAAAGGTTAGGAATTTTTCTCTTTTATCTTTGTGTTCACTAGAAATAATGATTATTACTTAGTAATCAATTGAGTAGAAACAGCCCAGAATTTATTTGATGTTTTGTTTGCTCCAGGATGGTGCTCTCTTCTACAAAAAGAGTGGTCTGGGTGCTCTACCTCTGGCTTTATTTAATGGTGTCCCTCTCAGTCAAGATGAGATGGACCCAGAAGAGCTGGAGACCATCATCCTGCAGCGCATAATGGACACCACCACTGCCTTCCAGAGAGCAGTCTTTATGGTATGACACAACTATATGGAAAGATACACACATATCCACCCCCCATGGATGATGTTCAACATGTAGATTAATATACGTACACGTGAAGAGACGTAAACAAACAATAAACAACTGTGGTAATTTGTCCTTATGAAGTGCATAAAAATAATGTGTAATGTGTCACATTCTAACCTGATGATACTGCCTTCTAGATATTAGTCAGTGGCTGGTGGTAATGCTCTTTGATCAATGAAGTAAAGACATATCTGCAATATAATATATGCCTCTCTATTGTTAATGCTTATATTTGGAATTTCAATGAAAATGTGATGATTGCTTGAAAACAGATTTAATGTAGAACCGAGTAAAGGAGGTGGACTGAGCTAATTCTTTGTGTATTACTGAAACCGGTAAATAATTAAAACACATTTAGTAATTAATCAGTAGGATATTTGTTTTCCCATTTGCGAGATAGCAAGACATTCAGTTCACAGTTAAGAGTTTTGTATATTTTTTTTAAACGTGTATTTCTTGATGCATTTACAGTTAATTGCATGTGAACTGTTCAGATGTAGGGCATTCACAAGTTCCAGTACATCTTGGACTGTTTTCTTCAATAACATAATTCATCTGTTTTGTTCTTTGCCTACAGGGTCAGTTAACTGAGGGCTCAGATGTGGTGGACTATTTAATGGAGCAGGCAAATGTGGTTCCCAGGATGAACCCTCTAATTTTAGGCACTGACCGGAAGTACCTGGACTTCACTGCTGCGCCAGGTGACCTGTACATCATCTTACATCTTCTGATATTAATTTTCATCATTTAAAGTCCCCAAGTTAGTTATAATTTTTTTCTTGCTTTGCAGTTGTAGATGATTGGGAGGACACAACTATGTTTTCATTCTTGGACAGCAGAGACAAGACCGCTGTAATGGCTAAGAGAATGAAGTACTTTAAAAACAGCGGTAAGACAGTACTTGTAATTTCATGCCTTGTGTTCCAAATGAACACAATTTCAGATGAATGAACACTGTCATTTTCATGAACACGGTGACTAGCAACCGTATAAATAACTAATTTAAAGCTTTTGCATCTTGTTTTTTTAAAGTGAAACAGCTATTGTACATTTGTTTGTTGAAGCAAGAAGTATCTTCTATGATTCCTGCACTGCTTTGGGGATCTACGAAAAGTGTGAGACCAACCTTTGTGAAGGAAGACAGGCTGCACTGCCAGCAAGATAATTGCTGGGTCTGCTTATTGGCTCTCAGCCAGCAGTCTAAATGGTCATCAGCACTGCATTTCACAGCTCAGGCCCAGAGTAGAGGTTTCTCAGTGAGGCTGAGGAGGCTGATTGCCATCCCACCTTTGTGGACTGGCTGGATGGCTTACTCCCTGCTTCTCTGACTGACTCACTAACTGACTGAGGGGAATATAAGTATCACATGTGGCAAATTTCTCTAATGTACTCAGCTCTCTGCTAGATGACTGTGCCTCATTTTCCTTCTCACATTCATCTGATTGTCATTGTGTAACCAGGGTGAGCATTCTTTTAAGGGATAACTAACTTTCTCAAAAAGCCTTTTAAGTGTGTTAATGTTGACATTAAGAATGATACAAGATATTACTTTTTCCCTAAACTGTTGAATGAAAGATGTACTCAACACCTTGTTGAGTACACCTGCCCTCCAGCTCTGATCATGTGGTGGTAACTTAGTGCATACAAGCATAGTAACAAACTTCTCAAATGGGAGGAAATATGATCTAAGTGACTTTGATGGTTGATTGTTACTGCTATTTGGGGTGGTTCAGTCAGGGGCATTTCTGTATGTGAAATTGCCTTTTTAATGAGAGAAGTAAGAGAAGTGGTCTTGCTCAGGTCCCCGCAACGAGAAAATTAATAGGAAAAACTAGTGCAGAAGAGCATTTCTGGATATCCAACATGTCAAACACTTTAGAGGGGCTAGAGCAGCAGATCATCCTGGGCTCTATGGCTGTCAGCTGGGAACACAACTGTGTGTTGGGAATGATGATTATTTAAATAACCCACCACACCTGTGTATTGCTGCTGATAAAATGTATTCCTACATGTCAAATTTTCTGTCTCAAATGTCTACTTCCAAGGTGGTTCCAATGGTGAGATATGTACAATTCTCTTTATTTAGAAAAGCAGCAATATGCAGAAATCCAATTGAACTTGCTGATTGGAATTGTTAATGAAGTATTGATTTTATTTGGGGAAAGTTTAGAGTTTGCATTTAGCATCAACATCAACATCTATTGTTAAGAGAAAGCTGGGAAAGAGGGAGGGTGGAAAGAAGGGGAGAATAGGCGGGTAGCAAGGAAGAAAGCCGCAAGGTAAAGGAAAGGTAGATGGTTATGTGAGGGCAGTAGAAGGAAAGTAGAGGAAGAGATGGGTGGTCAGTGGTATATTACGTAGAATTGTGTGAGGAGGGATAAAGGGATAATTGAAGGAGGGGAGGGGGGTTTCTGCTGTTCAAACAGCCAGCACTTCATTTTACCTTCAGTTGTTTCAAATGCCAAATGACTCTTCTTCTCTTACATAACACCTTTTGTTTGTCCAGTTTCTCTTTTCTTTTTGTCACCTTTTTGGTATCTCATTATCATTTTCTTTTCTTATTCTTCATTTATTTTATTTTTATATCTTTTTTCCCAGCCATGGCTCTTACTGTCTTACTGCACTCTCAGACACAGGCAGCGATATACAAATAGCTCCTCCAGTTGTTTCATTTTTTCTTATCTTTCTGCTTTCTCCTTGTGTTTTGCTTTTGTCTCTGTGTTGTGTTTTGTCCATCAAGCTGCCTTGTCCAGGAGGTTTTCATCTCCTTTTCGCTTTTGCTGGCTTCTGGTTTATGAGAGTCTCTCAGACAGACTCTTCTCCTTTTTGAGGTGTGGGATTTCATTCTTCCCTTGGTAGAGCTGGTCTTTCACCTTGATGACCTTGTGCTATTCTGTATGTTCTGTGACTGAGCTTTCATCCTCACTGAGCTGGAGATGTTGCTTTAGGTGGGAGACTTCTAACGCATTTATTCTGATGGACTCGCAGCACTTTGCGTGTTCATCCTTGAGCTGCCACTCCTTAATCTTTCAAACTCCTCCAGTCTGCTTGTTTTCAGTTTATCTTTGTGCACCCCATGGAAAAACATCACCCTTTCAGCCTGCAATTTTTTATTATGTCGTATCTTGCAGTATATATGCCTTTTTAAGTTGTTGTTTTTCTGTACAATGTTGGGAAGGGTTATTCCCAGCGCTCTGGTCCATCATAAGGAGAAGCAACTCTAAATCTTACCATTTGTTACAGTTTATTTTCATGGGCCACGGCAGTGAGAAACAAAAACACTGCAGGAAAGGGTTTCTGGCTGCAGTTATTATTGAGTGTGGTTTTGTGTAATAGGTTTATTGACTCTGTAGTAGGTTGTACTTGACTGGGCTCTATGATACTTGTTTGTAGGAGATGCAGTGATACTCTGTTGGCAATACAGTATACCTTAAATACTCACACTGACAGTTTCAGGTTTCCCTGATTCTAATTTTAAAAGTCCCATTCATTGTCCAATAGACAAGCTGACTGACAGCGGACACATTTCATAGTAATGTTCTACACGAAACTTTGCAGGTTGAATCAGTGTGTAAAATAAACAACTGTGGGGGGTGAGTCCTTGTCAGAGGTGGTCAGAGTACACAATTTCACTACTTGAGTAAAAGTACAGATACTCCTCATCAAATATTACTGCAACACAAATATAAGTAGCTTCAAAATATTACAGAAGTAAAAGTATAAAAGTATTTGCTTAAAAAAAAAATGTATAAAAAAATACCTCAGGAAATACAGGAAAGGAAAGTAGCTTTATTGTCATTACACAATACACTGATGCGATTCTGCTACAGATGTGTTTATAGCTCAAAAATACCTTCAGTTAAAGAGGCCCGACTATATCAGGTCTCTGGAGGGATCCGGTCTAGTCCAGAGGTCTCCAACTGCTAATGTCCATTAGTCTAGCTTATATTAAAGCCCGACACAAAACGTTATCTTTGACAGAAACAGCTGAGTTTGGTAGCTCCATCAGAAAGGAAGAGACAGAGAGGAGAGAGCTCCAGCTGCTGTCAGGTAACAGAGAAAGTGACATGGGGGGGTTTATTTAAGTTGTTGGCGTTATTTCCGCACTTTCCGACAAAGATATTGGCAAATTTAGAAGTCCTCGACCGCTTCAGACACAAAAACACACACAAGGACCGGGACATTACTCGTTTTTTTGTGTGTGTGCAGAAGGAGACACAGATCTGTATTCAGCTGTGAGTGATGAGGAGTTGGACCGTGTTGTCAGTGATGTCCACAGAAGACATCCAAACTCTGGCTACAAGCTAATGCGTGTTCAGGTAATAATACGGCCACGATGTATGATGTAGAATGAGCCGATTGTTATGGAGAAATAATCCAGGTAGGATGAGGATTATACATCATGGCCATATTCTTACCTGGAACACGCACAGAGAAGTGCACGAAAACAATTACAATTAAAAACAATGAACAATAATGTTAGACTAGAGCAAAAGTAGCGAGTAACGAGAGCATCAATAGAAATGTAGTGGAGTAAAAAGTACAATATTCATCCTTCAAATGTAGTGACGTGAAAGTAAAAGTATCCCTCAAAAATAATACTCAAGTAAAGTACAGATACTCAAAAACTGTACTTAAGTACGGTATGACAGCTGACATTAGCATCTTTTCTTGTGTTTTTGTTTGAAGCAGCTGATAAAGTGAAACCAGATACTAACTAGTGTATAACACTGGTAAATGAGCTGAATCCCTTGTGTAAATTAATGTTCGGTGTCATCACACGTAATCCATGTGGCCTCGAGCCTCCAAAATCTAAACGCAGAATTAGAAAGACTCAATATCCTCACTGCCACAGCCACTGCAAGTTGATTCCTTTCTCTTTGCCCCCTTTCTTCAACTAACAGATTTACAGATTTATTTTAAATAGTTTCAAGTTCTTATTTTTTCATAGGAGCACATACCCTCTAGGGAAAAAAGTAAGTGCGAAACCCTGAAGATGCCAAGCTGGTTCTACCAACATGACAATGATTTTAGTGTACCTCAGTAGTTCCCACTCACCGGCTCTTAATTTGATATGTATTTGGCATATGTATGCGGGGGAAAGAGACATTTTCAGCATGAACGTGCAGCTACTGCAGCACCTGTCAGCAACTGTCTTCAGGAATGATATTATATTCACTGCTTGGATTCTGTTCTAACAGGATACTCAAATTGAATGCTCTATGATACGTATGTACTTAGTGTACTGAAAAGTTTTTGCTCTTTTATTGTAGATGAGGATGGGATGAGTACTTTGACCATTTGGATTGTCGGAGATTTTGAGAGGGCTTCAGGAAGAAAGCTGCTGCTTAATGCCCTGAAACATTTGGTGAGTATTGACGCCTCTTTTCAAAACTCTGTGATCTCATAACCTAATTTGTGTAGTGTTGAGAATATATACTTCTTAAAATTCTTCCAAGTAATTAATGTCCCAACAGCTTCAAAATTTGTCTGCTTTAAATCTATGTTGACATACATGAGATGAATAGATGAATGAAGTGTTGTACTGATACTGCTTGAGTTGCGGTTGAGGCTAAGTATATTTATTCTGAAAATTGATTTTATACTTCATGCGCTCACAGATATCATCAATGCAGAGACCATTAACATAAAATGCTTCCTCTTACTAGAGTATGAATTTAATGTAATACAGCAAGTAAGCATTATTTTGTTGAAATAAATAAAATACAAAAAACTCACTGTTACTTTTAGGAACTCAACAGTCTTTTCCTCCAGTTCTCTTTTTTTTGTGACACCTACAGCTTTGAGACTGTGCAATGTTCATGTGAATTTTATCACAGCTGTGTGTGTGTGTGTGTGTGTGTGTGTGTGTGTGCACAAGCAGAAGGCCAGCCCAGGAGTGCGCGTAGGGGTGATAAATAACCCCAGTGGAAAACCCAGCGAAGATAACACTGTGCTGTACAGGGCTATCTGGGCCTCTTTCCTCACGCAGAAGAATAAGGCTACAGCAGATTTTGTGCAGAAACTCTTGAAAGAAGAAAGCAGCCAGCTCCTTCAGCAGGGGACCAAGATTAAGGAGTTACTGATGCAGGTAAAGCAGGGATGAAGAGAAGCTGTTCTGTTTTTTGTTACTTTAGAAATGATCAGATTCCTGCTGATTTCATTTGCATTGCATTTACAGTACCAGTCAAACGTTTGGACACACTTTCTTATTCATTTGAATGGGAAAGTATATCAAACAGAACCTTTGAGAACTGTCATTTATAGTCAGATTCAAACACTCATGATCCACTGCACCCATGACTTGATAATTCATTACATTTTACATTGAAATTGTTTACATTTAGACTTAATGTAAGTTTTACGTGGTGCTATACAAGACACATTTTAAGTTGTCCTGTATAAGTGTTTTTTCTGACAGCATTTAATATATGCAATTCTTGACATCTGTAGAATGTCTTAATGTCCCTATGGGGCAAGTTGCTCTACAGACAGTAGTCCACAACTGAAATTCATCATATAGAGGATGCTCAGGTTTTTTTTTTTTTTTTAACTCAATTCTTTATTTCATGATTCCACCTTTATCTTTTAAGTCTGTGAAGCACTTTGTAAACCTGTTATTTGAGAAGTGCAATACAATTATGTAGTGTCATATCTACATGCCTTGAAAGATATAGAGTACTACAGTGCAAGAGTTACTGTGTTAGAAATAAGCTAGGAATTTTTTTTGTGTAAATTTATGTTGTTCCTCTCAGTGGTATCCTTAAAAGCTATATCTATTCAAAATTGGATGGTTGTCATTTTGCACTGATATAAATGGTAATTTATTGAGCAGAAAGGTAAAGCCTCGAAAAACAAACCACTTTCAGAGGTTTTTCTGCCCCTGCTTTCTTGATTTAAGTGCACAGTTTTGGAAAATGGTGATTGATGGGCCCACCCTCTTAATCCTCTCCTTTACCAAAGAGAATACATTTCGAGCATGCGTGATGCTCCACAGTATGTGGACTCCAGGGCGAGCAGCCAACTCGCTGTCATTTAAACTTGATTTGTCACAAGGGCCAAAACAAGGCAGGATCCACACTCGTTAAGTAAAAGAGCTGGTGCAAACTTGGTTTGTCGACCTGCACACCATTCATGGTTGAGAGCCATATCCTGACCATTACACTGATTACACTGGTTGTCACCAGTCTATCATAACAAACATTCTATATTCTGTTGTGTGCAGTATCCTCCCACACAATGTTGCGCATAAGAAAACAATTTGTGAAGCACTAATGAACAAGTCAGCTGACAGGAGTGCTCCAATCCCCCCCCATCTAGAGAAGTCACAGATCATAGTTCACATGTGGGACCAACCATAACAAATCGCCCTGCAGTTATGCCTGTCTTTAACAATGGTAAGAAAATGGGCTGTAACTAGCAACTGAAAGACAAGCAGGTGGTGGCTGTGTGAGTTGAGACTCAGGGTCTAGGGATGTGAGTTTATTATTGGCTGCCAGACAGACTTGCTGACTGGTTGCACTGACATTATTGGTATTTCACCTGCTCTCCTGAGGAGGGAAATGTTGGAGAAACTAATAACTTGACTCCACAAAGCCTCCACACACTCACACATAATTTGTTACAGACAAGAATGGCAGAGGCTTAATTAAGAGTTTGTTGTATTAATTACAAATTGATTAATTCCATTTTCACACATGTGCATTTTTGACAGCTCTCCTCTGGCTGAAATATTTTGTGTTTGAAAATGAAAACTGAAATGATTGCATTGATGCCTTGCATCAATGATATTGTGAATAATTTCTTTTTTGTCTCATACATCATTTCTTATGCCAATGCATCACTCAAGATTTCGTTTTTGGACAGATTGTTAAGCAAGAAAGGTCCTTGGGCTAGGCTATCAGCCTATTGAATTAAGTGCATCACACATTCTTCAGAAATATGTGTTAACAATGCAGTCAATATGTGCAACACCATAAACAAACTTTTGTTATTCTCCTCTAGGGAATGAATGTTGATGCCTTTGAGAAAAAGTTCAACACACTTGAGGTGGATTTTATCCATAGTCAGCAGCTGTTCTGTCGAGATATCCTGAAACTGGGTCCTGGAGAGCGGGCAGTCATCAGCAATGGCAGAGTGAGTGGACTTGAACTCCAACACAATTCTTTAAGCAACCTCACTGAGGTGACTTCATACACATATTTCTGCATAAAAACCGAAATATATTACATTTCCTGTATATTGTCAGTAAGGAAAAGCATTGGTAAAATATAGCTGGTAATGCTAGCAATAGTGCAATAGCATTCTCTAAGATGCTGCACTTTAGAGGTTTTTACCCCTCTTGTGTTTTCAGAGTGCTTCCTTAGTACTGTCAAATCAGCATGATGTCTGTTTCTTAAAGGTCATGGGTGGCACAAACAGTACAGTGTGTGTGTTTGTGTGAGTGTCTGTGTATCTGCTGACTGTATGTGTGCACAGAGCTGATGACTGATGTCGCAGCAGCAGCGATGCTGACAGTTACGGATGAAGAGGCCAGCCTCTGAGATGGCAGTAACAATTAATATCATTTTACATTCCTCTTCTGCAGTGGCAGGGCTCTACTCCCAAAATAGAAAGGAGGAAAACACATCACTGAATACCATGACTTTAAGTGGATGAAACACAGTTACAATCACATTAAATTTAACACCCCCCTGGCACCTAGTAAATAATACATGTTGAGATACAAAAAAGTCGTGTTCTGACTGCATTATTTTTTCATTTTAGATCCTTGGTCCTTTTGAGGAGCAAGAAGATTTCACTGTAGAAGATTTCCATTTGTTGGAGAAGATTACACTCAGTGGTTCTGCAGAGAAAGTCAAAGCCACAGTGAAACAAATGGGGATGAAGCCGAAACAGTATGCTTATATTTCTTTAAGCTTTGTTATTTATTTATTTATTTTTTTTTAATGGTTCTTCTTTTCCCATTTAACTGTCTCTGATGAACATTTTTGCATAATTTCAACCTCGATATTTATTTATTTGTTTTCTTATTTGAAGGGGCTATTGAATTTTTATAAAATATATAAAATTCCAGAAATGAAATTGAAATGTCTAATTTTCAAAGTTTTCAGATGCTTTAGCGAAGGATTCTAAATTGTGTTCAGGTGCATCGTGTTTGCTTAATTTTTCTTCTCTGTGGCAAGGAGTGGAAGTCTGATCAGAATTGAGGTTAGGATGAAGGCAACTAAAAACAGAGAAGTAGCTCATGTGATGATAGTAATAATAATAATAATAATAATAGTAGTAATCATAATTCTAATCATAACCTGGTCCAGACTGTAAGCACTCTGAACATGGGCCATCAATTTCCCTTTCATTACAGCCACAACACTGCCGAAATGTATACCCATGACAATCCTGGGGTGGCTTAGGGGTAAGTCTGTGACTGAAAACCCCAAATTAAACAGCAGAGAAGATTTGAGAAGTGACCTGAATGCTGTATTTCACAGATGGTTCCCATAGGGAGCATGAGAAGATCTGCCAGGAAGAATGGGATAAACTGCACAAATCTTTGTCTCCAAAGCTTGTACAGACTTACCCAACTAGACTCAAAGCTGTAATTGCTGCCAAAAGTGCCCCTGCAAGGGGCTGAATTAAGAGTCTGAATACATCTGTAATTAATAGATTTCAGCAAAAAAAAAAAAAAAAAAAAAAGAAAATCCTGAAGCATGCTCTCACTTTGTGACAGCGGGTTATTGGGAGTAGATTGATGGGCAGAAATGGTGATGTTACATCTTTACATTCAGATTGACAGCACATCAGAGTGTAGAGAAAGTTAAGGAGTAGTTTCTGAAGCCACTTTATCCTATGTCTTAAAAACTCTAATATTAACAGTATCATTTTCTCAGTTTGAAGGTAGCGTTGACTGATTTATGAGGATGGCTTGTTAACAGCTGGCAAACACACTATGTGAGCTGTGTTTGACATGTCTCCTCACATGTATCATTAATAAATGATGGACTGACCCTGCTGCTACTCCTCTCCCACAGGGCCAGTGACTTAGTCATGAAAGTTGATGCCCTGTTAACAGCAGCCCCTAAAGGCGAGGTCAGAAGGGATGTCCACTTCAGCAAAGACAGTCACAGGTGGATACATTTTTTTAATCCATTTTGTCAGTCTTGTTGGCCCTGCTGTCTGAAGCAGTGCAAAGAAGCATATCTCTTGCCTTGCGGTTCTGCTGATTAAGTTTTGTTTAACCTTGTGTTACTGAATTTACTCTGGTGTGCTGTTATCCTCCTCAGTGTGCTCCACCTCTCGCCACGTGAAAACGAGGTGTTCTATGATGTGGTGGCCATTGTTGACCCCCTCACAAGGGAGGCACAGAAGATGTCCTCTCTGCTGATTGTAAGTTGCATGTGATTACTATTATACTGAGGACACCCTAAAATCACTAAAAGCACAGGGTACAGAAGCAATGAACACATGTATTTTTCCCCAATTCTCATATAATTAAATGTTTCATGTCTGCATTCATTTATGTAGCTCATTTTTTCAAGCCTAGCTTGTTTGACCAGAAGAGGTTTGAAAAAAAAAAAAAAAGAACTTTTTCCCTTAGTGGGCTTAGTTTCACTGAATCCCACTTGCTGTCTACAGCATCTTGCTAAAGGCTGCCTGTGGTGAAAAATTTGACTTGAGTGAACATTTTTTAAATTTTCATGAAAGGTGCAAAAATCTGTGCTTTGCAAATTTGAGCTCTCTTTTAAATTCAGTTTAGTAAGAGTCATGGGCAGTTAAACTGTAAGATGGCCTGAATGGCTCATATCTTCTGTCATGTACTCATGGCACCTTTGCTGGTGTTTATCTTCTTTGTACTTGATTTCCAGCTTTGTCTCTTCTTTTTTAACTCCTGCAGGTGCTCAGTCAAGTGGTCAATGTAAAACTGCAGGTGTTTATGAATTGCAGGGCCAAATTGTCTGAGATGCCCCTCAAGAGGTAAGCTCCTGCTCCAACAGTAATTAAATTTTCCTGTTTGGCTTGTTTGTGTATCCTCTGACCACTGCAGACCTGGAATCTCTCTGTAAGATTATACTGCACAGATGCAATCTGCTTAATAACACCACCTTATTGCTTTGGGCCTCCCCTCGCATCACTGGTTAAATTGCTTACAGCTTGCACAGTTGCAGCTCAAACCATGCAGTAAAAACAACAAAGTTAAAAAATAAACAACAGCAAATGAAAGGTTGGAATTGTCCATTAACATTTACACCACTGCCTAAATGGTGGTCATTATGTAATTTTGGGTGTTTTCGTTTTTTAATTAGTTCCATAACAGCCATTTGTAGAGGTAGGAAGTAGCGCACGTTTGTTTGTTTGTTTTCTCGTATAACAGAAAATTCCAAGGACGTTTACACTCACTTTGAAAGCACAGCTTACATTATAACCTTTCATTAACTTCTGTTAGATATCAGCTGATGAAAATCACTCTTCCTGTCCCCATGAGTGACAACTGCCTGTAATTGACACAAATGGTTGATGATGATTTTTTTTTTTCACAAGGGACAAACAAGCTACATGTCTGCATTTAAGCAGCTACTAGCAGGTCTATTAGTCCAATATAGTGCAGTCATGTGATGTTATTAGCCTGAAAATGAATGAATCTTTTTTGTTTCTGTTCGGTTTCTGTTAAGAGTGCTGTTTCCATATTCAACCCCTGTGCGTGTGAGTGCAGACTTGGAAAAACCCAGAAATACGAATGTCTGGCTAATCCATATGAAGCTTCTGCTTAGGGGAACGAATGTTCATTTCAGTTAAAAAAAAAAATTCTAAAAATAAAACAAATAAAAGTTTTTTTGGGGGATTTCACCATCTTAAAATTCTTGATAATACCAATTTCCAATCATCAGTCATTTTTTTCCCTTCTTTGTGTTTTTGTTGATGAAATGAAGGCATAATGTGTTTGTGTCCTGGGTTCCTCCTCCATAACTGCAGTGTTTCCCTCTCTGCCTTTCTGTGCTGTGGCTGCAACTCCCATCTCACACTTAGCTGTTCTTTAACCACTTTGCTTTTTTTCACAGAAACAAAGCTGTTGAGAATGAAGTTTTGGGAAATCTCCCTGTAATTGTGATGAAGAAAAACGAGATGAAGAAAGGATGAGAGGGCATTCTTAAATTACTTAGACTGAGTAATGTTTATCATCTGCCACAATATCTGAACTCATTATGACTCCTCAGTGTCAGAGGCTTCAGTTGGGATAAGCAATTAGCTTTAAGATTAGCCAGAAGCTAGCTTCCGCAACTACTCTCTGTAATAATGGAGAAAGGAAGCAATTCTGTTACACAAGCTGCTGCTCACAGAAATATGTGCTGAGCAGGAATAGTATTGGATTTCTTACTTTGAAGAGATCGTATGTAGGTAACGGTCACAATACAGGTCTGCTTCTCCTGTCCTGGAAAACAGGGTATAACACAACATGTCATAATTTCAGTGCCTCCTGGAGACCAGAGCATTAACTGGATGGATTTGTTGTCTTAGACTGGTAGCACAAGTCCTGCAATATATCCAGCATTAAAGGGATTTTAGTTATTTTCTCTGTTTTTATAGATTATGTTAATTTGCAGTTACTTGGCAAAGGCTTAAATCTTGCTTGTTGTCCTTGCAGCTTTTACCGCTTTGTCTTGGAGTCTGATGTGACTTTCTTGGCCAACGACACAGTGTCTCCAGGACCAGCTGCCCGCTTCATGGAGCTCCCAGAATCCCCACTCCTCACACTGAATATGATCACCCCAGAGAGCTGGATGGTACAGGCAGTGAGCAGCCCCCATGATTTGGATAACATCCACCTGCAAGAGGTGTCTTCTTCTTAGTCAGTTTCATTAGTCTCACCACTTAAGCAGATTTGAGACACTTTGAAATAATCATCCCCTCCCTGTGAATTTTTCCTGTGTAATGTGCGGTTATGCTGCAGGTTAACAGGATTGTGATGGCGGAGTATGAACTGGAGCACCTTTTGCTAGAGGGCCACTGTTTTGACTTGTCTACGGGTCAGCCTCCTCGTGGACTTCAGTTTACCCTGGGCATGAGTCGAGACCCGCTGATGTATGACACTATTGTGATGGCTAATCTGGTCAGCATCCTCTCTCCTCCATAACACTAAATAGTTTCACAGTACATAATTACAATACATGTTGAGAAAATAAGAGTGGATTACATTCTCTTCATAAATAACCTCTTCAACCACAACAGGGATATTTCCAGCTGAAAGCTAATCCTGGGGCCTGGATCCTAAGATTACGTGTAGGAAGGTCAGAGGATATCTATCAGGTTCTCACGTGAGTGTTAAATGGTGTCTAAACATTATTTTTAAAGCCAGTGTAAGTTTTCTATCCTTCCCCAACAGTTATTGGGAAAAAATGTTAGATAATGATGCTAATTAGGAGACTTTATTTGTAGCTCAGCATCAAGGTTGTTCTCAGCTACCTCTCTGTTTCATATGGCAGCTATGAAACCATCACTATGGTAACATGTAGAGCTGCTGACACTGTAGCAGCTCAAGGTTTTGATGAGTGCAGGGAGTTCTGCTCAGCGCAGAGGGGAGAGAGACAGGTAGGAGGAAAGGGGTGCTATTAGAGAGAAGACGAAGTGGAGGGATGATTCAGCTGGTCACCTGCCATGCCATCCACCTCAGATTGCTGAATATCAGCAGCGGAATGTGTTTTAGTTAGGACAGCGTAGGTGTCAGAGGCTGCATATACTGGATGCAGTGCGTTTGTGCTAATTTCCCTGGATGAATAGAAACAGTATTGTTCTTTGGTTTAATGAGATGCATTTTCTTAAAAAAATGCATTTGTCTTAAAGATTATTTTTAGTATTTTATCTCTCCATGGAGAGATTGACAGGAAACATAGGGAGAGGGTATGGCAAGCATGTTAGCCCCCCCCTACCAGTCAAACAAGGAATTTGATGGTTACCTGATCGGCACTTTATCTACTTTAGCCTTAGTCATGCCCAGTACCTTGTGTTGTATTCTTCAGTTTTTAATTAGATGTGTCCTGTGGCTCCTTTCAATCTGATCTAAAACAAATCAACTTCTCATCTCAAACAGAACATTAACCCTATTGATAATATTAACCGAATACGTGTCTGCATATGCAGCTGTAGTGCACCGTACTAGATGTCCCTACAATCACCGATATTGTTTTCTCTGGCTATCCTCACATAAGATTTAGGACACGTACAGCCCTTGGTTCCCCTGGAATCATATCAGACAACCAAGATTTATTCCCCAATCCTCCAGGTGAAGCTAAGAGGTGATGTCATTTTTCACCTTGGCAGTGTCATTATTCTTGTGGTTAGCGGCACTCTGCTCTGGTTAGGTGGCCGATCAGAGCCTAGTGGGAGTGTCTGTGCTTTCCAGTCCCAGAGCCTGCGTTTTCCTCTGTGCTGCCACTGCGCCTCACCCTGACAGCGATGAATGAGATGGCCATCTCTCCTCTCCTCAGAGCAGGGATACAGATTGATCTCTGGTACTTTCTAACACAAGCCCTAAAGGCTGAGTTGCACTGCTAACAGCAAAGGGGGCAAAGCACAAGCAGCACTTGAACGTAGGGGGAATACACTTTGAGCTAAATGAATAGGGTGCATTTATCAAGGTTAGTTTTTTACCTATAGTAAGCATCGGGGTCATAGTATGCATCATACCCTATTGCTCATCCTCTGCCTGAAGTTTGCTCTCTTGTGTTTCAACATCAGGCCCTGCAGATCATGTCTGCCAAAACACATTAGGCACTGGACAAATCAGTCCTAAAAGAATTACAGGAAAAGGCCAGTGTTATTGTGTCAATACTGCATGGTCTTTCTCATTAAATCTCCCAGTATATACAGCAAGGCTGGGAAGTAGTGATGGATAAAATAATAGTAAGGTGATTCCTAATGGTGACAGAGGGTAATGAATATGGTCAGTGTGGCCCTGGCAGCTATCCCACTATCCGCTTTTAACTCACTATGTGTCATTGGTCTGTCCATTAGCTCCTCCACTGTATTTTTCTTGTACTTTTGCCATGTCTAAAAGTGATCCAACCTTGGCCACTGCAGCAAAAGTGTAATTTATTGAAATAGGGGCGTTAAGTGTGCCATTAACATATTGTGCTGATTTGTTGAGTAGCTCTAAAACTGAACAGTTATACATTATACTCTACATATTTACAGCTAAATGGTCTGGTTCTTTATTGAAAGAATTACTGCTAAATGGTCTTTGTCTTCGGAATGTAGACCACAGTTAAAAGCTCGAGGTTGTTAACCTTGAATATCAGTGCCTGCGCTGGCTGTCAAACATATATTGGTAGAAAAAGACAGCACTGACCCCTGTCCATAATCAATTGAGCCGCCTGCCAGACTTCATCTTTTACAGATTCCTTGTGCGAAAGTTTGTGGTTAGTTTGAATAGGACTAAACTATTTATGCAGTAATAAAATGTATAGATTGTGTGTAAAAATCCATAATTTATAATTGTTAAACTTTATCCTCCAGTTCGTAGGTTAATGCTAGTCTGTGTGGCTTCACCTGTGTTTAACGTAACTACTACAGATGCATTGGTGATATTTCATTAGTTCATAATCACTCTCTCTGCTTTTTCAGGCACGACGGAACTGATTCCCCTGCTGATACCGGAGATGTTAGAGTTGTGCTGAACAGTTTCCACAGTAAAATCATCAAAGTCAGAGTGAGTGTATTTCACATGTAATGAACACATTACACACATTAATGAACGCGAGGATGTGGATATCATTAATAGGCCACACATTGAGGAGATTGAAATTATTTTACACAGTGATTAGAAATCCGTAAGAGCAACATTGTTTTGTCTCTCCATCCGTATCCTAGGTGCAGAAAAAGGCAGACAAAATCAATGAAGACTTGTTAAGTGAAACTAGTGAAAGCAAAGGCATATGGGACTCCATAGCAAGGTGTGTAATCATTCCTCAAATACAGCAAAAATGATGATGGTTTTTGTACATTTAAAATTCTCCAGCCGCTGACTGGCAGTAACTGTGAGCTCACTGGTTGGTAGGTGTGTTGATGTGCCTGTGTTTGTCAAATTTACACTGTGGTTTCAGGAGATCTTATTCTTACCCCGGATCCAGGCTGCAATATTATGCTGTAAGGTCTAGTCTTGCAAAAAATATGTGCTTCTGTAGGTATGTTTTTGTGAGCATTTGTGTGTTTCCCCCCCCCCAACACTTCCTAACTGTGTGATCCTGTCTCCTCACTTAATGCTTGCTATATGAAGTGTTTGGAGCACTTTTGAGAAAAGGTAGGCAGTGTTGCTAGAACCTATTTAACACCTGTAACTTCTTTGTCATCCCCATTAGCATGCAGTATTTATTGATGTCATGTTGGCACATTCCTGGTGCCCGGGTTATTTCCTGGCCATGTCTTGTAGAGGTATTCTAGGCTTGTCCAACTGAGAGTATACCTCTCAGCAGAGCCAGAACAAGATGAGGGGATTATAAATCTCACCTGACCTTGGCATGTGTTAATTAGGAACTCTGGGATGTCATTGGGGAGACCAACATTTGAACTACCCCATATATTAGCCCTCTGTTTTGACCAGGACCATAAAGCCCGAAAGAGGATGGATAGACAGATGAATAGATTTATAATTGAATCTAACCTTAAGACCATTTCCCATGGCATGATTGCATTTGAGGAATAAAAATACTCATAACATTAAAAGGTTAAACGAAAGGATGGATAAGATGGTTCCAAGAGACATAATTGCTCCTTAAGTGCCTGTGTTGCATGACTCTAAAATTAACTTAAATTTGACTGCATTTGGACAGAGGAGAGTAATTTCTTCTGGAATGGTTCCAGTGTACCCTCCTTTCAAAACAACTGTTCATAAATCATAAGACTTACAAGCTACTCATCATGTGGAGAAAGTCTTACTACATGATCCCGGGCTGTGTGCATACATTCTATGTCCACCCAACACTATAAATAAAATGTTCTGGAGAGTCTAACCTCAACATCTTACTCCTTACCATTAATATTGACTGAAAGTAGCTTGTTTGGAATTGCTGAGGAATGAAAAGAAGACACTCTTTGAAAACACAAAATACAGTTTATTCTGAGAAAAACGGTGTACATGTTGAGATAATGTTTGCATGTGTGCCAGTTAAACTTATAAAATAAAATACATTAATAAACCATAGCGTTTTTTTTTGCAACGATAAATCACTTTGAAATGATTTGTGTGGAAGTGTAAGGGTCTGTATAAATGAGAAAAGACACTGTGCTTGACCTGGTTGTTTGGGGATTTATCGTAAAGAGTGCCACTGAAGGCCATGTGTTAATCTAACAACTCTCAATTTCATGGGTGGATCCATCCATCAGCATGGACCCCTAAATCAGGGGGACAGAGCTGTACCAAATTCTTTGGTTTAAGAGGAGCTTTATTTCCATTGAGCAATAATGAACCTGACAAAACCTATTCTTTCTTGCTAGCTTCCTCACATCATTGTTTTGCGATTTCCTTATTTTGATTTTCTGTTTGATCCTTTCTCTCTTACTCTTTTCTTCCGACCTTTGGGAGTAAAGTCAGGGAAAGTTGGCCTCTCTTGCCTCCTTCAGCTTGGACAGCTCTGAGGTTTTAATCTCCTTAATGCCAGTGTTAGAAACCAGAAACATCAGGGCCACAGAGAATGTGAAAGATTGTCATTGGCAATGTCACCTGAGGGAGTTATTTGGTGGGGGGTGCAGTAAAAGCTACCTCTCCCCAAGTAGTCATAGGACTTGGATTTGGCTGTTAGTTTTTTATGCCTCCACACCAGCCTTTGAGTACATCCCATCCTTGTGCATGCAATATCTCAGTAACAGCTTGATGGAATTTCTTCAAATTTGGAACAAGTGTTACTCTGAGTCACTCAAGGATGAACAGATAAAATTTTGATGGTTGAAAATTAAGGTCACTGTGGCCATGAATTAAGACCATGGATGTGATCTCTTAAGACTGTCCTGGGGGAGTTTTTTCAAATTGGTACAAACATTCATTTGACAAACTCATCAAATTAAATATTTAGATTTAACTGATCTAAATAGCCGTAAGTTCTTATAATGAGGAGTTTATTTGTTATCTGGGCAAAATCTTTGTAGCTGTTTTACTAGCTTTGCTTCTGAAATATTAACTAACAAAACCCTCACCATGAAGCTTAATTATCTATGATCTATTGTAAAAACTTTTGTTTTGTACTAATTTACACTTTAGAGAAGCTGTAATGACCAGATTTGTACCCAAACGTTGTCACAGAAAATTATAGCAATAGATTACAATACTTTAGCACTTTTTGTCAGACTTGATCATTTCTTGATTATCTCCACACAGTTGTGTGTGGAGAATGATCCTGCTCGGTCTACAGAGTTGTAGCAAAGCAAGTGGACTTCAGTTGCGTTAGAGCTGCCCTTTGCTCAGGATTTAGACAGAGCAGAGGTTCATCATGATTCAGCCAAACAGGCTCTCATCTGACCCACAAAAGCTGAGCATCTGGAGTGAAGTAAAGACAGACAGACATAAGTCAACTGAACAACAGAGCGGGCCATGTTTTAATTTAAGGTGATATTAAAGAGCAGAGAGAGAAAACATTGTGTAAAATGTTTCCAGGATTGTTTACAGATTATTTGGTGAGGTAATGTGTAATAGTTGTGACTTGTTTACCAGTCAGACTCTTGCATGTGAGATTTGGTTTTAGAGGACATGTGGAGACAAACATTATGCCCCCTCCCTTTCCTTCACACCTCCCTCTCACTCACTGGTGTCTTCCTGGGGCCTCAGGGCAATCGCAGCGTTTGTGATTGAATGTGGGAGAGACACTCCTTCCCTCATCAGCAGTCTGTTTCAGACAAGGACACAGTTTGACTGCAGACACATCTACCCTCCAGCGCGAACATGATTTCTGTCCACTAAATGTGCCTTGCATCATGAGCCACTGCTCTTTAAAAGCAGTTGGGGTGTATTGGCGTCTAAAAGTGTCCTTTGTAATAAAAAAAAAATATATATATATATCATCAATGTGTTTTATAAAGTTTGTTGATAAGTTAATTCAGTCTTGAGGATGAATGACTGATTTAATGAATATTATCTTTATGTGGGCACACAGTTTGCCTTTTTTTTTTTTTTTTCTTACGGCACAGTGAATGTTTTTTTGTTTTGTTTTGTTTCCGCTGCTTGGCTGTCTGCTATTCAAGTAGCATAACGCACACTACAGAGAAAATCCTGCAGAATAGGTTGTTGTGCATTTACTTACAATTTTGCATCTCCCACTAGAGAGGTTAGTCTTTTTCTTGGGAAGAACTCCTCCAAAGGCAGCACGGTTAGCCCCGTTGCCCAACGACAAGAAGGTCGCAAGTTTGGTTCCCAGGTCTGGGGACTTTCTGTGTGGAGTTAACAAGTTCTCCCCGTGCTTGCGCGGGTTTCCTTCCACCGTCCAAAGCCATGTATGTTTAGGTGACATTAAATTGTCCGTAGGTCTGAGTGTGAGTGGTTGTTTGTTCCTGTCTGTCTGTTTGTGTTGCCCTCTTGGCGACCTGTCCAGGGTGTACCCCCACCCTTGCCCAATATGAGCTGGGATTGGCTCCAGCACCCTCCCACGACCTAGAAACGGATAAGTGTTAGAAGATGAATGAATGAAGGGGAGACTTCCATACTTTTCACACTATTACCAAAATGGCAGTATATCATGCCAACACTGCTTTTAAAAGGAATGAGAGGAGCAGATGTTCTTGAGCATTGTTATTACCGGCCCCTAACACAAATGGCTTTAATGTATGTAAATGCATTTTTGCAACTTGTTTCCCATGTCCTGTGTGGTAAGATTGCACACTGTGGACTTGATGGATAGTGTGTTTTATGCTCTGCAGCCTCACAAAATGGTGACTGTCAAGAAAAATTTACATCCTGTAATATAGTGCTCCAATTTCAAAATTTCGCTGAGCATGTATTTAGCTGTTACATGATCGGACACAAAGCCATTATTAATCTTTACCCTGTATAATAAACTCTCAAGTTGCAATGTCAGTATGCAAGCATAAGGAGCTGCTTAAATCTTCTGCTGCCAAATGCCAAATGCCAAAAGTGTATTTTCCCAGAACACTGTCATTCAATGTTCCATTGAATCATTTAGATATATTGTTTTTATTATTTATATTGTTGATGTTGGTTTCTTTCAATCTTTCTCTGTTTACGTATTTTTCAATTTATGTCTCTATTAACATGTTTTCCAATTTTTATATTCTATATTAGTGTTGTTCTGCTGCACCATGGATGCGAGGGAAACACAATTTCAATCCTTTGTATGTCTTATACATATAGCAGTATTGACAATAATGTTGACTTGACTTGACTTGACTAGAAATAACCCCTCAATATGATGGGCAGCGATGCATGGTTTGTTTGTCTGCTGTGTGGGATAACTATTACTCATGGTTTTACAAAAGCATGGTGGCTACAGGCTTCGTTCTGATTTACTGTCACTGTGTGAATAAGAGGAATCAATCAAAACGACCTGACTCATGTATTACAGTCTCATTCACAGCATCACGGGTGGTGGCTCCAAGAAGGACGATGGAGAAAAGAAGAAAGAAGATGTGCTAAATATATTCTCTGTGGCCTCAGGTCATCTGTATGAGCGCTTTCTGAGGTAGGCCACTCTTGTTTCACCACACACACAGTTATACACTTACTTTCCAGTTCCTACACATTACAGCCCTTTAAATCCTGACCAAGAGACCCCACCCCAACCTTTACTTCTCTATTTCAGAATAATGATGCTGTCTGTCCTTCGGCATACTAAAACACCTGTCAAGTTCTGGTTTCTCAAGAATTACCTCTCCCCATCTTTCAAGGTACTTCTGACTTTATGACTACAGACAAGCATTTTTCCTGCTTATTCAAAATGATGTGATAAATTTCAGATATGAAATTTACAATAGTAAAGAAATATCTGGGTTTTTCACTCCATTGTGATGCTAAATGTTTAATCTCAGGTTCTGGGTGTAAGGTCTGAAAGTGCATTTGTGGTCCCTCTCTGACATATTGACTGCAAAAATAAATAAAATTGCCTTAGGGGTGAATCCAAACAAGTTGTCTTATGATACAGTGAAAAAGGTTTCATGCATGGCAGATATCCTTCAAATGGGCTATATACTATAACACACACTTAATTGCAGCCCTTTGTACGCTTCATTACATCCGCTTTATTCTATCGCTACAGGAATTATTTTGCCTTGTTTAGCTTTTCGTGTTTGCACCTATTGCACATCTAGTTCCACCTTCACATAGCACTCTATTGTAGTGATCTGGACAAATTCATGTGAAGTATACTTCTATAGTTATAACTAACAATATACCTAATTTTAAATTTTTTTTTACCCAAAGCACAGTTTTGTGTTGACTTTTTTGACCTCTGTTGTTGATGTTTGTTGTGACGGTTAGGAGACCATCTCTCACATGGCAGAGTCATACGGTTTCCAGTATGAGTTAGTGCAATACAAGTGGCCCCGCTGGCTCCACCAGCAGACTGAGAAGCAGCGCATTATCTGGGGATACAAGATCCTATTCTTGGATGTTCTCTTCCCCTTGGCCGTAGACAAGATCATCTTTGTGGATGCCGACCAGGTAAGGATAAACTGGAGTGACAGCAGAGTGTATAAGTGAAAGTGAAGTTGTGTGGATCGGTCTCTGCAATGCTGTAAAGATAGCATGAGACTTCACTGCAGTGTCGGCAGTCCACACCGTCCTTGCTGATGTTCTTGGTCTCCTTCTCAGATAGTTCGGGCTGATCTGAAGGAGCTGAGGGATTTAGACTTGGAGGGTGCTCCTTATGGGTACACACCATTTTGTGATAGCCGCAGAGAGATGGAAGGCTATCGCTTTTGGAAAACTGGCTATTGGGCCTCACATCTGGGACACAGAAAATACCACATCAGGTAAAATGTAAAATCAACTATATTTTGGAAACTAACTATTTTGAAAGCTTTCAAAAGAATTAACCATTTTAGCATGGTATTAAAATGTTCCCTTATTCGGGCAATGGGATTTAACCAATCCATTAGAAGGCAACTCTTCAAAAAAAATATTTTTTTGATTGTTGGAGATTTAAAGTAATTCCTTCCAGACTTTCTTGCACAGGCTAAATGAAATGATAGTGAACTCTTCCATTTTGGATGATACACCTTTTGGAAGAAGGAAAAAAAAGTATAATTGGACTGTAGTGTTAATCCAGTTTGAAAAGCTGTTGGGCCGGATTTATTATATTCAACGTTGATACATATGAAATCAAGCATGAATGTTGAACTAGTTCTCTTCCTTGCTGAATGCATGAAGTTGTGCTTTTGTTAGTGTGAAGGCTGACGAAGTGGCAGCTGTTCAACTAGGTGCAGGTGCAGCTGAACACAGCTGCTGGAGTAACTTTCTGTGGTACTTCTACTTCATCACAACATTGGCCAAAAAAAAAAAAAAAAAAAAAAGCGAGAAGTCAGAAAACCACATTTGATTTGAAGGGAAGGAGGTCAGCTGAACAGCAAAGATAAAGGATGATCCATATCACTGAGCCCACGGAAAACATCAAACATGGGGGATATCCTCTGGCAGACTTAAATCTATTAACCGATAAGTGAAATTGCATGGCCCACACATCGGGGTTTATTAATATGCTGTGTTCAGTACAATTATCTGTGTGTGCCTGGGGTATTTATCTCATTATTGAGTCATTTTTTTAATTATTATTATGAAGTCCCTCCTACAGGCTTTTTCTTTCAGGAAATTGTTTCCTCAGACCTGTATCCTACGTCTCCTCTTTTTTCTCCCATATTTCAACCAGCGCTTTGTACGTAGTAGACTTAAAGAAGTTTAGAAAAATTGCAGCAGGGGACAGACTACGGGGCCAGTACCAAGCTTTGAGTCAAGACCCCAACAGTTTGTCCAACCTGGACCAGGTATGTTATTTAGCAATAACACCTCTGTATATATGTGAAGGAGACTTAGTTCTGCTAGCACCTTTGTTCATAAATCATATTTTAATACACTAAAGTATTTTGTTTTTTTGTTTCTAGGACCTTCCTAACAACATGATCCACCAGGTGGCCATCAAGTCTCTTCCTCAGGAGTGGCTGTGGTGTGAGACTTGGTGCGATGATGTCTCCAAAGTCACAGCAAAGACTATAGACCTGGTGAGTCTCAGAGCAAGAGCCATCTGTCACTGTAATGCAGAGACGCTAATCAGTAAGCTTGAGCATCACTAAATAATTCATCATCAAATCTGATTGTCTTTCTTTACATGGTGAAATCTTTCTGCATTATTTACTTGAATCATTATTTTGCTGTGGAAACGTGCCGATGTTTCCACATGAGAGAAATTAACATTGGTATACCATGACTGGCTGTAATAGTGAAGTGTGGCTACTGCAGGCAGCCATAATGTATTCCCAGCCACTAATGTCTACGAGGCACTTGGCATTTAGAAGACAACTGAGCAGCAATCCTGTAGTCTCCTAAACTAATTTAGAGAATTAGTGGGCAGACTCCAGTGGATGGAAATAGGAAGCATTGTTTCATTGTGCTGTAGGACAGTACTTGGTAATTCAGGCACTAGACATGGGCGAACGTCCTTTTAACAGAATTGGAAATCAAATTAGGTTCAAATGGCTGCTGCAGACAGTGCTGGTAATGACCATCTGACTTGTTGGGAGAAAGTGGCCCGGGTGACATGGTTGATGCGTTTGTCTGATTTCCTGCTACAGTGCAATAACCCAAAGACCAAGGAGCCCAAGCTAATGGCTGCAGCAAGGATTGTTCCTGAGTGGGCTGAATACGACAAAGAGTTAAAAGATCTGCTGAGACTGGTTGAGGAAAAAGGAGAACCGCCGAAGGAAAAACAGACTCCCACTCCCTCACAGAGTGAACAAGGTTAATAAAGAAAAACACTCCATGCCTTCAGTGTTTGAACATTTTTGTAGGACAGAGACGTTTTGTAACGCCTGGGTGTTTTGTTGTGCTCAGCCCTTGTCTTTGGTTAAATTGGTTTCTGTGTTACCACTGTGCTCATTTTCATAATTCCTGTCCTGTCCTATTTCCCCTCCCCTCTCACAGCAGACAGCCCGCATGATGAACTTTAGCATCTGCCAGCACCATGCTGAAATGGAACGAGGCAGCACCTTTTGCACGCAGGCCACCTGTGAAGCTTGAAGACAGACAGTTCCTTCTAAACATAGCCATGGAGTGTTGCATCCACAGCAACACAGCCGGGGAAGGATGTCATATTTTCAACGACTGCTTCTGCAGTCCATACGTCTTACAAAATCAACATGTGATGTAAGTTTTAAATGCTGGGGTTGATCTCCTGGCTCGCCATCAGGACTACAGTCAGGTCCTGTCAATATGTGGTTACCAGAAAATGAAGTGAACTCAGAAAGAGCAATGGCTCCGTCAAACCACTCTTTTTGGTGTGCACATGATGAGAACTAGCTGGAATATACTGCACTGATAAATAATGCAGAATTAACAATCAAATGGACAACGCATATTTCTGATAAATTAATTCTTAAGTGTTGATGTTTGTGTACAGCTTTTTCAAAAAGCCAATATATTTACATATTCTCCATTAGACTTTAGAAACGATGACACTACATGTTGATTAAAATGCCCAAAGTTATGTCGATGCATTAAAAGAGCAGTTAATATTGAATTTACAGTTCTCTGGACTCCGCCCCTTGAACAGGCATCGTCCAATTATAACACAACTGCTGAAACCAGCCATGGCAGTGTTTAAAGTATCATTTACTATTTATTTTTACCAGTTTTACCAGTTATTATTAATTAGACAAGATTATCTGGACTACATCTGCAGCTACCTGCCGAACCAACAATGGATCATGTTCTTTTCATTTTAATGGAATGACATTGACCATCTCTGGCTTGCTGTCTTTATCCTTTAATGTTGAATGACACAGCTTATGTTGATATGTCCTATGCATTAATGGGGGGCTGGACAAGCACAGCAGTAGGAACTAGTACGGGGGGCGTGGCTTAGAGAACTGCCAAGTATGACTTAGCTAACTAAGTTTATTATTATTATCATCATCAAATTATTGAACCAAGAATCCTTATTTGCACACCACAGGTCATGGTTTATGTAGATTAGAAGAATATAGTTAGAATCCTAAGTTATTTCAGCATGTTTGTCTTATTGTACATTCAGCTTCAGTGTATTAATTTTTTTACATTTAAATTCCTCAATGAACCAGTAATTTGTCTCAGGAATAAGATGTGTTGCTGCTTGACTGAGGCCAAAAGCAGTTTGGAAAATGGGGCAGGGACTCTGCTTTCAAGGCACCAATCTTTCACTGCTGTGTCAAATAGAGAAGTTTATATTACTGTCTGGTGGGAAAAATAAATCTTTGTTACAAAAATGTCTTTACAAAAGCTTCTGGTGGAATCACTTCTCTTGATGGTGGATGTTTGTGTTTAAAATGCATCTAAGTGAAGGGATTCTCTAATTTGTTCTCCCTGAAAATGCATTTAGAGGGAAAATCAAGAAAGGTTGGATGTAATGAACTTCCATTATTACTTTCCATTTCTGGAACTATAGATTCAGTCCACAAAAAAAAAAAAAGCAAATTACTCTCCAACCCATCCAATCAGCAATATATTCTCATTTTAATATACATAAATATCTCTTTATTTACACTTCAGAAAAATTCCATTCATATAAAAATAGTGCTGTACTTATGTACAAACTGAATCTTTTGAATGGATATGAATTGCAGAGTGTACAATATGTGGGAAAGATGAAAGATTAACCGTTTGCTCCTGTCAGATAAAAGCTGCTTCACACATGGCAAATATTTATCACAGGAACAGTACTTCCCCCAACAGAATCTGAAGTTGTCTTACTCAACAAAGCTGCATCTTTAATTAAGGTCACTGAATTAAAGTCCCAATTGGCTCCATCTTTCTGGGACACTTCCTGGTACACACTGACAATGCGATCTCCCTTTTAAATAGGAAGGAAAATACAAAAATCCACTCCAGCAGTCGTGGATGAGAATCTTCAGTTGAAGTTGAATTTAAAGCTAAATGGACCAGAACCAAATGGATTGAAACCCTGGAAGCCGTGGAAGCCTCCGTGAAAGTGCTGATGGTGACTCTGCTGGCTCTCTGGGTCCATGGGGTCCTCCCCGTGGTCAAACTTGGTTCTCATCTCTAGAACACATGCACATTGAGCATGTCAGTAAAGATGCAGAAGTGGTAGATATGTGACATCAGTTTGGTTAAGGCACAGCGTCGGTCTATGAGCCAATACAACCATTACACACTCATGATGCCCAGAACAAAGCCTCCTCAGAGGTCTGACATTTACTGGGAGACCGGCACTAACAACTTTCTCTGCACTCCAGACTTCTTACCTGGGTCAGTGAGAACCTCTTTGGCCTGGGCAATGTCTATAAATTTCTTTTCAGCCTTCTTCTTTTCCTCTGGATCCTGGAAGTTGTCCGGATGCCACTGTTGTGCCAGTTTCCTGTAGGCTTTTATAATCTCCTTTTTCTGGGCCGTTCTGTGATCGTGGGGAGAGTATTATTAGTACATTGACTGAAGATAAGAACAGCTTTTCCATGTAAGCTACCCCTAATAATACTCTGTCAGGGAAGTGTTCAGGACTTCCTCTGTGATAAACGGTTACTTTTTATAACTACATGTGCCTCTGTTTGCTTTCATCCCCATCTTAAACTAACAGTAGTGCTTTTGAACTCAAAATGCTTCCACAAGAAATTTATGTAACAAAGCTTATTTGTGGTTTTCAATTGGCTTCACACATTGAATGACCACAAAAAACACAATCTGACTGGAAAGCCTTTCACGTTTCACTCTCTGGACAGATGCTTTTATCGAAAGCAAATTCAAAAATGGGAGACCTCAGTAAAGTTTCAGTAAAGTAGGAGACCTTGCAGCAAGTATTTAAGTGCCGGATCTACATAAAGAAGTGCTAGCTAGGGTTCTGAGACAGGAGCCTCTTATTGAAGATGAGGGCAAAACTAGTTTCTATCTCTCTGAACACCTGCATTATACCCCGCTCACCTTAGATGTCCCCTGGAGAATCTATGAAATTCTGGAACAAACATAAAAAAAAATCCCATGATCAGTGCCCACCTCTTCACCCCCAGGATCTTATAGTAGTCCCTCTTCTGAGACTGTTTGAGAAGTCGCTGAGCTCTCTCCAGGCCTTCTTTGATCTGACGGTCGTTCTCACTGTGTTTGGCAGCGGTCTCGTAGTCCTTAATAGCTGGAAAAATAAAGATGCAGGATAGCATTGGTATTGCGCACACATAAAACACAGCCGCTGGGAAGTGAGTGACAGAATTACAGTATTCATTCGAAAACCTTGTGGCTACCATCAACACGGAATAAAATACGTTTGAGGAATAACACTCGAATTCTTCGTCTGAGTCTCTGCGCGCACACACGCACACACACACACACACACCAACAACACACACACACACACACAAAGAAGCCACCACCCCAAAAAAAATCCCACAAGAATCAGCAGATAACTCCCTGCTGAGACTCTCAGAGACTCCTGTCACAGCTGTGCTCATCTGGATTGAATTGCTGGATGCACTACTTAAAACAATCAGCAGTCATGATCGAAAGCTTTACTGAATCAATCCAAGATGAGAAAATAATACTCGTGTTCGTAGCCATAGTTTACCATCAGCGAAATGTCTGAACTTCTACTTTGGTCCTGAAAAGCCTTTTATTCATTTAGCAGCTCCGTTGTATTCGGCTCATGTTGCAGAGGCTCCGGGCTGTTTGAGCGTGTGTGTTAGGGTGCTTTAAGGCTTGTTTACCCTGTGAGGTGCACCCAGGTGAATTTAACACCCATGGGTTCTGACAACTTAAAAGCCCACACAAGGTCTGGCCTCCCCACCTGCCCGTGTGTTCGTGCTCAGCCAGTATCTGTTGTGTTGCAGGGCTGATGGCGTCTTGGTGAAGGATGTTATTACCTTCCTGGAGGGCTGGTGGTGGGAGTCGTGGGATTAATTGGACTTCTTTGCGTGCGAGTGTGTGTTGGTTTGCCCTCGTTTCAAATAAGTTGAGAGCCACCTTTTCAGGGTCTGGTCTGTAAATGGGACCCTTATGAATCAATTATGTGAAATAAATGAAGTGACACGGAGCTTTAAAACAACTCCTTTCCTACTTTTATAGGTACATTTTCTTTGTGTGTCTTTGTGTGTGTGCGTGCATTTGACACTTCTGTGAGCTTTTATCTGAGATTAAACTAAATAACAACAGCACAACCTCAAGTGCATCTTAAGTGCTCAGCTCTGGCTTTTAAGGATTTTATAAATAGTTGTATCACTTATTTTCTTCTTTAAAAGAGATGCTCACGTGGTCTAACTCCTCAGACAATAGAGGGTTTTTGTTGCACTGACCCACAGTGCTGTGGTTCTTTCTACTCCTGTGCCAGTTTGCTATTTTGGTTACTTGCGCCACAATGGGAGGAGAGGCATAGCAGGGGAAATGTCACAGGCAATCCAGCAGCGTGCCGAGCACGTTTAGTTGTTTTGAACAGGTCAGCAGCACGCCGCTCCTGTTTTCTGATCTTTTTGTCACTCTAATTATTTCAAGCGCACGCATGTAATCTTTTCTATGATCCCACAAGCTGGTTTTATTAAAAATCTGCTATCAGCTCGCTTTTTTTTTTTTACATTATTATTAGACATATAGTTGCACAAAATTGAAAAAGAAAAAAAAAATCTCCATTCTTCAGTGCACGACACTGGTAGGCTTTCAATCAATACTTCCCCTTTTTTTGTTCTTTATGCTGCGCAAATCAACAGGAGTGTTGGGACTCTGCTGCATTGTCTTATCATTCACAGCCGGAATCAGCTGACATCTACCCTGCCCTATTAAAGTGAGTGTCTGCAGGGTTTTTTTTTTTTTTTTCTTGTGTTCTGCAAAGTTTCAAGTGACTCCTTCTCTTTACACTATTGCATTACACCTTTAGCATTTTGCCCTTTAAATATTCTGTTACTCATTCTTTCCACACGTCTGCCAAATTTAAACTTGATGTCTTGGAGTCTATTTGGAAATTGTTTGTATTGGATTTACATCTTATCCCGTATTAAAGCCAGCATTTCTGGCTGGTCTCATGGAAACCCACAGAGTCGAATATATGAGAGCTTCCAAGAGGGTTTGTGATGGACAGAGCTGCTCATCCTGGGTTTGAATATTCTACTGGCAGTTTTTATACGAACACGGGTTGAGATGGACAGTTTACATTAAATAACAAATTTAATTGGCAAATAAATGTAAAATGTAGGCAGGAGATTCTGACAAAATTATCGATTGCTTGTTTGCACAGCGGTGGCAGAACATGAGGTGACAGGGAAAGCACTGGCCGGGAGGCAGACTATTCCTGGGGGTTTCACCATCTGCCATCACTGGACTTTCTTCGGTTTTGACGACAGGTAATGCAGTCTGTTGTTTCTGCCCCTGCCACCACAGCGTCATGGAGACAGTCTTTACTGTGTAATTTTAGACAGTAGTGCAGCGCTACATGTTGCAAGCTGTATTTATCTCTGACACACTGCACTTCACAACTAATTCTAAATGACGTGGCACAATGTTCTTTTTTCAGTTTTCAGACGTTGTGGTCATGGGCTTTAGCCGAATTAGACATGGAAACTATTGACGGATTTATCTGTATATGGTCTTTATCGTGCTTATTCAAATTCATAAGAGTTTGGTGATGAACTGAACAAGTGTGTTAAATGTGATTAAATGGGACAGAATTGAATGATGCACCATTGTCGTTTTCACTTTGATTCACTGTGTTTCCCTGGAAGTGTTACAAGGACCCCCTGTGTTAAGCTCCTGCCATAACATCAGCCAGAGAGATATATACAGATAAACATATAGGTGAAGAATGTTACAGCCATCTTTCAGTACAATCTAGGCCGGCACAAGAGCCGTATTAGGCAAAACCTCAGCGATAAATATATAGTTGATTTAAAGCCAAAGTCAAGAGCTGTCCATTTTAAATTCTGTGGAGGTACAATCCATTTTAATAATAAATGGGAGAGGCCAAGTTGTGCAGATGCTTTGCTCTCATCACAAAAACATCACTATGAGGTCTCAAAAAAAAAAAAAAAAATTGTCTATCCAACACCGAGACCCTCACTGACACAATGAAGTGTGTATGTGCTTCTGATTGTGGAAATTTTATGGACTGACGCGACTAAATTGAATTTAAAAAATAAATTACATTTGACAGGCCTACCTTCCTCATACTGTTCGTCTTGGACGTAGGCCTCAGCTCTGTTCTTCAGCACGTTCACATTCTCCGGGTCTGACTGAAGGACTTCACTGCACACTGAGATGGCCCTGCTGGCCTGCTGGCCCTGTTCGTAATGAAAGAAAAATATAGCTACATTAAGTAATAAAAGCCCAGAGTGAGATAATCCATCTTGTGGCTATAGCTAAGGAGTCTTACCTGTGTGAGTGCGTGGCAGATGCGCTCCTTGGCTAGGAGAGCGAAATGCTGCACTCTGGGCTCCGTCTTCATCACTGCCTCGTATTTGTTCACTGCTTCTTCGTACCTAAATGAGTAAAAAGTGGGTGGGTGTTTCAACGACACTGGGGCGAAACAGCAGAATGTAACACAGATAATTGCAGCCACAACCATCAGGCTGCTGTTATTCTCAAGGTTTAGTCTTCTGAATATGATATCTTGTGTATGTCAAATATGATTCGACATCCATTCATGTTAAGATGGGATTTGCACGCCTGTTTTGACGAGCAGAAAGTCGAGTGTGCTTAAGGATAAGGAAGCAGTCGCAGATGATGCAATCCCTGGTATTCAGTGGGGATATTATTGTATATTTACACAGAAGCACAATAACACAAACACACACACATTTACACGCACCCCTACCTCTGCTCTTGGATGAGTTCCTCTGCAGACTGGATCTGTTTGTTGAGCTTCTTGACCTGCTTGTAATGGCTGTAACACTGCTTGTGATCAGGATCCAGCTTCAGGCATTCCCGCACTTCACTGCAGAAGAGGAAGAATGTAAAAGTGTGTGTTTTCTGTGTTGACTGGTTTACTGTATGTGCTTTATTGCCAACTCGCAGAGAGCGGACAAAAATAACAAGGACCCACAACAGTCAAGCAGTAACAATATTTGATGAACACTCGGTGAAGCTCAAGCTGTTCTGATTGCAACTTTGTGGTTATATTGGAAGCTATAATTTGTGTTGCTGTCTAACAAATATCCTGTTGTATCACACAGAGGTGTTGCTGAGAGTAAAATTTGTTAATGTTGCTTCTCTTTTGCTAATGTAGTTTCTAGGTGTTCGTGTGTGTCCTCATGTCTTTGGTTCCACTTAAGAAAAATGCTAATAAAAATTTCACTGAAAAATGTAATTGACAAAAATATCCAACTGTAATGATATTCCATTTTTAATTGGTTGTGCAGCTGTACTTTTACAATAGTGTTGGGTTGGTTTTGTAGATCAATATAAATTATACATAAATATTGATCACGTGGAAGGTGGTAAAATATCCATACACGTTTGTGCATATTATGCTAGAAAGCTCTTTTACTGACCCCAAATCATTTATTTTTTGAATAATTTTTGGTGAAATTGAGTAGGTCTTACTTGAGGGACATCTCATGGTCTCCAAGGTTATAGTAGATGGTGCTGAGTTTATAGAAAGCCTGGGTATTGTCATTCTTTAACTTGGATGCAGCTTTAAGGTCGCTGATGGCCTTCCCCATCTCTCCCATTTGGATAAAACACTCGGCTCTCATCTCACGAGAAGTCACGTCCCAAACGCAAGTCTGTCACAGGTGGACAGTGACACTTTGAATACACAATCGCTCTGTACACGTTATGCAGTAATGATAACACAGACAATGTTATGCTGGCAGGAAAATTAGGCAATGCTGACAAGACAGGTAGGTCTCTTACTTCAATCACCGTGTCGAGCTGTGCAGCAGCTGTCATATAATCCTGGCTGCTGAAGCTGCTCTGTGCTTGAGCCACCAGCCGCTGGATTTCATCAGATTTTGTGAGCTGACTTTTGGCCTCTTTCTCTTCTTTGTCATTGGGGTTGGACTTCAGCTGGAGGAGGGCAATGAACGACAAAATTAAACTCAAGGCAGATATATGATAAATAGATGTATGTTTAATATCCAAGCATGATGTGAGGTCTTACTCTCGAGTATTTTAGTGCCAACTTTGCCTTCTGGAAGCAACACCTATCACAGCAGTACTTAAAATTCCTTACACCTGTTACATCATAATTATCCTCATCATAGAGGTCATCATATTTACAAAAGCAACCTCAGCAAAAGAACCAACCTTCACAAGCAGCCCTGGCTACCTTTGAAGTTCTGCTTAGGAAAGAGTGTAATGTATAACTTTGATGCATTATTGTGGACTGCTGAAGCAGCAGGACAGCATGCCCCTCTGACCAGATACATTGACATCATACCAGCAGAATGTTGTCCATGTAAAATGGGGTATGCACAGAAGGCTTTTGCTGGGACTTCTAACTCAATACTCTTTTGAAGCGGAAGCTGTATTAGAGCTGATTGCAACTGTGAAACTTCCTGCTTTAGTCTGTGACTTTAAACTTTATCAGTCTCAAACAAAGTGCTCCATGTCACTTTAGCCCTCATATTAAAGCCTGCAAAAGGAAATGGAGGACCAACTGCTACAAATAGGGAAGTCAATCAGAGGCTAATTTTCTTTGATATAAGGGAGTGAAAAGTAAAAGCGCTAATGATCAGAAAAGGCCTGTGGGAGACGAGAGGTAGGGTGGCAGCAGGTCAGCCATATGCCCCGAGCAAACTGTGGCATTATCTGACAGAGGAGGCACTTTTTATCCACCTGCATGATAATCTCACCTGAGAATACAGCAGCTTTAAATGTAGAATACTAATTAATCGAAGCTATAACAAGAGCATTTGTGTTCAGTCCAATTGTTTTAGAAGATGCATTAGCGAGTTCCTGACTTAATCCTTAACAATTGCCTCTAACTGATCCCTGAGGCCCAAAAGAGAGCTCACTGACAAAGTAATTGTTATTTTTTATGTAGGGAGGTTTATGGGTGCAGGGTGCATGTTTAACATAATATCACTGAACATTGTTGCTGCTTGATTTCAAAGAATGTTATTGAATCCAATCCCAAATTAAATTACTCACATTGTCAGCCTTGTAGTACAACTGCACATTGTAGTGTGATAAATCAAGTGCGCTCAGTTATAGAAATATTCTTCATGACAACGTGGACGCTAATATGTTGAATCCTCCTGTTTTCAGCCATAACAGAAACCAGAGAAATGGATGTTCTATGCTAAAGTGTCGAGTCCCCACAACAGCAGGCCACTGATCAACACTGACACCTCCTGGTGATCTCTAATTCTTGTCTAACAAAAATAATGAACACTACTTAGTCTTGCTGCTGCAAAGCTTGAACTGGATACTCCCTTACTGTACTTACCACCTTCTTGAAGTCACTCTCAGCTTCATCAAGCCTTCCCTGCTTGAGAAGGAGATTTCCTCTCTGCAGCCTTGCCTGTCAAGAGTGAAGAGACTTGTTCAGACTCTTATCAACACAGCTGACATAACTTACCAGCTTCCCATCGTAGCTGTCACTGCAGCCAACGACAAAAAGTGCATGATGGAAAACATATGCACGCACATAGCAGCTACCTCCTATTATGGCGGACTCTGTGTGTGCATCTGTGCTGCAGATGCACCGTGATATAAGCATATGCAAAAGATTTCAACCCGGCCGATGTGAAACAGCGGAAACTCACTGAGGTGAAGTCCGGTTTGAGCTCAATGACCCTGCTCAAATCTGGCAGTGCAGACTTTGACTTTCCCATAGCTAGAAACACAGTTGCTCTTCTGTAGTAGGCCATGTAGTTCTTGGGATCTCCGTCTGGCAAAAGAACATAAAAACATGGCTGCAAAAGTTTTGATTTGCACTTGTTAACACACACACACACACACACACACACACACCCCCAAAAACGACATGTTTCTGGCATTTACCTACGACAGCATGGAAATGAGAGAGGGCATCGGCCAGCTGACCGGCAGCCAGCAGCTTCTTCCCCATCTCCATATGATTGTCCACGCTGCCATCCTTGCCACATTTCACCCCTGAAACACACACGTAACACACATAACACACAACACCGAGGACATTTCCGCACAACAATACTGGCCCGAAGAAAGCGGTCATGTGTTTTTTGTTGAGCTGTGCCGGAAAACAAACTCCTCGCTTTCACTGACAAGCAGTTAGCAGCTAGCTAGCTTTCCCGTTAGCCTGCACTGAGGTGGATTTGAGCTGACTGATATCAGCGATGACAGCCTAAATTCAGCTTATTAAAAAAAAAAAAAAGCTGCCCGGTCACTCCTGGTCAAAGTGCTGCCAACGTTACTTATCACCTATCTCCGTTTGTCCCGTAAAATTAAAGTAGAAAAACTTGTTAGCTTCTTACCTTCATACCTCATGTCAATCAACACAAGAACATATGGGATGTAAGTCAGTACTCTGTGAGCTACATGGTCAATCGAAACCATAGTTAAATTTAATGTATTTTCTTTCCTCGTAAGGTCTTCAGACTACGTTATTTTATATATATATATATATATATATATTTTTTTTTTTTTAACTAATGTTTGTCTTCACTCTGCTCAGACTCATGAGTTGAGTGTTGATCAGCATATTGCTCCTCTTCCTCAGCCTGCAGGTCGTGGGCGGCTCTGATTGGTCGATGGGCTGGGAAGCCACGCCCACTCATGCTGGTTCAACAGAGTGGAGCCACGGCAGCAATAATGTGTGTGTGTGTGTGTGTGTGTGTGTGTGTGTGTGTGTGTGTGTGTGTGTGTGTGTGTGTGTGTGTCTTGCCATGAGCTAATTTGGATGACAAACTGCTGCCAAACGCAACATTTGCAATTTGAAAAAACATTGTTCGTTTAAGGTTCATTTATTTGTGTAATGCATTATTAGAGAATGTCCTCACAAAAAGAGGAGAATTATATCTTATTTGATTTTATTTTTATTTGCTTGGCTATCTGTATACAGTTATATATAGTCCTATCCCACAACGTCCTGGTTCATCCTCTGTAGAGGGTTAGTGGAAACATGCAGTCTCCAACCCCTCAGCATTGGTTTTCATAGTGAAGGGGTCAAAAGGAGGCAGGATTTAAAACTCTTTTAAAACAAGCCTCAACTCACTTCCTCTGGCATTAGGATTTTCCTCTGGGGTTGGACCTGATATTTCATTCAGCATCACGAAGATCGAGGACACATCCTTTGAATTGGTGGGAAAAGAGGTGACAGGTGCGGCTCCACAGAAATAAAAATAAAAATAAAAATAAAAATAAAAATAAAAATTAAATAAAATAAAAGTGAAAAACACCCAAACACACAAACAAAGTAATTATTATTAACCTGCATGTATTTTAAATTAGTATTAAATCGAACATCGCGAGGAAATTATAACCCGGAACCAAAGTGCGAAAATAGCGAGTAACGTCGGAATGTTAATTAAAACGGAGCAATAAAGAAACTTTCACAGCGCAGGCTCGTCTGGGATATAACCTCACATTAAACTACTAAATTAAATTCAGACCACAAAGGTTGGCGATAGATAGAAAATCATGTTCCTCGCTGTTTGAGCATTTTAATCTTGGCGCATTTTCGTAGCATTGGACTTTTAGACTGTTGTGGTTGGTGAGAGAGGAAGAAGAAGAAGATATGGTAGGTATGTTAACAGCTTTAAGGTGCCTGCTGTGTATCATATGTTGTGTGTCAGGGAATCAATATCAAAGTTTCGTTTTTATTTTTTGACAGTTTTCGCTTCTAGACAAATTATTTATAACGCACACTGTTAAGATCGTGCGAACACAAAATAATAACATTCGCTGCAGTCAACAGGACATTAAATGGGAATAGTCCACTGGGATGACATATCAAACATTCAGTAGAAATTTACCTAAAAGGAAACACGCATAGTAGAAAATTGAACTTTATTCCTATAGACATTTAGTATGACACTACAGTTGGAAAATATGATATAATGTGTTATTGTGAGCAGTTTTCTTAGCCTGTTTCGCACTGATGCAGTCCTGGTGTTGTAGTTATCAGCAATATTACTGTCCGTGCTTTTTCTAAAATGGCGGCTGAGTAGGAATATATACAATTAAAATACTCCAAGAGTATAGTAAGAGTAAGTTTTTTGAAAAACACAGCAAATAATTGTATCTTATATCTGACAATAAGTCACACGTAATTATTCGATGCTGTTGTCTGGGCGATGCTGGGGACCGCAGAAATGCTGCTGCCACTGCTGCCACTGCTGCCACTGCTGCCACTGCTGTCACTGGTGTCACTTGTTCTGCTGCTGTTCCTGGATTTTCTGGTGTCACTAATACCAGATCGAGGTGCAGAAAAGATGCTCTTTGAAATGATGCTCTTTGGTGCTGGGACAACAGCGTAGCCATCAGGAAACCGGTAGACAGGAAAGCGTTCTTGGCTGTGCAATCCAAAATTCAAGAAATGGATGGTTATCATTTGGCATAAAGGATAACAGCAACAAACAGACACTGCCTCAGTTGTAACAGTTTACCTGGATTGGCAACCTTCCCTCCCTGCAAAGATACTGTAAATAAGGCCACCAACAACAAGTAAGGTGGATCCTCCCCAGCCGATAAAGACACCAACGCCTATTTCAAACCTGGCAATGAATGTAAGAATAATTCATCAAGGTACAATGCAACACAGAATAGTTTGAATTGAATCAGATGCAGTAAAAAGGTTAGGTTGTTACATTTATCATCGATTGTACATACTTCTGAGCTCTGAAGTTTGGGTCTTGAAATTCTGCTCTAATTTTGTTTCCATAGTAGGAGAAAGCAACCATGGAACACATCCCTGAAGCAATATATACATTTATTAAAGAATAATCACACAGAGCCTCTCAAAGTGCCTTCAAATAACTCTCTGCGTAACATCTTACCTCCGATTAGGTAGTTCATCCCCCCAGCAAAAGTAACTCTTGCATTAGCCATTTCTGATCCCCCAATCTTGGTACATTTCATTCCTACTAATACTAGAATTGATCCAAAGAAAGCCAAGATGATGGAGATGATGATGAGAGCTCGACACATATGAATGTCCCCTGTCCAACAGTATGAGAACCAACAATCAGCCCAGCACAGACTCTTATTTGCAAATAAAAGTCCCAAAATCATCTGCCTTGTAATGAAATACATTTTACTTACAGTTGAGTGCAAGCATTGATGGAATTCCTTTGCAGTCAGATACTCCGGTTGAATCTGAAATACAATCCTTCCACAAGTTGGAGAAGTAGTTTGATGTAGTCAGGACTATGCTGTCGACTTCAGACCAGGTCCAGATCTCTGTTGGCATCGTGGAACAGACCAAGATCCATCCAGACACGCAGACCACAAAGCAGCCAATCTCCATGTACATCACTACAGTCCTGTAGCCCATTTTTACCCTGAGTTTGAATCACTAAACAGAGGAAAGGCAGATCAGAGGCACAAGGCAAGCTCCTTATCACAAACTGGAACACCTGTGTGTCTGGAGCTGTCTGCCAGAAAGTCCATCCTCAGCTGCTGCACGCAGATGGAAACACACACACACACACAGGAACAGACGCCCGCACACAAGAGGGTGAACGGGGTTTGTCAACACCATCACATGTTTTGCCTTGGTTTGGGAAGGTCACTTTGCTGATGTATTTGTTGTCGGTACCCAAAAGCCTGCCAGCATTGTTTCAGGTTTGTGTGCCCGGTCTTATGTCAGATGTGTATTGCTTTCTAAAAACATGAGCAAGGCAAAGTAATTTGAAAAATGTAAAATAAAAATGGTGGCACTTCAATAAACATATAAAGGAATAATTAACTTAGATTTTTGTAAAAACAATGATATACTGGTGTAAAATCATTATACTCTCATCAGTAATATGTTGTAATACACTGAAGAAAATAACTAGAAAGACAACCAATCATTGTAGTTATTTTTTTTATGACATATCAATTTATAGACATTATATTAGTGTTCCCAGTTGCAATATATGATCACAATGAAATGAATAACTAACCAAAGTATATATATAACGGCAGTTTTTTTCAAAAAACCAAATGTAAAAAGTCTGAGCACATAAACAAAAAATAATTTTGTACATAATGTTCTACAAAGAAGGCTGAAGATAATTTCATCTACAGTATGTGAAAATTGGCTTTAGATACTACACAAATGCATCTCTTTCTGACATTTTTGTTGGTGTCGTCTGTGAAAGCTTTGAGATCTTGGAGCTGCTGGATCGTCCTGAGCCTAGATAGGAACCATACTGTCCGTAGTATCCAGCGTACGTTTGTCCTCTGGTTCCAGGGCTCATGTATGTGCCGTCCCCGTAGGCATATATCACTTTACTGCAAGACCAAAACAATAACAAAGTGAATAAAGGAGCTTGGTCTTGGTAATCAAAGAGAAAAAGGAGGAAGATAGATAATTTGGATACCTTTCAGGGAAGATCACTCTGTATACTGTCACTGCGTAAAACATAGCCCCCACCAGGATTAAAAAACATCCCACCAATCCAAGAAATATGGGAGGTCCAAGGTCATACCTGAAATTGTTTGGATGTAAGACAAAATATAATTAAAACTGTATCCACACCGCATTGTGTTCTATGTCCCATTGTTGCATGAATAGTGGACATTTCTACAATTTCAGATAAATGGTTTACAGTATTTTATATAAATGTAAAAAGACAAACTCTACCGTAGGACTCCTGGCCCTATACTGGGAGCAAAGGTTGTTCTGGCGACCCTGTTGATGTATAAGCAGTAGGCCGAAATATCTGACACTCCTGCGTGCAGAAGTTTGGTTGATACCGAGATATGAGGGCAAAACATTTTTGTCATCTACGGAGACCAACAACTCGTACGTATGTTTTGTACTCACCACCAACCACATGAAACACAGCGCCAGCGAAAAGCATTTTGTCCTTGGTTTTATCAGCTCCGCCAATATAAGTGCACTCCATCCCAAGAAAGCAAAGCACCACACCAAAGAATCCCAGAGTTAACCCGCACATTAGCAACCCTCGCACTCCCTGGACGAAAGCTGAAACAGATATCAGGAGAAAAAGGTCCGTTTCGGGGGCAGTTTGACACGCTGTAAGAGTTATCCATTTTAAAAGATGCCCAAAGGTTTTTATATTAGCTACATAAACTGAAAGTAGTCATGTGGGCACACTGTACAACAAACACAGTCATTTTAAACAGACGGGTGATAAATAACAACTACAAAATTTCCCAGATAGAGAGAGAGAACTGTTACTACTACTGTTATGGTTTGTTTAAACTCACTGTCATTCCTACAGATTGCTCCAGAAAACCTAAACATGAAGTGTTTATCATCCGTCCTATTCCCATAAAATGTATTGAAAGTGGACATAATAAATTAGAACAATCTTCTCGGTAGAATGCCAGCATCCACTTAATGTTGAGGGCGTTTATGGGTTTATAAAACAAACCAAGTGCGACTGCCTGAAGTGAATTTCTTACAATGAAAGAAAGAGTTATAAACTACCGATTCAAAAAAAAAAGGAATCGCATTTAATCAAGATCTAAAAAAACTGCAAGAGAAAATATAAAAGTAGTGTCAGATAGAGGCCGATGGTAACATATTTAGAGGGGACTCATATGTAAGACCAGCTAATTCCTAATTAGCATCTAAGCACGTTAAATTATACACCTAAACTTGACTAGCATCGGTAAGCAAAAGCTAGAGCTCACAGGAGACCATGTGATCCTGTAGTGGGAGATCCACCAGGTATATCCAAATAAACAGGGCAATATAGTTCATTTAAATTTGACTCGTCACTGTCAGACCATATTTATGGTATTACCTTTATCAATCGTCTTCCTTTAAGTGTTTTTGTTATCACGGCAAACACATATCCATGGCCGTTCCATTCTGTATATGCTAAATAGAAATTGTAAAATCTCTCTTTTCATTTGTCGTAACAATAAAAAATGTGTTTGCAAAAGCTCTACAGCCTTTGAAGCACTTACGAGTGACACTCCAGAGCACGGGGAAGTCTCTACAGTTAGTGACAGCAGTGGAATCAGTGAAACAGTCCTTCCACAGGTTGGACCAGTACCAGGCCACCCTAATGATGAAGGAGCCTCCTTGTCCTCCTAGCTGGGTGATCCTCCAGTAGTCCATGGCCATGGTGCACAGCACAAACGTCCATCCTAATGATGAAGTCAAGAAGCCGAGTATTTGAATCAGACGCTTATTCATGTCTGAAGTTGATGGTGTCCGCTGACTTGGGTAAAAAAAATTCAAAACAGACAACTTTACAGCACAAGACACTTTTTGGATTTAAAACCAGGCAGCAGGCACTGAGCTCTGACGGTGTGAGCTGTGTGCTGTTCGTGTTGATGTGGGCTCTGACCCATTGTGTCACCGTGTTTACCGTACACACTGTGGAGTGTGCATCCTGCTCCAGCAACTTCATACCCATTCTAGCTACCGTATCGGGTTCACGTTCAGTTTGCAATTCAACATTTAGCAATATCATATTTACTTGCTTCTGGGGCTAAAACACTGTACTCTTGCAAAAATTCCCAAGAAAAGAGACTAAACTGCGAGTTGAATGAGCTTTTTCAGAGAAAATGCTGTAAGATCTTTGCCTTCCTGCAGACAGGAACTGGTGTGACATCATCAGCTGACATAATAAGACTGATTCAGGCTCGTTTATTTTAATTAAGACAGTAAGAGACCGTCTATCATTCCATACACTTTCCCCAGATTATTACAAAATCAAAGTTAATGGTTACATCATGTTAAAAAAACAAAAAAAACAAAACCTGTGTTCGACAGCATTTTAAATATTGTCATTACAGATTAACAGCATGCGTGGGTGACTTCCAGTTAAGGATGCAACCAGCAAAGCAAACATCTTACAAAATATGACAATCTTTGTTTTCTGAAATAGATACAAGTGCAAAAATTACATGGCAAAAACACAATTTGGACCAAATCTTCAGAATTTTTACTGTTTCATTATCAAAAAAAAAAAAAAATCTTTTTAAAATTATATTATGATATTCAATGCACAGTAATGTGTGTAACATGTAAGTGCAGTTTTGCGGTGTCTGGTAAAGAAAATATACATTCCCTGATTTTAAGGAAGTACACACCTGGATAAATATTTTAAACTTAAATCCCACTGAGGAAAAAAAAAAAACACACACACACACGCACACACCAAGTTTCACACACTGTATCTTTTAGACTTTACACACCTTTTAGGAGTCACTAGTGTTATATATTCACATCACTCAAACATATACATTCTTATCAAAGTGTTGAATCCTGGAGGAGTTGCTGTATTCTGGAGGCGGCCTCTGGTTTACAGACTTCGCCTGCCCTCTCGGGTAGGAGGAGATATGAGAATGCGAGGCAGCACCTTTGTAGATATAGCTTGCCTGACTGCGGCTGTGGAAACAGGGAACAGGGATCCATCCGTACAAATCCAATACCGATGTGAAAATTCAAGCCCACAGCAGGTTATTTAAAACACAGACTTTCTGTATAATGCGAATACAGTATGTTTTGCTCACACACCTTTTGGTATAAGAATCTGCTATGGAGAAACAGAGCATGATTCCCCCAAGGACACAGAGGATCGAACCTGCCCAGCCGATAAAGAGAGCAGCACCCAGTTCGTACCTAGTAACAAAGAACAATTGCAGCAATGCAAATCCATTGTTTTTGTCACATTTAAACATTTGCAAAGATTATGCCTGTACAGTCACATGGGGCTTACTTCTGTGCAACAAACATCGGGTCAAAAAACTCTGATGTTATCCGATGCGCATAAAGGGAACACGCTGATAATGAGGAGAGGCCTGATAGGAACAACCAAAAAATAAAAATAAATAAATAAATTATGCAATCGCTATGTAATGCAATTTCACAAATAATTTGAGAAGGCCCCTACACTTACCACTGAGAATGAAAGTGACACCAGCGAAGCAGGCGATCCTTGCTTTGTTTTTGTCATTTCCTCCAATTTTTGTGCATTTCATCCCAACTAGGGCAAATATGCAGCCAAAAAAGCCCAGACAAATGGCTGAAATCATCAGTCCCCTGCATGCTTGGATGTAACCTGTGAACATAAAACACAGGTCAGGATTTTTTTTTCTTTTTCTTCTGTGCTGTGCTTCTGTTCTGTGCTTTTGCCTTCCTTTTATAAACTGCACATTGCAAGGTCAATGAGTCATTGATCTTTTGACCAATTTACACATCAAGCAAGAAATACAATTTGTCACTAGTATCCATTATTATTTTTAAGTGCTTCGGCGTGTGTGGTGACCGCCTTGGTATGAAATGTGCCATTCAGACGTGGTTTTGAGGCAAATATTACCTTGGACGTTAACTCCTGAAACTAGTCAGCCATAGTAGAAATAGCCCGAGGGTCCCAGTAAATCTCCTTTATAGCTTTCAGGCTCCAGGAACTAAGGCTAAACATTGACATATCTGGTGGAAATGAGCTGTCCCTTTGAGACTTGAATTAGACTTTAGAGTATCTGTTTGTCCTGGTTCACAATGAACTTCAACTTGAATTTTCGAGCAAAATTTCAAGATAGAAAAAGTGAAGGAGAATCAGCTGCAAAACAGTTATTAGCAGGTGCCCTTGAACTGAGCATCACACATAACAAATACTCAATATGACTGACCTACACCTTTTGAAAACAATACAAAGCTAAGGCAGTCAAAGAAGGGACAGCCAAACATGACACAAGATTGGAAAAAGAGCTGACCATCCAATGCCAGCATGGAGGGAAAGTCCTTGCAGTTGGAGACTCCTGTTGAATCAGTGACACAAGTTTTCCACAGGTTGGACCAGTAAGTGGCTGTGGTGATGACTGTCCCGTCAAGTGACGACACCTTCCAGTAGTCCGTCGGCAAGGTGGAAGACACAAGCACCCACCCCGAGGTGCTTAACACGAAGGCCAAGATCTCCCGAAGCATGCTGCTCATACTGCACAGAGGAGTCGTCCACACAACTGAGGCTGCCAGTAAATTTGGTGGCACCCAACTGTTTATTAGAGGTTTACCGGCTTGTAAAGGCTTCTTGAAAATGTTAGCTTGACTCTGCACTAGTAGGTTCAATGGATAGGCTGTGATTGATAGTTAATGTGTTGTGGACTTAGATTCTGCAGGGAGGAGTGACCAGTGGTCTATTATTGTGTTCTCCGGCCCCCTCGCCCCACACACGTCACTGTGACTCACAGGGGGAGATGACAGCGACCGACGCGTCTGAAAGTTCCCGATGATGTCAGGGAAAAAATTTCACATTAAAGCATCTGCAGGTATGCAATATTTTTGACCAGCCATACAGTATTTGCACTGTGGTTAGTTAGTTAATGAACAATACTTAAATAATTGATTTATAAGTTAAACAAAAAAGTATATTCAAAGACTGTATTGAAAACTTGTTAAAACTGAATGCACATATGGGTTCAACAGTCAGAGGTGTAATAAATTATTCATTTCGCAGGCGCAGCTAAACTACGAGTTCAACACTTTCAACAAGGGACGGTCAGTCATTGTCTGTGTTTGACATGATGAACCACAGATGAAAAACTAACATTTGATATCGGAGGAAGTACAGTGAATGTGCCACCACCTCCCCGTCACCTTGTGCTGGCATCTACGATGAAAAGCCACTTAATGATTGGTTAATGCCATATATTAACAGCACAGTGTCTCACCTGTTAGAACAAGCACACTGCCCTGCTGCATGGCAGGATGTGAAAATGTACTCACAGAAAAGAACAATTCCTAAAAGCATTACTAGCATTACTAGAGCCCCATCTGGTGGTTACAGATTAAATCTCTGCCATCTCACTTCTGCCACCATCAGATGGAGTTGAGAATCTTAAATAGCATGAGTCCGTGTTTACTGCATACAGATTGAATGAGATTTCATGTCTTATAACGAAGATTTCCAGTGTGATTTTATGCCCTGCAATGACATATTGAAAAATATTGAACTATTGAACTCAGAAAATTTTCAGCAAATGAACAAGTAAAAGGTGAAAAAGATACAAACAAGGCAGACAACAACAAAACAGCAGCACCACTAGTAAAGCTAGGTGGATAAACAGTATCAATGGGAATATTACCAACAATGAGTGAAATTCCTTAATTTGTTGAGTAAATACTGTAAGGACAATATCTAGAATGCAGAGGGTTTCACGAAATCAGTAATTTGTTTTGGTGTTGACCTTTCAGTTGGTGTAACTTTCTCCTGCCTAAATGTCTTTGTGTACTTGCCCTTGACAGAAGCTTCTGTGACTCAGACACCTAGTTTGACATTTCTGACAAAAGGTTACACATACACATGCGCAGATTACACATACACGTGCAGTTAACGTGTGAACCACAATGTGGAGTTTGAAATGAATATTTCCTTCTTTTTTTTCTGGTCCGGATCTATAATTTAGCTGTCAGAATATCTGGTCATAGCAAAATGATAATGACACGACAAAAACAGGTGTAACTTGATCAGGTGTTTTTTTTTATTTCTACGAGAAAAGACACACACCATGTAACCCTGAACATGATGTGTTGTTGTATTAATTATTGTATTACTTTTTAAGGCAACGACAATTCAAGAACTGTGAAATGAACTAAATAGGATTTCTTGGCAAACAAACCTCGTCACCTAAAAATCAGTGGTCATTATAAAGACGTGACATATTAAAGCTATTACAAGATTGCTTGTGCTCTGGGAAAATATGTTTCTATCAATTTTCTAAGTAGTAATAGGAATTTTGAAAGACATCGGCAACATAATCATGATACAATATTGGAACCCACTTTTAAAACCAATGTTCTACACTTGTTTCTTCAGTGGTAAACACATACTACTGCATTTTTACCCATTAGGAACACTTCATAAAGAATATATAATATATATATTTGAATATTTGACTATGAATGTTATGAACAACTGCGTCGTACAGGTGTGTGGGAGCACAAAGACGGTGCAGTTGTTGTGTCAGTTGCGACCCTCTGAGCTTACCTTCCAGTTGAAAGATTGTATGATGCGGTCGGCAGTGCAGAGCTCCAATGGCATTTCCAGCACAGTTGTTCCACAGACCCTGGAGCACCCAGGTCGCTGTGATGACTGAGGATGCCCGACTGGTGACCCTCCATTCATTGGACACTGCAGCAGCAATAGTGGCGCCAAGCCCAGCTAGGCCGCTTAGAAAAGCCAAAATCTGCAAGCCTGACATTCGGTGAGTTAAGATACGTATACTGTCTTTTGGCCGATTCAAGAAAAAGATGAGAAAATAAAATCGCCCCAAGGGAAAACAAATTACACTGTGGACATGTGTTTCACTGTGATGATTTACAGACAGGATATCTCGCCTTCATCTCGACTGGCAAGGGACAGACACAGTTGTCTGAGAGTGAAACAGTCAAGGAAGCGTAACCTGGCAGTTAGTCATTAAATTGTGGTAAGCAGTATTTGAGATGCTCCTTTTTTTGAATCCATGTTTAAGTCTAAAAATAAGGCCAGGTATCATATTAACATAAAAAATAATAAAGAAGTAATCAGTAATCCAAAAGACGAGAAACAATGTGACAAAGTCCAGTTACTAGTTAATCTATTTCTGCACAGAAGATCTGGCAACTGAATGACTAATGTCTGCCAGACCTTATGTGAACATATAAGTTGCTTTTATGGCCACTAAGACTGTGATGGATGTTTCTGGCAAAAAGAAGTCATTATTAAAGGAGATGGTTGGACCAAATCAGAGTCAACCCACTAACTGACTGAATTTATAACTGCCAAAATCTTTTACCTTCCCACAGTTTTAAAATGAATGGAAAATCATTTTCCAAAATAGCAAAATGTGAAAAACACAAATAAACGTACAATAAAAATTCATTTCTGCTGCAGCTGCTGGGATTGACTGAGGAAACGTGATATAGAAGCAGTAAGGGCCGAATGCCACCTAAATATCACTGAGGGGACAGCTGTAGAGACGTAGGTGTAGGAGCTGCAGACATGAGGTCCAGCTCGAGTCAGGGCGTGAAGGTCTTTATCATTTTATCCTGTTTTTGAGAAACATAATTATAGAAAGAACAAAAACAAAACCAAACTCTCAAGAACCAATTCCTCAAGAAGTGAATGGTTATTTTTCGCTGTCATTGCTGTTATATAGTAATAGCTAACCTAAGGTAATCCTTAGTAGTCCCTCAGTGGGTACATTTGCACATTAAAGCAGCATCAGACATATGAAACAGAGAATAGAAGTACACAGGAGTCATTTGAATAGATATAAAAGTAGAAAAAGAACTGGACAGAAAGAATATAAATACATTTATAAAGCATACATTTTACAGGAAATTGGCAGTTAATAGGAATTCTTTGTTAACTTTTAACTTCGTGACAAAATGTGATTGGTATTAAAACATTGGCTCATGTTGACGTTTAATTAAAAAGCGCCTGTGCAGTGACTGACACTTGTGTCGGCCAATGGAGAGGCGGGGGGGCGGGGCTACGCAGCCCGGAGCAGCTGATCGGCTCCCGTAGTAATCCTCGCCTGGAAGTGTGCAGGTGTAATATTGACAGAAACCGAGTCCACCGCAGCTCCTCATCACTGTTCTACCCCCCAAGAGTCTCAATCGATATACCGTCCGCAGAGAAAGTCCTCAGGTCGCCGCCGGAGAGGGGAGGGGTGGGAGGCATGGAAGGTCTGCGGAAGGAGGCGAAGGATAATCCGTCCGCCTCGGCTAATCTGCTCTCCAAGATCTTCTTCTGGTAAGAAAAGTGGCCTCACGCTGACACGAAGTGAACGGAGAGCAGCTCTCCTGCAGAGGCCGACAGCAGGGCGCTGCTCTGCATCCGTGCAGACCTCAGGCATGGAGGAGAAGGATCAGGCTGTTTGCGTTTAGTTTTCAAGTGATGGTAAATGAAAGCGGGGAAACTTGTGTCCACTGATAACTCCAGAGTGGCAGTGCACAGAAAGCTACACATGAAACTACTGAAAGTAGTGCTTCAGGGGGACACACGTGAAGATGAAGTGAGATTATTATTACTTTTTCCACTGCAGGTGCATTGCTGTACCTGTGTTGTCAAATTGTTTAGTATTTACATCTGAATTTTAAGTCAAAAGTCTGATCTAAAAACTACACATATTCAACCTGCTTAATGTATCTTCATGTACTTTATCTCCAGTTGGCTGAATCCCTTGTTTAGAATCGGCTATAAGAGGAAGTTGGAAGAAGATGATATGTATAAAGTTTTACCAGAGGATGCGTCTGACAGACTTGGGGAGGAACTGCAGCGGTAAGAAATTAAATTTCCTTTATTATATTTGCTCGATAGTCTCTTGGCTATTTTGAATTTGCATTTCACGATGGCTTAATAAAATATTCAGTCCAATCTATGCATTTTATATTTCAGAAAATTCAGACACAAGTAAAATCTGTATTTTACAGTAGGTTGACCTTTAATTTGGACTGAACAATATAATCCAGTTGTTAAGCATGGCCAGGAGCAGGGCTGTAATCCAGATTCAGATCCACCATTTTCATTACACTTTGAATTTAATTACAGATTGTACAAAAGTTCAGCTGTTATCATTTTCCTCTCTGGGCAGCTTTCACATTGAGAATGTGCGTTTTGAAAGGCCTGCAGTTGCATCCAGACTATTAGTGTTGGTTTCCATTTGGAAGAATTTTAGGACATACGAAACTTCTTCCTGGTCATTCTCAGAATTTACTAACATAATCATTTTAAAGAGGGACCACCGCAGCACTTTTTTGGGTTTTGGGCTTTTTTGCCCATCATATGGTAACACCTCTCCCTGAGGTGCTAATCAATGGACGGTCGTTGAGTTTTGACTACATGACCAGTGCATATGTCAACTGACAGCACGCAATCCAGGTTCACATCAAAGAAGCTGTTCTTGACAGCCAACGCCACATCAAGGCTTCTGGTCATTGTAGTCTTTGTCAATTTGTGCCTAAAATACTTCTGAAGGATCGAGTATTCTCTCTGAGCTGACGCTACCACTTCAGCAAAGACAGGTAAACTCCAACTGCTACGTAAACACAACTCAGTGCCTGACTCACAATAAGCAGAGGTCATATTGAAATGACAGTGTTGTAGTCAAGCGGAGACTCATGAACAACCCCACTTCCTGACGCCATTCAGTAAAGGGCGCCCCCCCCCCCATCCGAGTGAGCTTGGCCACAGAATCGCCATTCTGTCTGGAGGTGAACTTGGTTATATATATAGCTCTCATAAAGTTACACGAGAAGGGGGCAACAGATTCATGAGGGGGCAGATACTGAAGACAACAGTGTGACACAGCATAACACTTGCTACATTTAAAAGCCATTTGAAGTCAGAGTATGGCTTTCTTGCTTGACGTAAGACAAGATTTAAGTGTTTAATGAGAGCATTCAGTGTGTTCAGAAGGTATTCAGGCACCTGACGTTGTACACTTCATGGTGTTAAATGTGAGGTTTGGTTTTCTTGGTTTTCAACACTCCGTGTTGTCTAAAGGTACTGGGATCAAGAAGTCCGACAGGCAGCAAAAGCAACACGCCCACCCGAACTTACCAGAGCTCTCATTCGGTGCTATTGGAAATCATATTCACTCATCGGAATATACATCTTCATAGAGGTACAGTGCAGCCGCACAGTGTAAACATCAGCTGTCAGCAAATCTACATTAAGAATTTCATATATTTTTTAATGCATCCTGTCCGTTTTTCTGCCCTTTCTCCCATTTTCTATCAGGAGGTTCTCAAAGTCATTCAGCCAGTGCTACTTGGGAAACTTATTGAGTACTTTGAGAATAATGACCCCATCAACACAGCTGCAGTCTATGAGGCCTATAGCTGTGCTGCAGGCATCTCCCTGTCAGCTGTCAGCCTGGCTGTGCTTCATCATCTCTATTTCTACCATGTTCAGCGGGTTGGCATGAAGATCCGTGTGGCCATGTGCCACATGATCTATCAAAAGGTAAGCCATCAGTGACGTATCCATGCAGAAATATCACCATCTATCAACATGTATGCACTTAATGTGGCACCTTTGTTCTGCAAAGGCTCTTTGTCTGAACAGCACTGCGCTGGCCAAAACTACAACAGGACAAATAGTCAACCTCTTATCAAATGATGTCAACAAATTTGATGAGGTAATTATCTGAAAGTGTCCGTTTTGCCCTGTGTGTGTTCTTTCCATTCGATGTCACGATTCAATAATTCTCATCAGACCCCGACAATGTATACTTTCTACTTCATTTCTCACAGGTAACCCTATACTTGCACTTTTTGTGGATTGGCCCCTTACAATCAGCATCTGTGATATTACTGCTGATGTATGCGATTGGCCCATCGTGCCTTGCAGGGATGGCTGTCGTCTTCACGCTGATGCCAATACAGACCATGTTTGGACGTCTATTCTCTACACTTAGGTTGGTCGTCAGGCACCAGATTTGTCAAGTAAAGATAATTATTATGCTGTTGCTAGTGTTTGGGTTTGCTGTTTTAGGGCTGAAACAGCAGTCTTAACAGATGAGAGAATACGTACGATGAACGAGGTCATCTTTGGGATCCGTGTCATTAAGATGTATGGATGGGAGAAGCCTTTCGCTACTTTTGTGGATGAGATTAGAAGGTAGATTGTTTCCTCTTCAAATATGTTGTAACTAACTGATGACACTATTGTGTTACTAAGTTGTTGGTATTTTTTATTTATTTATTTTTTTTCAAAAGTAAGCAGCCAATAAAAAAATAGATATATCTAGAATTAACTAAGTTTTTAAAAATGCCTTACTTTGCCTTAATTGTTCTGGTATTGTACAGAAAGGAAATCTCCAAGATCATGAAAAGCTCCTACTTGCGTGGCCTGAACATGGCATCTTTCTTTGTGGCCAACAAGATCATCATCTTCATCACCGTGTGTGTCTACGTTCTGACTGGAAATGACTTGTCTGCCAGCAAAGTGTTTATGGCTGTCTCCCTCTATGGGGCAGTCAGACTCACCATTACGCTCTTCTTTCCCTTTGCCATAGAGAAGATCTCTGAGACTCTCATCAGTATCAGAAGGATTAAAGTAAATACACCAGAGAAGCCATAATTATCTCCAGTGTGTGTTGATAACGACTTATAAAAACTGAAACTCTAAATTTGATTATTCCCCTAAAGAGTTTTCTTCTGCTGGAAGAAGTTGCTCCTCAGCATCTCGGACTTCCTGTGACAGGGAAGAGGGACTGTATGGTGAAGATTCAGGATTTAATATGTTACTGGGATAAGGTAAGGATATGTCCTTCTTACTTTTACTTACTTTTTAATCTGCATCACATGCAGTAATCCTTGGGCTCCTACAAGGTCCCTGTGTAGATAGTGTCATATGCTGCACACGTGAAACGCAAGTGAAAGCTTGTGACTTTGAGCTGTAAACCCGACTGTAGTTCACTTACTCTATCATCAATACGTGACAATGTTTCTTTTCTCACAGATGCTGGAGGCTCCAACATTACAGAACGTGTCTTTCACAGTGATGCCCGAGCAGCTCCTGGCAGTAATTGGACCTGTTGGTGCTGGAAAGGTCGGGTCTGCTCTCTAGTCCTGGGTTTAGTGCCATGCACTCTATGTTATTGGAAAAGTAGTCTTATTGCTAATCTTATGCTAAACTAGATTTATTGTCTCCACGCCTTATCTTCCTGTGATTTATTTATTTATTTATTTTTTGAGCATCTCCCAAAATATAAAAAAAACAGTTTTGTGTGTTTGTGCGTGCCAGTCGTCGCTCCTCAGTGCCATCCTGGGAGAACTGAGTCAGGAAAGTGGTGTGGTCAAGGTCAAAGGAGAGTTGACCTACGTTTCCCAGCAGCCCTGGATTTTACCCGGGACGATTCGAAGCAACATCCTGTTCGGCAAAGAGCTGAACCCCCAGAAGTATGATAGAGTTCTGAGAGCCTGCGCCCTTAAGAGAGTGAGAATCACCTCGAGTCACGTTCTTGATAATCGAATGCCCTGTTGTACTTTGATGCTGTTTAGGCCAGTCATATCAGATTTAGCCCATCTACCTAAATGTGAATAACTGGAGGGGTTGTGTTTGGACCTTGCTCAGGACATGGACTTGTTGCCAGGCGGTGACTTGACAGTGGTTGGGGACAGAGGAGCCAACCTCAGTGGAGGCCAGAAGGCGAGGATCAGCTTAGCCAGGTGTGTTGAATAATTACACAGTGATGTGTTTTTGTCGTCGGTGTCAGTGACAGGGATAAACTCAATATATGTGCATTTTAGAGCAGTGTATCAGGATGCAGATATCTACTTACTGGATGATCCGCTCAGCGCTGTGGATGCTGAGGTGGGCCGACATCTTTTTGAAGAGTAAGTCTTGTTTGTCACATTTCCAAAAACACACTTCACTCAGCCAGGTGTTATATTGCTGATGAAAATATATCACTGCTCCAAAATATTTGTGTTACTCAGGTGCATATGTGGCCTTTTGAAGAGGAAGCCTCGCATCTTGGTCACTCACCAACTACAGTACCTGAAGGCCGCAGATCAAATAGTTGTCTTAAAGGAGGTATGAGCAGAAATTTTAATACGTCAGCTTGATGCAGGTGGTGCTAGTTATGATGCTGTATGTGCTTCATGTATTTGCGTGTCGTTGTTAATAATCTCTGCTTAATAGCATCATATCTAATTACAGCACATTTTTCAGCTCTATTTTCTGAGTACAAAACACTCTTCCTCTGTAGACTTGCTTAAAAGTTGCTTGAGGAGAAGTGCTGTTAACAGCTTGGATACACTATGTGTGCTATGACAGTGGTAACTCACTTTCAAACCAGAGAAAAGAACCACACGGTGTCTTTGTCTGCTGCTTTATTGTTACGTTTTTCATAGGACATTCAGATAGACAATACCCTGCAGTGAGTCACCTATGGCCATTACTAGTTCCCCAACTGATCACTGTGAATTCAGTTCAGTAACTGTTGTTTGGCTAAAGACCAAGCTGACTGTATGATATCATGGCTATTGTGTTAACAAACAGTTGCAAACATTCTTTTTTAAGTGTGCGGTTTTGTTTATTATGTATATTTTTTTTATCTCTTTATTTATGTACACCACTTTGGTCAGCGCTGTTGTTTTAAATTGTGCTATAGAAATAAAATTGGCTTGGATTGAATTGGAATGGCCTGCAGTACCGTCCATAGATTTCCATTTCACTGTGGTCCAACAGGAACAAGGTATCCAGCTGCAGGAGGAGTTAAATCCCAACCTCACCGTTGTTTCAGTTCTTGTTTGTTTTTCTTTGACACCAGGGGGGGAAATAAATAAGGATGTTTGGCTCTCAAAATTTTATGCCCTCAGTCTATAACTTTGTTTGTGTATTGTTTATTTATGTGTGTTTTTGGTCCATGGCACAACTATGCAATATAAATGCAGGCTGTAAAATAGTTTTTTTTCCCCCATTATGTACCCCTTCCAAACTGTGCCCATTTATTTTACTCAGAGCAGAACAAAATGGCACTAAAAAGCGGAATCATAAAATATATTGACGAGCAGCTGTGATCGGTAAACAATGGTCATTAAAAGCAATGTGAAATGCATGAATAACCCTCACATTTTTTATTTACAAGGATAACTGCATGATAAGAGTTGCATGAGTTTAGGAATTGGACAAAGCACGTGCAGAGATCACGACGACATGTCCTTTTACCCTAATGTCGTTTTCATGGCTGTATGTGAGTCATCTTTTCTGTCTTTGTCAGGGCCAGCTGGTAGCGAAAGGCACCTATAATGAGCTGCAGGCTTCTGGACTGGACTTCACCTCGCTGCTTACGGAGGATGACGGCCCAGAGGAGCAGATGCAAGACCCAACTGCCATCCCTGTGTCTGGCTTCTCCCGCACACTCTCTTACAACTCCACGACCTCCATGTCCTCCCTTTCCTCTTCTCATTGCTCTTTGATTGAGGGAGCAGAGTCACTTGCAGTGGTGCGTGTATTTTCAACCTTGCATTACTTAAATGATCCTGAGTGTGAGCAGCTCACAATAGTTTTTCATCACTTTAAGCACACGTAAAAGTCAGGCAGGAAAAGCCCTGTTGTGCTTCCTTTCAGCCACTAGAGAGCAGAAGATACTCACCTTTCCCTGCTCATTTGAACCTGATTATAAAGTGATGCTGAATGACTCCTATAGAGTGTCTATCTGTAGATTGGGCAACCAATAGAGGAGGAAAGTCGCTCAGAAGGAAACGTCAACCTGCGTCTGTATGTGAAATACTTCATGGCAGGTGCTAACTTCCTGGTCCTCTTGGTCCTCATTTCACTCAATGTTCTAGCACATGTGAGTTCTTTTTTTTTTTTTTTCCCAAATAAATTTTGTTTGGTTTTCTATCCGTTTTGGAAAAAATACAGCACAGAAGTGAATTCATTGTAGTGAATTTAATTTAAAAGAAAAAGAAGTTTCTTTTTTTGTCTGCATTATTTTGTTTTAATCAATAATTTTTTCTTTTTCTGTTCTTTTTTTTTACTTTTAGGTTTATGTTTAAATTTAACGCATTTTTCTGTGTGTTTCTTTTCATGTTTCTTTAGGTTACATTTGTCCTGCAGGACTGGTGGCTTGCTTACTGGTGAGATTTTGTTTCTTTTACACCCTGTGAAAAACAGGAGGCACATAAAAAAAAGTGAGTTTGCTGGTTTTATGAGCCAAACCAACATATTTTCAGAGACTGGAAGTGGTTGATAATTTAATAGAAGATTACTGAACCAAAGTGTTTTTCTTAGTATTATCACTTGTTGAAACTGACCTTGCGCTTCAAGATAGGAGGAATGTGTTTTCGCTAGTGCCTTCATGTTGCAGCTTTCGTTCTTTTTTGTGTTTACTTGTCCTTGTGGATTTTTGTTTCTTTTGTGTCTGACTTGCAGGGCCTCGGAACAGAAGCACATCAATGTGAAAGAGCACCTCAATGGCAGCTTCCCCCAGCAGCTGGACCTTGACCTGTACCTAGGTGTTTACGCAGGTGAAGCTCGCCGAGCGCACATAGCTTTTTATGTACTACGAGGCTCTCAATACCAAGTCATTCAATGAACAGACCCACAGTTCTTTGGCTGTGGCCCAAGGCCTTCAAGGCCCAGTGTATGTGTACATGGGCCTCAGCTGTATAGGCAGATAGCAGCACCCTTCTTGTTCGCTGTTGTTGGATTACTCTGATTATCTCTCTGTGACTTCAAACCTTTTCACTCTCTCAAGCTTTGTATCCACCTCGATAGCTCAGCATTAAAGACAAAAAAACAAAACATAATTGATGGAAATAAATGAAGTGGAAGATATATGGTTCTGCCTAATAATGCCAGTGTCAAAACCTCAGTTCTGTATGCTTATCTTAAAACAAGTTTATGAAGAGCAGCATAGTGAGTGTGGTGTGTTTTCCTCTTCTTTTCTCAGGTTTAACAGCCAGCTCAGTTGTGTTTGGCTTCCTTCGCAGCTTGGTTTTCTTTAATGTCCTGGTGAGCTCAGCCCAAACCCTTCACAACAGCATGTTCAGTGCCATCCTGCGGACCCCGGTGCACTTTTTTGATATTAATCCAGTTGGTAAGTGGCTCATGTCCATATCAGGTTACTTCTGACTTGTCATTTATTTTTTATCATTGCCAAGGTTAGACAGGGATGATGAGCTGATTATGAGACACAAACATCCAGGTGCTCTCTTATTGTTGTAACATCTCACCACTAGAGAGCAGACAGTTACTTCCTCATGTGTTTAATCCACTTCACAAACATCTATATCCTTTCCCTTAAACTCCACAGTTTGTCACCACCATCAAGTTCTGTGTGGCACATTAATTCACCTATTCAAATCTTCATACAACTCTTCAGATATTATTTGTACTCAAAGATTTTATAATATAGTCACGTTGAAATACATGAGGGTAGCTCTGGGGCGTAGTGGTTAGCGCTGTTTCCTCACAACAAGAAGGTCGCAGGTTTGGTTCCTGGGGCCTGGGGCCTTTCTGTGCGGTGTTTGTATGTTCTCCCTGCGCTTGTGTAGGCTTCCTCCGGGTGCTCGGGTTTCCTTCCACCGTCCAAAGACATCACGTTTGGTTTAATTGTTGACTCTAAATTGAGTGTGAGCGTGAGTGGTTATTGGTCTCTGTCTGTCTCTGTGTGTTGGCCCTGTGATGGACTGGCGACCTGTCCAGGGTGTACCCCGCCTTCGACAAAGTGAGCTGCGATTGGCTCCCCCCACGAACCGGAGCGGTAGAAGTTGAATGAATAAATATAATTTCTTTTCTTTTCTTTTTTTTTTCCTTTTTTTAGATACTTAACTTTTTATTGGATTTGAAATCTGTCAACAAACTGACAAACCAAAAGTAACAGCTGGGAAGTGGAGCCTAGGTAACCAACAGCCCAGTTTGTTGAAAATACCTGTAACATGACCTAATATTTGGCCATAATGTGTTTAAATGAGGAAAGAATGCTATCTTTTTTCTTTCTTTTTTTTTTTTATACTGAGTCCAAACAAAAAGCAAACAATATTATTGAATAAATCCTGTTTGCAGTAGATCTTGGGCAGTGTTGTGTTTGGACTAGAGCCCTGTTTAAATACAGACATATTTGTCTTGTGCACTGTATCAGAAATCTTTGATTATTTCATTAGCCTTGGACGCTGTAGCTGTCGGGTCATTGGAGAGAGCAGATGGACATGATTTTGAAAGAGAGAGGACACTCGCCTGATGTTACTGAACAAGGGCTGCTGGTTTTATATCCAGGTGTGTTTTATGCCACTTTGATTTCTTAAAGAAATGGAATAAAAATTTGACGAATAACAATGAAAACTTTGAATAAATATAATCAGTTTGATTAATTTATTACATATTTTCCTCTTCTTGTTATTTTATGTCTGAGACTTTGTGGCATTAATCAAAGACCTAATTTAATCAGGTTAAATATTGTCACTACAATCTGTCATTCATATCCAAAGTCAACTGTCAAGTGGCCCACTTTGATAACTTTAATTTTTCTGGAGCATTGTTCACCTGTCAGCAGATAATTACTCAGCCTAATCTCTTCATAGTGACATGCATGTACGACACAATCAGCTCGGGTGGGAATTCTCAAGAAGAAGTATCTGTATAATGAGTCATAATAAGCTGGTAACACAAGTCTAAATATGATTCGAGGGTGTTCAGGAGCTTGTGGTTTCTACTGCATTATAAGTGGGTGTAGCGACAAAGCTTTCCTTTGCAAAGCTGCATTTGGAGCAAACACCACAGGTCCTAATCTTTTGGCTTTTGTTTTTAGTGCTGCTGGTGTGTTACATATGGATTTACCTAACGGCTTATCTGGGTGTGCCTTGCTTGGTAATCTACGCACAGGAGGAGAACAAACACTTTGAATAATGTAATAATCTGTTTAATAGTGCAGTAAAGGAGAGGCTTAACAGACACTGCTATCTGATTGCTGTTGTGCTGCTATCAGAAACTATTGTATGACCAGTCCAGTCATTACTGCTAGGCCTCCAGGCGGGCAAATAACACAGTGTGTTTGACTGGATTTATAGACAGCTGTCCAAGAAGCTGTGTTTCATTTGTTCTTTGTCCAGTCAATGGTAGATTAAACAGAAACCTAACACTTTTTTTCACCTGTGCAATATAAATAATTCTTTTTTTTTCCCCCTCCTGCTCTGTAGTTTTATTGATTTATTTTTTGGATGTGATTCATTCGCTTAAGTGAAACCATATGAAAAAGGAAAAAAAATCAGGACAAAGACAGCAGTTGACAACTCATTTTTTCTTCTTCTTTTTCATGTTTCCTGCCTTAAAAAAAAAAAAAAAATCCTTTCATGTAATTAATCGTCACTTCCACATCCACTAGTGCCTTGCCATAAGTGTGAGTAATTTGTAACCGTGTGCCGAAATGTTGTTAAGGATTTGACAGCTGTTTACATGTGTAAGTGATAGGTGCGCTGCTGCTGAACAGGCCCAGCGTTTGATAGCTGTCCTCAGAGTTAAAGGTTACCATTTCAAGCGTCACTGCACAAAGGTCTGACTTGTTATTCTGTGAATGTGGTTTATAACAATAGAGTACAGCAGTGGCGAATTATGATTGATGGAGAGGTATTGTAGCTCCTCTGTATCAGCTACTGAATACCTCTGCTCCATTTGAATCATGATTCTGTGTTATCTTTTGTGCTGTGTGCAGATTGTGTTGATTTCAAAGTTAGGGCTCTTGGTGATTAAAACCTTTATGTTTTGCAACAATCCTATTTGATAAGTTTAAAGATAGTCAGATGATTTTGATAGCATGACCTTTCCTCAAGTTTCTATGAATTTATATAACTTAATATATTCATGTTGCTCAGTTTTTGCGACACATGCAGACTTATTGCAGCTGTTCATCCAAATTTGATCCAGTTAGAGCGGGATAGACGGCGGTGGATGTGTTGAGCTGATGTTGATCCCTGTAATTTAGTGTCATTGAGTTGGCTAATCCCCTCAGAGACTGCAGGCCAGGGCTTCAGCTCATCAGCACAGTCAAAGAGTGGCGTTTCAGACAACTCACACACACACACACACACACACACGCACACATGGCTCAACTGTCCCCTTTTCACATCAGCATAGTGGGCCATCTCAGTGCCGAGTGTCACTCAGTTTTCTGTTGATGCAGGGGACTTTAGATCCTCT